>NC_143541.1:9148750-9490000 GCF_031878675.1 Megascapheus bottae | reverse complement strand
GTATTTACTCGGCCTGCAATGCTTGTGGAAGGGGACTCTTTTAAAAAGGGAGCACTTCAGAATGGTTATTCAATCTGAATTTCACAGATAGCACGGGGAATATTTTCTCTCAGAATGTACTCTATCTCTACCATCATATCTCTCCGGTGTGCCGTTCGCGCTGCTCCTGCGGGAATTCTCACTCAATTTTGCTCCATTATGAGCTGATGGTGACCTGGCCACACCAGGCATTCAGAACATCTGCCCTGTTCCCCGCCTGCCCGGCCTGCAAAGATGGAAAACAACCCAGAATCCACATGCAGACGCAACTTTCCATTCCCCTTACAAATGAGGGCCCTTTGGAAACCGAGGGTCCCAGCGTGTTTCAGAAATTTTGTTCCTGGAGAAACGTGGCACGAGTCTCTTGAAAGCCTGCAGCCAGAACGCCTTCCTTTCCTACCCAGGACAGGATGAATAAAAGCCAGGACGAGAGTCTCATGGGGAACAAGCAGGAGGCCCACCCACGGCTGGCCATAGGGCCTCACGTCCGGACGGAGACTGGGGTGCCTGCCTGCTGACCTATTCCACGGTGCACGTGGCATCCACCCTCCAGACACACGCTCTCTCTAAGATTTATGTGGCGATGCAGAAGGAAGAGAAGACGGCATCTGATTTCACACGGGGCTCTTTCTGGAGGCGCTCTTCTCTCTGGTGGCTATGGGAAGAGCAAGGCAATGGCCGGCACCTCCATTCAGACTCTACTGGGCTGGGCTGCGAGGCTCCGCAGGGCCCGGCCGCCGTCTGGGAAGAGCTGCTCTGTCTCGTCTCCATCCTGCAGGCGAGCCGTGTTTCCTACAATGTGCCAGCAGCCTTATTCGTCCGTCCTCCACCAAGCTGCCCTTTTCCCTTCAGTTCTCCCAACAGGTGCAGGCGGAGGGGTGGAGAGGCTCCCTAGGCACAAGGAGCAAGGCAGAGGGAACAGCCTGGGGGCAGAAGGGCTCCAAACGTCCAGATGCTTTAAAAGTCAGGTCAGATCCCTGCCCATGGCGTAAAGCGGGAGAGACCACATCTGACCTTCTGCTTCACAAAGAACCCTTTCCATCTGGTTTTTAACCAGAAAGCAGTTGCCATTGTAGGTACAGGCCAGCAAACAGCATTTTTAGTGATTAAAAACAAAAAGTAGGGCTGGAAACGTAGCCCAGTGCTAGAGAACTTGCCTCCTATGCACAAAGCCCTGGGTAGAAAAAGCTGGACGCGGTGCTGTGGCTCAAGTGGCAGAGCTCTAACCTTGAGTAAAAAGTGTCCAGCGGCAGTGCCCAGCCCTGAGTTCAAGCTTCCTTGACTGGCAAAACAAAAAGGTAAATGTTGAAACAATATTTTTCTCCTTAAGGAAAAAAGACAGCAAGCAGCAAATTTTGGTGGGACAGACACCTAAAAGCACAGACAGGAGTCGTCACGCTGGCCTTACAATTCGTGTTGTCTTGGCAAAGTCTGAGGTCACTGGAACAGAGCTGCCTGGGCACCTACACACCTACATTGGCCTCGTGCAAGACTGTAAGCAAACACTGCCCTCTTGTGCACCAAACAGCTCGGGGCCCGCAGGGAGGAGCCCCGCGCTGCCGGGACAGCACAGCTGGGGCTGCAGGCCCGCCAGTGTCGAGAAGAGGCTCTGCCTACCGGGTCCCCAGACTGCCTTTTGAGACAGATTTTGAAAGTGGGAAGATTTCGCTGAAGAAATCAGACCCAGCAACAAACTGATTCTCATCTTTCCTAGAAAATACTCATTCCTTGAGAAGAAACTTTATTGGTTGTCATGGAAACGTCCCTTATAATGTACTTTAAAAACTTTTAGAAGGGACTGGGAGCGCGGCCTAGTGGTAGAGTCCTTGCCTAGTCTGCTTGAAGCCCTGGGTTCCAGTTCTCAGTACCACATACACAGAAAAAGTCAGAAGTGGCTCTGTGACTCAAGTGGCAGAGTGCTAACCTTGAGAAAAAGGTGTCCAAGGACAGGGCCTGAGTCCAAGCCAGAAGGAAGGAGGGCAGACGCCCCAGGCCGGGGCTCAGGTGAATCCACTGCAGTGGGTCCTGTTGCCAGGCTCCACCCTGAGGAGCCCCTGGTCTGGGGCTGAGCGGCTCACGCCCTCTCTCCTATCCTGCCGACAGGGTTCTATCCCCAGAAGACCAGGCCAGCATCTCAAGAGAGCCCCCCGCCGATTCCTCCTAGCCAGGCACTGAGAGCACACGCCCGTAACCCTAATACTCAGGAGGCTGAGGTCTGAGGGCCGCTTGAAGTGACCCTGGACAGAAAGTCTTGAGATTCTCATTGCAGTTAAACAGCAAAAAGCCAGAAGTGGCGCTGGGGTTCAAGTGGTATGGCAGCAGCCTTGAGCAAGAGCATCTAAGGCCTTGAGCTCAAGCCCCAGTACTGGCAACAAATAAAAATACTCACCAAGCTAGGCAAAGACCGGTCAGCACGACCTAGGGGTAAGGCCTTGGGTTTCCCTGACATACGCGGCCAGCTCTGTCTATGCCACACTTTTACCCTCAGAGGCGCGTCGGAACCAGGCAAATCCCCCAGCCCTCACTCCTGGAGACAGATAGGGTACCACTTCTTCTCTCCCCACCCTGGGTGACCCGTGTCACAAGAGAGAGGGGAGGGGCGATGCTGAGGGGGTGAGGGAGGGCGCCCAGGCCTGCCCGGTCCTCTGCCAATGGCTCTGTGACTGCTGGCCGGCTTCTCTGCACACGCTCCAGCCCCCATGGGGCCTGTAGACCACGGCCGCCAACATGCCAATGGTTACTGGCCGCACAATCACAAAAGAATGAAAAACATCCAAGTTGCTTTATGCCAAGATTGCCTGCCAACCCCACCTCCACTGACTCTGGAAAGGGATTGCTTACAAGGCCAGAACAGATGGGACTGAGGACAGATGAAAGCCAAGGCTACTGAGCCCAAACACTTCCTTTCTGTCCCATCCTCAGGACAGGCAGCGCCACCACGCTCCCTCCAGCACACCAGACCCAGTCCAAGGCCATGAATGGCTGCTGGGCAGGGCCCCCTGGACGGGGCCCGAGTCAGCCTTTGCTGGCTCTGCCTGGGGCCCTGTGTGCACGGCTTGCCTGCTCGGCAGCACCCACTGCCAACACTCCAGTGGCTGACTCATCCCTCCGCACGATGCTACAGCCTCCTCTTCACCACGTCCCACCCGCCTTCCACCAGGACACGAGGCAGCAGGAGGGGCTCTGCCTTGCTGGCAGCTGGTACCTCGCCCCTGGCCTGTATTCAGCGTCTCAGAATCTGCAGAATAAACAAATGAATGTGATGACCCACCTTTCCATCTAATGCCCAAGCTTAAGGCCAAATCTTTAAAAACTCTAAGAAAACAAGGAAAAGAAATAAAGCCAAGGCTCTAGACCAGGTTCTCCAATTGCTCCCAACATTTTGCAATGGATACCACAGGCAGCTTCCTAGAGGCACCTGTACAACCTCCTCCAAGGCTTAATTTCAAATGCTACACACGTGGTGTCAGCCAAAAAGCAGGGCCAACACACTCCCGCTGCCAGGAGACATGGTGTTACAGGGTGACTGAGGCCACGCTGTGAGGAGACACGGGTGTTACAGGGTGACTGAGGCCACGCTGTGAGGAGACACGGGTGTTACAGGGTGACTGAGGCCACGCTGTGAGGAGACACGGGTGTTACAGGTGATGGAGGCCACGCTGTGAGGAGACACGGGTGTTACAGGGTGACGGAGGCCACGCTGTGAGGAGACACGGGTGTTACAGGATGACTGAGGCCACGCTGTGAGGAGACACGGTGTTACAGGGTGACTGAGGCCACGCTCACGCTGTGAGGAGACACGGTGTTACAGGGTGACTGAGGCCACGCTCACGCTGTGAGGAGACACGGGTGTTACAGGGTGACTGAGGCCACGCTGTGAGGAGACACGGGTGTTACAGGGTGACGGAGGCCACGCTGTGAGGAGACACGGGTGTTACAGGGTGACTGAGGCCACGCTGTGAGGAGACACGGGTGTTACAGGGTGACTGAGGCCACGCTCACGCTGTGAGGAGACACGGGTGTTACAGGGTGACTGAGGCCACACTGTGAGGAGACACGGGTGTTACAGGGTGACTGAGGCCACGCTGTGAGGAGACACGGGTGTTACAGGGTGACTGAGGCCACGCTGTGAGGAGACACGGGTGTTACAGGGTGACTGAGGCCACGCTGTGAGGAGACACGGGTGTTACAGGGTGACTGAGGCCACGCTGTGAGGAGACACGGGTGTTACAGGTGACGGAGGCCACGCTGTGAGGAGACACGGGTGTTACAGGTGACGGAGGCCACGCTGTGAGGAGACACGGGTGTTACAGGGTGACGGAGGCCACGCAGTGAGGAGACACGGGTGTTACAGGGTGACGGAGGCCACGCTGTGAGGAGACACGGGTGTTACAGGGTGACGGAGGCCACGCTGTGAGGAGACACGGGTGTTACAGGGTGACGGAGGCCACGCTGTGAGGAGACACGGGTGTTACAGGTGACGGAGGCCACGCGGTGAGGAGACACGGGTGTTACAGGATGACGGAGGCCACGCGGTGAGGAGACACGGGTGTTACAGGATGACGGAGGCCACGCGGTGAGGAGACACGGGTGTTACAGGATGACGGAGGCCACGCGGTGAGGAGACACGGGTGTTACAGGGTGACTGAGGCCACGCGGTGAGGAGACACGGGTGTTACAGGGTGACTGAGGCCACGCTGTGAGGAGACACGGTGTTACAGGGTGACTGAGGCCACGCTGTGAGGAGACACGGGTGTTACAGGGTGACTGAGGCCACGCTGTGAGGAGACACGGGTGTTACAGGGTGACGGAGGCCACGCTGTGAGGAGACACGGGTGTTACAGGGTGACGGAGGCCACGCTGTGAGGAGACACGGGTGTTACAGGGTGACGGAGGCCACGCTGTGAGGAGACACGGGTGTTACAGGGTGACGGAGGCCACGCTGTGAGGAGACACGGGTGTTACAGGGTGACGGAGGCCACGCTGTGAGGAGACACGGGTGTTACAGGGTGACGGAGGCCACGCGGTGAGGAGACACGGGTGTTACAGGGTGACTGAGGCCACGCTGTGAGGAGACACGGGTGTTACAGGGTGACGGAGGCCACGCTGTGAGGAGACACGGGTGTTACAGGGTGACGGAGGCCACGCTGTGAGGAGACACGGGTGTTACAGGTGACGGAGGCCACGCTGTGAGGAGACACGGGTGTTACAGGGTGACGGAGGCCACGCTGTGAGGAGACACGGGTGTTACAGGGTGACGGAGGCCACGCTGTGAGGAGACACGGGTGTTACAGGTGACGGAGGCCACGCTGTGAGGAGACACGGGTGTTACAGGGTGACTGAGGCCACGCTGTGAGGAGACATGGGTGTTACAGGGTGACGGAGGCCACGCGGTGAGGAGACACGGGTGTTACAGGGTGACTGAGGCCACGCTGTGAGGAGACACGGGTGTTACAGGGTGACTGAGGCCACGCTGTGAGGAGACACGGGTGTTACAGGGTGACTGAGGCCACGCTGTGAGGAGACACGGGTGTTACAGGGTGACGGAGGCCACGCTCACGCAGTGAGGAGACACGGGTGTTACAGGATGACGGAGGCCACGCTGTGAGGAGACACGGGTGTTACAGGGTGACGGAGGCCACGCGGTGAGGAGACACGGTGTTACAGGGTGACGGAGGCCATGCTCACGTGGTGAGGAGACACAGGTGTTACAGGGTGACGGAGGCCACGCTGTGAGGAGACACGGGTGTTACAGGGTGACGGAGGCCACGGGGTGAGGAGACACGGGTGTTACAGGGTGACTGAGGCCACGCTGTGAGGAGACACGGGTGTTACAGGGTGACTGAGGCCACGCAGTGAGGAGACACGGGTGTTACAGGTGACGGAGTCCACGCTGTGAGGAGACACGGGTGTTACAGGGTGACGGAGGCCACGCTGTGAGGAGACACGGGTGTTACAGGGTGACGGAGGCCACGCTGTGAGGAGACACGGGTGTTACAGGTGACGGAGGCCACGCTGTGAGGAGACACGGGTGTTACAGGGTGACTGAGGCCACGCTGTGAGGAGACATGGGTGTTACAGGGTGACGGAGGCCACGCGGTGAGGAGACACGGGTGTTACAGGGTGACTGAGGCCACGCTGTGAGGAGACACGGGTGTTACAGGGTGACTGAGGCCACGCTGTGAGGAGACACGGGTGTTACAGGGTGACTGAGGCCACGCTGTGAGGAGACACGGGTGTTACAGGTGACGGAGGCCACGCTCACGCAGTGAGGAGACACGGGTGTTACAGGATGACGGAGGCCACGCTGTGAGGAGACACGGGTGTTACAGGGTGACGGAGGCCACGCGGTGAGGAGACACGGTGTTACAGGGTGACGGAGGCCATGCTCACGTGGTGAGGAGACACAGGTGTTACAGGGTGACGGAGGCCACGCTGTGAGGAGACACGGGTGTTACAGGGTGACTGAGGCCACGGGGTGAGGAGACACGGGTGTTACAGGGTGACTGAGGCCACGCTGTGAGGAGACACGGGTGTTACAGGGTGACTGAGGCCACGCAGTGAGGAGACACGGGTGTTACAGGTGACGGAGTCCACGCTGTGAGGAGACATGGGTGTTACAGGGTGACGGAGGCCACGCAGTGAGGAGACATGGGTGTTACAGGTGACGGAGGCCACGCTGTGAGGAGACACGGGTGTTACAGGGTGACGGAGGCCACGCTGTGAGGAGACACGGGTGTTACAGGGTGACTGAGGCCACGGGGTGAGGAGACACGGGTGTTACAGGTGACGGAGGCCACGCTCACGCGGTGAGGAGACATCGGGAAAGGCACTGAAAGCTGAGCTGGTGAGCTGAAGGAGGTAAGTCAGCGTGGACCCTGGACCTGCAGGGGGTGTTCACAGGAAACCTCAAGGAGTGCCACGGCGTAGACAAGCGGATCCCGGCCTTCTGCCTGGACAGCCCTCTCTCCTTCCCATCACGTCTCTAATTCTGTGAGTGTCTGCAAAGGTCTCTGGGACACAAAGTTCACCTCTGACTTCCCAGGCTGTGAACAACCTGGGCTGGGCTTCAGGAATTTCAGTCTGGAAGACTGAGTACCAGAGCCAGCGGCCTCTTTGGTCCGCTCATCAGGTGAACTCCTTCCTTTCTCCTTGGCACTCTATTTGCAGAATGATGGCCGGCATAGGCCAGGGGCTTGCATTGCACTCATTTCCCCAACCCCAAGCTTTCGGGCAAGTTTAAAACCCTCCTCCTGTCTCAGAATCAGGTCTGAATTAATACCCTTCCTCAAAAGAACGCCAGTAGCAAAGTGAAAACAGACGTGCTAGACAATGCCCTTTGAAAACCCCAGCAGGGACCACGGTGACAATGCAGCCTTGGCTCCAGAGAAGCCTAAGGTTAAAGGTTCACAGAGGCAGAAGAATTACTGAAGTACAAGTTTATTCAAATTTCCTCCTGCAGATTTATACAACCAGGGTCAAGCTGAAGACTGCCGGCAAAAACCAATGAGACAACTCAGCCCCTTTGAACTGCAGGAAGAAAGAAAAATACACAGTCTGAGCGGAATCTGTTACAGCTTTCAAAAAGTGTTTCCCAAAGGATCACCACGGTGGATTCCAAACCTGCCTGTTCAAGTGTGTCTGAACACCGCTTCTCTACAAGAACACGGCCGTGGCTCGCGGTGTGCGGCAGGGTCGCCGTGTTCCTGGCATTAGCAGGCTGACCCTCGTGGCCATGAAATTAACCATCAGCACTGCAGAAATCTGCTATGAGTTAAACTACTTTGCTACGCAAAGTGGCCTGAAAATGCAACGTGAGGATTGAATTTCCATTGAAAGATTAGCTTGTCTAACCTGAAGGCTTCCTCTACTGCTGAGCTCTGCTCAGTTGTCTGAAGCACCACGCGAGGGTGGGTAATTGGTACAAGCAATAAGAAATGACTTCCTTCCTCCCTCCCTCCCTCCCTCCCCTTACCTGTCTCCCTCCTTCCTCCTCCCCCTTTTCTTCCTTCCTTCTTTCTTTCATGCACATATCAAATACTCATCTGTGCACGCATCACATGCCCTCTTTCTGGACACTTACGAGCCACAAATGACCAATAGGACACCTCTGCCCGAAGAGAGATGAAGAGGAGGAGGAGGAGGAGGAGGAGGAGGAGGAGGAGGAGGAGACAGAGACACTAGGGTATGCGTGGGATGTTACAGGCCCTGAAATAAGGGTCATTTAATCCAGCCTGGGAAGACCAAAGGAATGCTTCCCAGAACGGCTCTGTCTGTGCAGAGGCCTCCGCATCGCTCACAGGAGCAGGAAGCAGGAGTGGAGCTGGAGACCACAGGGCCCGTCAGGAAGGACCTTGCCCACCACCTGAGCCTTATGCCCACAGAGGGCTCTGACAGCCTCCTTTGAGAAGAATGTCCAGCCAGACATAGGGGCCGCGACCGGACACTCTGGGCGCTGGGAGGAAATGCTTACTTCTTCTCTCCTAGGTGGGAACCGCCCCAAGCCAGTCCCGGGAAGGAACTTTGGTACTGGGGCGGTGCAGTCTGGAGCCGTGTGCAGGCAGGCAGGGCCGCGGGCAGGGCCTGGCCTGGAGGGCAGGAGGCACCCCTGGCAGGAAGGCAGAGGGTGGCAAGCTTGCAGAGGCAGTGAGGGCTCAGCAGGAGCGCAGGTCTGAGCTGGTGAGGCGGCCGGGAGCCCAGGCCACACTCCCCACGAGGGGACAGCTCTGGAACTGAGCCACGACCAGGGGCAAGGACGGCCCCAGCCCCTCGTCTACTCCAGCCACGGAAATGAGCTTGGTCCTCAGCTCAGTCAGCCCTGCACCATCTCATACAACAACGAAACTACACGCGTGTGCCTATTGTGTTTACGATAAAATTCAGTTTAAAATGCAGTGCCTCAGGGGCTCTAGCCACCATTTGCAAAAGTTCAGATGACCACACGAGGCTCACCGCGGCCCTGCTGACTCAGACCGAGCGTGACACAGCTTTCCTGTTACAAGAAGGCTCTGGACAGCGCCGATGGAGCCCCGCAGAGCCCCCCTTCCCGGCGGCCCCTCTGCTCCCTCTCCACAGCGCTAAGGGCTCACCAGTGTGAGCCTGGTCCCCGGGACGTCTCCTCGGAGCTTCCTCTGCGCGTCTGGCGGCGCCCTCGAGGACGTGGGAAGCTTGTTCTCGCTAGGGTAGGAGTTCCCAGCCAGGCGCCACTCCAGCCACTCAGAGGTTGAGGTCTGAAGAGTTCAGCTCCAAGTCAGCTGGCCCAGGGAGCTGAAGGCCAGCGCCCAGGCCCAAGTCCAGGCACACCCGGTCAGGAGGGCCGTGTGGAGGGCACCGGCCCACCGGCCCAGGGGCCGCTGAGCCCAGGCCCAGACTCACCTGGAAGGGCCTCCCTGCAGTGCGGCCGGGCAGGCTGGGCTCCAGGCCAACCTCAGATGGCCAGGGAGAACCCCTCGGGCTGGGCACGGTGGAGTCCTCGGCCAAGCAGGCAATGCCAGCCAGTTTTAAGCAGTGGTTGTAAAAGTGAAAACTCAGGTTTATCTTTGGCTAGCACCTGTGTGTGCCAGCAAATAAATACCCTCAGGAAGTAGGTTAGAGACAAAGGAAGCTCATCACAACACCAGAGAGGGGACGGAGGGGCGGCCAGCTCCCTCCCCCAGCACACGCTCCTCCCCGTCCAGGGAGCGGGGCACCTGCACAGCTGGGACACTCTTTGCCTCTCCCGCCAGGTCTCCAGCCAGAGTCCACCCCTCCCCTGTCCCCAGCCAGCCTCTTCCACCAACCCCCACACCAGCCCTGCCCTGTCTGCCTCTGGGCACCCTCAGTTCTCCAGTGAAAACACCCCATCTCCACTGGCACACCCCCACACGTGCACGCGTCCCACAGACAGAAGCTGCAGGCAGTTCTCTAACCTTGACCTAGCTCTCACGTCCCCGGGTGCGTATAAATACCTGAGTGCTAGCCGCGCTAGCCGGGACGGGCGCTTCCACAGCCAGGCTCTGCTGCGCTGCCCCCCAAGCTCTGTCTAGAAAGGTGGGGTGCTGCTTCCTGCCGGGGGAGGCCCACCCCGCCCGGCCAAGGCACTCCAGTCTCTGGGTTCCCCTCAATCAAAGCCCCTTGAAGGAATGCAAGGCCAATGTCTGCCTTTACATACAAAACAAAGCAGGAAAGGCCGTCAGACTCTTACCTCCAATAACCACAGAGTCAGAAGTGGCGCTGTGGCTCAAGTGGTAGAGCGCTAGCCTTGAGAAGGAGACACATTAGAAAGTATTAGCATAGGCAGGAACTTTCTGAAGCAAGATCCAGGGACCCAGCAAACAGGAGAGACTTGACAAAGAGGATTACACCAAACTGAAAATTTACTGCATAGCAAAGGACTTAGTTACTAAGCCAAAAAGACAGCCGACAGACTGAGGCGTCTACCATTATACATCTGACAAGGGGACTAAAGAGCTCAAGAAACAAAACCACTCCCAAGTTGGTATTAATAGATGGGCAAAGAAACTAAGTAGAGCCTTCTTAGAAAAATGGCCAGTAAATTAATGAGGAAATGCCCAACGTTCCAAATATTAAAGAAATACAAGCCGGCACCATGGCTCACACCTATAATCCTAGCTGCTCAGGAGGCTGAGACCTGAGGATCAAATTTCAAAGACAGCCCAGGCACTAAAAGGTCCGTGAGACTCTTATCTTCAATTAAAGAACCAGAAAACTGAAAGCGGCGCTGTGGCTCAAGGGGTTGAGCTGAAGAGCTCAGGGACAACACCTAGGCCCAGGGTTCAAGTCACTGAGATTCCATTTTACCCTAGAAAGATTGCCCAGCCTCAAGAAAACAAACAATGCCCGTAACCCTAGCTACTTATGAGGCTGAGATCTGAGGATCAAGGTTCAAAGCCGGGGGCACTAAAGATTTTGAGACTCTTATCTCAAATTAACCACTAGAAAAGGGGAAGTAGGGCTGTGTAGGCTTGAGATGTAGAGCTCAGGGACAGTGCCCAGGCCCAGAGTTCATGCCCCATGACCAACCAAAAAAAAAAAACAATCATCACCTGGTAAGTGCTGGCTCAAGACTGTAAGCCCAGTTATTTGGGGCCACAGACCTGGAAGATGGAGAGATTGAGGCCAGCCCGAGCTGCATTCACTACACCTTGTCTCAAAAGCAAAATGCTGGGCTGGGGATACAGCTCGAGTGGTGGGGTACTTACCTAGCATGCTCAACCCCCCAAAAAACCCATCAGCAAACTACTGTGTGTCAGGCCCTGGGCTGGCCCAACAGCTTCAGAAATGACCTGGACAAACGTACTGTGGCACTTGACCCTGCCAGGGCTCCATCCTCAGCTCCTTCTTTGCCTGGGACAGGGGATTCCAGGGTGGCTGCATGACTCCAGAAACCTTGCTGCTGAGCAAGACCACAGCCCAGACCCCCGGCAGGGGCCCAGGGGAGCGGGGCCAGGCTGAGACGCCATCCAACAGAAGAATGCTGGAGAAGGGACTATGTCCTAGGGCTTTACTCACAGGTTGTTTCCTGGAATGCTGGCCCAGATCTCCTTCTAACCCAAATGGCATGATTCTGAAGAAAAAAATCCAAGAGAAAGGCTGATAGAGAACAAAGGAGATGCTCAGTGTAAACTTTAGAACAATTAATTTTAAACGATTACAGCTTTACCAAACGCTGTGGCTACGATTCCCTTCTGACTTTCATTATAACCTTCCAGCAAAATATTTGCCTCAAGAAGGCAAACTCTTTGCATTATTTTCTATTCCTAGCATGACTACAAAAATATTCTTTGATTTAACATTTGATATGTTTTGTTCTCAAGGGCAAGCCCCATGAGAAGAAAAATGTACCCCAGCGGAATGAAATATGACTACCTGCTCCCATTTTTCTTTCCTGCTGGTTCCTGCCCAAATACTCTGCATTCATTTAAACCCAAGGCTGTGTCTGATGTCCTGTTCCACACCGTCATCCGGCTGAGGCAAAGTCACCCGCCGTCCATCCGGCATCAGGAGGGAGTGGGGGCAGCCGCTCACCTCCCTGCAGCTGGGGGGGGGCAGCAAGGGGGGTCTGAGAACGATGTGGGCTGAGCAAAGCAGACACATGTGCCCTCAGACCACAAGTCGCTGTACCAGGAGATACGACGAGGCCAATGACTGCCGCCAGGCGAGGTGGGCACAGCGGCCCTGGAGGCGAGAGCGTCCCGGGAGCAGGAGAGCCAGGCCCCAGGACGTCCCCTCGTCCCCTCCCACAGCCTTTACACCGCCTCGGTGTTTTAGGTAAGCACAAGATTGCCGCCATTTGAAGAAGGCAGTTGCACTCTCACAGAAAGGTGGCGGGCAGAGAAAATCCAAAGTTCTGTTCCTTTGTTTGCTTTTGCATCAGAGTAACCTGCAACCCCTCCCAGCTGCTAAGCCCTGCGCCAACCCCAACCGTGAAGCTCTCCAGACACCCACCCGGGCAGAGACCCGTGGGGAACGGAAAACGGCTGGCTCGTGAGCACAAACGCTCGGAGACAGGGCCCAGGCCTAGATTTCAAGCCCTACGGAGACCAACAACAAATCTGGCTGAACTTGAAAGGCTGAGTGTGAGTTTGAGGCCTGCCTGGGTCAGAGAGCAAGTCCCTGCCTTAAAGAAAACAATGTTCACACGAATGGACCTCCCTCCATCGGTGAGTGGGAAGGGAGCGTGGGAGGGAACGCTGAAGAGACTCAGGGAGGACAGGAGCCCCCCACGGTCACGGGTGCCCCAGCACAGGAGTCACCAGGCAGCTCTGGCGGCCCTTCAGAGGACGCTCTCCCCAGGCCACCAGCACAGCAGCCCTGGGGACAGTGGCCCCGGGGACAGCAGGAAGCCCGGCCCTCATCCAGGGCCTGTCCAGGCAGAAGAGCGGCTGTTCATTAACAACCGCACAAAAGACCCAGAGACAACGCACTGTTAATCCTCGCAGCCGACAGAGGACTACAAATGGCCCAGGCAGGGGCCCAGCATTTTTCAGCGTCCTCCTGCGGCTGGAGTTAGATTGAGGATGAGTCCCTGGCCCCACCATCTCTCTAACACATACATGACTACACCTCCCTGAAGTTCCAACCCTGAAAGACTGGAGGAAAACCCTGGCCTGAAGCGTGCCTCAGTCTGGGACAGACGACACCTGCTCACTCCCAGAGGCGGCTGGGCGGCACGGCAGGTGCCAGCGACCTCCTGCGCCGTCAGCTGCGTTCCCTGTCCCAGTGCCCAGTTGTTCTATCCATAAAACAGGGATCACCGTCAACTCCCAGGGCTGCTACAAGGGGAGAAAACAAAACAAGCCGGGCGCTGGAGACTCAGGCCTGTCACCCAGCTACGCGGGGGGCTGAGATCTGAGGACGGCCATCTGAAGACAGTCTAGGCTTTGTGAGACTTACTCACACACACACACACAACTACTGAGTGATGTTTCTAAGCAAAGGGCATAGGGGCCCCGTCTATGAACGCACAGGACAAGGAGGTGAAACCTAACTCTCCCTAAGTCAGGAAAGCTTCTTTTTTTCTTTTATGGGAAAGCCTTTTGGAGACCAATGCAACCAAAGCTGGCTTGAGTTTAAGGGATATTAAACCGAGAGGTGCTCGCGTGGCACTCAGACGACGGCTCTCATTTCCTTCTCCGGGGGTGACATCCCACGATTGGCTGGACCACGCATGGTGAGCCAGAAACTGCAACAAGACGATGCCAGAGCTCTGGGGCACCAAGGAGAGGCACGCCTCCACCAGTCACCCCATCGTCCCAAAGGGGGCCCAGCATGGCACCCATGCTGGCCCAGCCTTTCCAGCAGGTGCACCTGGACCCTGAGGAAATCCACGCCATGACACACGGCTCACACACCAGACAGGCCAGCGCGGCGGCAGGGCGCAGCCCCTCCCACCTGAACACACTCCTCACCACCCGAGCTTCAGAGCCCCACAGGAAAGCTTCCTTCCTCCCCTCCCAACCTCTACCAGCATCCCCACCTGGCCCACCTCCTCCTTCAGTCTGGGAAAACGGTGACACGAAATTGCTGCTGGAATCAAGTGACCTCCTACCTCAGGTTCCAGAGTAGCCAAGGAAATACATGCCAGACCCCCTCCCAGGTCCGTGAAAGCCATAGGGGCCCTGTGACAGGCCAAACCTCCAGGAGACCACATGACACGCACACACTGTGCCCCTCTGCAGGTAACACACGGACCACCTGACACGCACACAGTGTGCCCCTCTCCACATACACATAGACCACCTGACACGCACACAGTGTGCCCTCTCCAGATACACATAGAACACCTGACACGCGCACAGTGTGCCCCTCTCCAGATACACATAGACCACCTGACACGCGCACAGTGTGCCCCTCTCCAGATACACATAGACCACCTGACACGCGCACAGTGTGCCCTCTCCAGATACACATAGAACACCTGACACGCGCACAGTGTGCCCCTCTCCAGATACACATAGACCACCTGACACGCGCACAGTGTGCCCCTCTCCAGATACACATAGACCACCTGACACGCACACAGTGTGCCCCTCTCCACATACACATAGACCACCTGACACGCACACAGTGTGCCCCTCTCCACATACACATAGACCACCTGACACGCACACAGTGTGCCCCTCTCCACATACACATGGACCACCTGACACGCACACAGTGTGCCCCTCTCCACATACACAAAGACCACCTGACACGCACACAGTGTGCCCCTCTCCACATACACATGGACCACCTGACACGCGCACAGTGTGCCCCTCTCCACATACACATAGACCACCTGACACGCGCACAGTGTGCCCCTCTCCAGATACACATGGACCACCTGACACGCGCACAGTGTGCCCCTCTCCAGATACACATGGACCACCTGACACGCGCACAGTGTGCCCCTCTCCAGGTACACATAGACCACCTGACACGCGCACAGTGTGCCCCTCTCCACATACACATAGACCACCTGACACGCGCACAGTGTGCCCCTCTCCACATACACATAGACCACCTGACACGCACACAGTGTGCCCCTCTCCACATACACATAGACCACCTGACACGCGCACAGTGTGTCCCTCTACAGGTAACACATGGACCAACTGACACGCACACAGTGTGCCACTCTCCAGATACACATAGACCACCTGACACGCACACAGTGTGCCCCTCTCCACATACACATGGACCACCTGACACGCACACAGTGTGCCCCTCTCCACATACACATAGACCACCTGACACGCACACAGTGTGCCCCTCTCCAGATACACATGGACCACCTGACACGCACACAGTGTGCCCCTCTCCACATACACATGGACCACCTGACACGCACACAGTGTGCCCCTCTCCACATACACATGGACCACCTGACACGCACACAGTGTGCCCCTCTCCACATACACATGGACCACCTGACACGCACACAGTGTGCCCCTCTCCACATACACATAGACCACCTGACACGCACACAGTGTGTCCTCTACACATACACATAGACCACCTGACACGCGCACAGTGTGCCCTCTACACATACACATAGACCACCTGACACGCACACAGTGTGCCCCTCTCCAGATACACATGGACCACCGGACACGCACACAGTGTGCCCCTCTCCAGATACACATAGACCACCTGACACGCGCACAGTGTGCCCCTCTCCAGATACACATGGACCACCTGACACGCGCACAGTGTGCCCCTCTCCACATACACATGGACCACCTGACACGCACACAGTGTGCCCCTCTCCACATACACATAGACCACCTGACACGCACACAGTGTGCCCCTCTCCACATACACATAGACCACCTGACACGCACACAGTGTGCCCCTCTCCAGATACACATAGACCACCTGACACGCGCACAGTGTGCCCCTCTCCAAATACACATGGACCACCTGACACGCGCACAGTGTGCCCCTCTCCACATACACATAGACCACCTGACACGCACACAGTGTGCCCCTCTCCACATACACATAGACCACCTGACACGCACACAGTGTGCCCCTCTCCAGATACACATAGACCACCTGACACGCGCACAGTGTGCCCCTCTCCAAATACACATAGACCACCTGACACGCACACAGTGTGCCCCTCTCCACATACACATAGACCACCTGACACGCGCACAGTGTGCCCCTCTCCAGATACACATGGACCACCGGACACGCACACAATGTGCCCTCTCCAGATACACATGGACCACCTGACACGCACACAGTGTGCCCCTCTCCACATACACATAGACCACCTGACACGCACACAGTGTGCCCTCTCCAGATACACATAGAACACCTGACACGCGCACAGTGTGCCCCTCTCCAGATACACATAGACCACCTGACACGCACACAGTGTGCCCTCTCCAGATACACATAGACCACCTGACACGCACACAGTGTGCCCCTCTCCACATACACATAGACCACCTGACACGCGCACAGTGTGCCCCTCTCCAGATACACATGGACCACCTGACACGCGCACAGTGTGCCCCTCTCCAGATACACATAGACCACCTGACACGCACACAGTGTGCCCCTCTCCAGATACACATGGACCACCTGACACGCACACAGTGTGCCCCTCTACAGGTAACACATGGACCAACTGACACGCACACAGTGTGCCCCTCTCCAGATACACATAGACCACCTGACACGCACACAGTGTGCCCTCTACAGATACACATAGACCACCTGACACGCACACAATGTGCCCTCTCCAGATACACATAGACCACCTGACACGCACACAGTGTGCCCCTCTCACATACACATAGACCACCTGACACGCACACAGTGTGCCCTCTCCACATACACATAGACCACCTGACACGCACACAGTGTGCCCTCTATAGATACACATAGACCACCGGACACGCACACAATGTGCCCTCTCCAGATACACATAGACCACCTGACACGCACACAGTGTGCCCCTCCCACATACACATAGACCACCTGACATGCACACAGTGTGCCCTCTCCACATACACATAGACCACCTGACACGCACACAGTGTGCCCCTCTCCACATACACATAGACCACCTGACACGCACACAGTGTGCCCCTCTCCAGATACACATAGACCACCTGACACGCACACAGTGTGCCCTCTACACATACACATAGACCACCTGACACGCACACAGTGTGCCCCTCTCCACATACACATGGACCACCTGACATGCACAAAGTGTGCCCCTCTCCACATACACATGGACCACATGACACGCACACAGTGTGCCCCTCTCCACATACACATGGACCACCTGACACGCACACAGTGTGCCCCTCTCCACATACACATAGACCACCTGACACGCACACAGTGTGCCCTCTCCAGATACACATAGACCACCTGACACGCACACAGTGTGCCCCTCTCCACATACACATAGACCACCTGACACGCACACAATGTGCCCCTCTCCAGATACACATGGACCACCTGACACGCACACAGTGTGCCCCTCTCCACATACACATGGACCACCTGACACGCACACAGTGTGCCCCTCTGCAGGTACACATAGACCACCTGACACGCACACAGTGTGCCCCTCTCCAGGTACACATAGACCACCTGACACGCACACAGTGTGCCCCTCTCCACATACACATGGACCACCTGACACGCACACAGTGTGCCCCTCTCCAGATACACATAGACCACCTGACACGCACACAGTGTGCCCCTCTCCACGTAAAAATGGACCACCTGACGCACACAGTGTGCCCCTCTCCAGATACACATGGACCACCTGACGCGCACAGTGTGCCCCTCTCCAGATACACATAGACCACCTGACACGCACACAGTGTGCCCCTCTACAGGTAACACATGGACCACCTGACACGCACACAGTGTGCCCCTCTCCAGATACACATGGACCACCTGACACGCACACAGTGTGCCCCTCTCCACATACACATGGACCACCTGACACGCACACAGTGTGCCCCTCTCCACATACACATAGACCACCTGACACGCGCACAGTGTGCCCCTCTCCACATACACATGGACCACCTGACACGCACACAGTGTGCCCCTCTCCAGATACACATGGACCACCTGACACGCACACAGTGTGCCCCTCTCCACATACACATGGACCACCTGACACGCACACAGTGTGCCCCTCTCCACATACACATGGACCACCTGACACGCACACAGTGTGCCCCTCTCCACATACACATGGACCACCTGACACGCACACAGTGTGCCCTCTCCAGATACACATAGACCACCTGACACGCACACAGTGTGCCCCTCTCGAGATACGCATGGACCACCTGACATGCACACAGTGTGCCCCTCTCGAGATACACATGGACCACCTGACACGCGCACAGTGTGCCCCTCTACAGATACACACATAGACCACCTGACACACACACCGTGTGCCCCTCTCCAGATACACATAGACCACCTGACATGCACACAGTGTGCCCCTCTCGAGATACACATGGACCACCTGACACGCGCACAGTGTGCCCCTTTTGAGATACACATAGACCACCTGACACGCACACAGTGTGCCCCTCTCGAGATACACATGGACCACCTGACACGCACACAGTGTGCCCCTCTACAGATACACACATAGACCACCTGACACGCACACAGTGTGCCCCTCTCCAGATACACATGGACCACCTGACACGCACACAGTGTGCCCCTCTACAGATACACATAGACCACCTGACACGCACACAGTGTGCCCCTCTCCACATACACATGGACCACCTGACACGTGCACAGTGTGCCCCTCTCCACATACACATGGACCACCTGACACGCACACAGTGTGCCCCTCTCCACATACACATGGACCACCTGACACGCGCACAGTGTGCCCCTCTCCACATACACATGGACCACCTGACACGCGCACAGTGTGCCCCTCTCCACATACACATAGACCACCTGACACGCACACAGTGTGCCCCTCTCCAGGTACACATAGACCACCTGACACGCACACCGTGTGCCCCTCTCCACATACACATAGACCACCTGACACGCACACAGTGTGCCCCTCTCCACATACACATAGACCACCTGACACGCACACAGTGTGCCCCTCTCCACATACACATAGACCACCTGACACGCACACAGTGTGCCCCTCTCCAGATACACATAGACCACCTGACACGCACACAGTGTGCCCCTCTCCACATACACATGGACCACCTGACACGCACACAGTGTGCCCCTCTCCACATACACATGGACCACCTGACACGCGCACAGTGTGCCCCTCTCCACATACACATGGACCACCTGACACGCACACAGTGTGCCCTCTCCACATACACATAGACCACCTGACACGCACACAGTGTGCCCCTCTCCACATACACATAGACCACCTGACACGCACACAGTGTGCCCCTCTCCAGGTACACATAGACCACCTGACACGCGCACAGTGTGCCCCTCTCCACATACACATGGACCACCTGACACGCGCACAGTGTGTCCTCTCCATCTGCACACAACATGTTCTCCTGGCATGAGGAGCTCAGGTGAGGCACTGTCAGTGCTCAGAGGCCCTGCAGGTCGGTTGCTGGGCTGGCGGGGCGGGCGGGGCGCAGATGTGGACGGGGAGGCCCTGGGGATGCGGCCGGGACCTGGGGCCAGGGCGCTGGGTCCCCGACCAGCCCTTTGCGGTCCCGTCCCCCTCCCCCCCCTCCACCCCTGTCCGCCCCCCCTCACCGCCGGTGATGGTCCGGTAGATCGAGGCGCGTCCCCTCCCCGGTCCCCGCCCTCCTCCCTCCCCCCCCGCCCCCGTCCGCCCCCCCGTCCGCCCCGCTCACCGCCGATGATGGTGCGGATGAGCGAGGCGTGGC
The DNA here is from genome assembly GCF_031878675.1 of Megascapheus bottae. Classification (NCBI taxonomy): domain Eukaryota; kingdom Metazoa; phylum Chordata; class Mammalia; order Rodentia; family Geomyidae; genus Megascapheus; species Megascapheus bottae. The sequence goes on along the minus strand of NC_143541.1, from coordinate 9,470,081 downwards.
CCGGGCAGTCCACCAGCGTCAGCTGCAGCTCGGCGGCGCGGCCGGGCCCGGGCAGCGGCAGCGCCAGGCAGGAGAAGCCCAGGTCGAGCGTGACGCCGCGCTCGCGGCTCTGCGGCGGGCGGTCGAAGGCGGCGGTGGAGGCCGTGGTGCTCAGCGCGCGCGCCAGCGCCGTCTTCCCGCTGTCGATGTGGCCCAGCACGCCCACGTTCACGTTCACCCGCCGGCCCGCCATGCCGCCGACCCCGCCGTCCGCCCTCCGCCTCCGCCCGCCCAGCCCGCCGCGTCCGCCCGCTCAGCCGCCCCCCGCCGCCCGCGCCCGGCGCGCGCGTTCCGGCCCCGAAGCTTCCGCCCGCCGCGCCGCCGCCCTGCACCCGGGACGGGACGGGGACCGCGGGGACGGGGACGGGGGACGGGGACGGGGGACGGGGACGGGGGACGGGGACCGCGGGGACGGGGACCGCGGGGACGGGGACGGGGGGACGGGGACCCGGGGGACGGGGACGGGGACCGCCGGGCCCGGGACCGCGCGCGCCCGCCCTCCCCTGGCTGGACCCGAGTCGGCGCCCCCCGAGCCCGCCCGGCTCCCCGCCGATGGCCGCCGGGCGCCCGCCTGCGGGGGTGCGGAACCCGGGCGTGGGGGACCCGCCCCGCGTCAGCTCCCGCTTCCCACGGGCGGAGCGGAGCCCACCGACCCGGACCCCCATCCCCGGACCCCCCCATCCCCGGACCCCCCCCCATCCCCGGACCCCCCCATCCCCGGACCCCCTCCCGGACCCCCATCTCGCACCCCACATCCCCAGACCCCACATCCCGGACCCCCATCCCCGGACACCCCATCCCCGGATCTTCATCCCCGAGACCCCCATTCCCGACCCCCATCCCCGGACCCCATCCCCGGACCCCACATCCCCGGACCCCATCCCGGGACACCCCATCCCCGGACCCCATCCCCGGACCCCCATCCCCGGACCCCATCCCCGGACCCCACATCCCCAGACCCCCCATCCCCGGACCCCACATCCCCGGACCCCCATCCCCGGACCCCACATCCCCGGGACACCCCATCCCCGGGACCCCCATCCCCGGACCCCATCCCCGGACCCCACATCCCCGGGACACCCCATCCCCGGACCCCACATCCCCGGGACACCCCATCCCCGGGACCCCCATCCCCGGACCCCCATCCCCGGGACCCCCGATCCCCGGACCCCATCCCAGGATCCCCGGGCCCAGGCCCTCGCTGCCTCCAAGCTGGGGACCCCAGGTCTCCGCCTCTGGACCTGTCACCCCTGGTGGCTCTCCAGAGGTGATGGGCCGGGCGCACGGGACCCAGGAGGAGCCTCGGTCCCCAGGCCCCGCCAGGCGCCGCCCCGGCCTGGTGTCCCGGGAGCCACGCAAGGCCCCTGTCCACTCCACCGCGCATCACCACCACGGGGCGCCACCCTGCCAGCCCACAGCCCCGAGGGCCGCTGAGATCCAGGCTCAGACCCGGCAGGGGACCGTCCCGCGGACTCACCTCCACCCCGGGTCCACCTCACCTCCACCTCACCTCCACCTCACCTCCCCTCAACCCCGGGTCCACCTCAGCTCACCTCCACCTCACCTCCACCCGGGGTCCACCTCACCTCCACCCCGGGTCCACCTCACCTCACCTCCACCTCACCTCCACCCCGGGTCCACCTCACCTCCACCTCACCTCCACCTCACCTCCACCTCACCTCACCTCCACCCCGGGTCCACCTCACCTCCACCTCACCTCCACCCCGGGTCCACCTCACCTCCACCTCACCTCCACCTCACCTCCACCTCACCTCACCTCCACCCCGGGTCCACCTCAGCTCACCTCCACCTCACCTCCACCCCGGGTCCACCTCACCTCCACCTCACCTCACCTCCACCCCGGGTCCACCTCACCTCCACCTGCACCTCACCTCCAGCTCAGCTTCAGCTCACCTCTACCTCACCCCCCACTCACCACCAACTCACCCCAATCCACCCCCAACTCACCCCTAACTACCCACGGGAAATGGGACGTGGCACCGTGATTCCAAGGGGAGGGGGCTGGCCTTGACGGAAGAGCTCGGGGACAGCAACCAGGCCTGACAGACAACAATCAATCAATCAATCAGTAAAGTGTGTGCGTGTGTGTGTGTGTGTGTGCGCGTGCGTGTGTCCATCCTAAGGCCTGGACACTGTCCCGGGCTTTGTTTTTTTGTTTTGTTTTGGTTCCCTGCCGTCGAGCTACACAGCTCCACGTCCAGTTGTGTGGTAGCTCATTGGAGCTAACAGTGTCACAGGCGGGCCAGCCTGCGTGGGCCTCCAACGTGACCCCCATGTCCCCCCCTCCTGGCGATCTAGTGGACAGGCTGGAGCCACGGCCCCAAAAAGGTGACCACGTTTAAACACAAATGACAGAAATCCAGGTACAGGAAAGAAAATAGCAAGCTGTGGCCTGGCCAAGAAGTGGAGGGCGTGTGGAGGGCGTGTGCAGGAGTCTCTGGACACCGCCTCTACCTGCACACAAACCCATGGTGCCTGTGCACACGGGCGTCTCCTGGTGTGATGAGCAGAGCTTTCTAGGTGGAATAAATAGGAGTGAAACGTGGAGGGCAGAGCCGGTTGCTCCCAGACCTCCGCTCGCTGTTGACTCAGCTCCCAGTGTGGCTGTGGTTCCTGTTCCTTGTAAGGGCCTCACCTCACTGACAGCGTGGCTGTCGAGTTCAAAGTTTACAGACCCGGCAGGGACGAAGTTAAAAACACAGTAAAATAAATGCCCTTGAATAGAGTCTTTCCCCCGTGAAGCCATGTGCTCACAGAGCTGGAAGAAGCCTGCTTAGCCAGGTGTGGTCATCAGTTCTCCCCAGAAAGTTGTCTGGGACTCGTGTGGGAAATGAAGAGCTACTTGCAGCAAAATGCAAGTTGTGCTGGATTCCAGCAGGCCGCACCTGTAAGCCTCACTCCTCAGGAGATAGACCCAGAGATCAAGGTTCAAAGCCAGCGAGGAGAGTGCCTGAGAGCTGAGGTTCAAGCCGAGCCATCTGAAAGACTTATCTCCAATTAACCAGCAAAAAGCTGGAGGCAGTGCTGTGGCTCAAGTGGCAGAACACCACCTCCCTGAGAAGGAAAAAAAAAAAAGGCCAAGCAAGAGTGCAGGGGCTGTGTGCTGAGCCCTAGTTCTCGTTCCCTCCCTCTGTCTCTCTGTGTCTCTGTGTCTCTGTGTCTCTGTCTCTCTGTCTCTCTGTCTCTCTCACTCTCTCCCCCTCCACGAGGGCTGAGGACAGTGTGAGGATGGTGGCTATCCCCACCCCGCCGGGCACGTGTGACGGGACTCCCCCCCCCCCCCCCCCGACGCCGTGGGGGGAGAGGCCCCCTTCCTCCACTGCGCCCGCCGTGCAGCCCCTCCGAGCCTTCCCATCACCACGGCCCACGGCAGCCCGCGGCCACAGACAGGACCATCCTGCAGAACTGCGATTATTTGTTGTGAATGGGAATGGGATGCGGATTTCTTTCTGTTTCTCTAATGCCGTTCTGTGCTAAGGTAGCTCAAAGTTCTTTACAAACAGCCAGTAATTAATTCAACTTCATTAAGGCCAATTAATCCAGGATTAATTATAAATTTGCCCAGAGGAAGTTATTACACTTTGCTCTTTGAGTTTTGGCTTTAAAGGTTCTTTCAGGAATTAATGGAAATTCCTTTCCTCTGAGGGTATCTACCTCGCCAGCGACAATATTAATCATGTGCTTTCCTCCCTGTATCCCAGATAAACCAGAGGAGGCTGTCACCCAGGCTCGCAGCTGAGATACCTGACATTCATTTTTTTTTCCTTCTGATCCAGGGGCTTGAACTCAGGGCCTGGATTCCATCCCTGAGTGTTACTGCTGAAGGCTGGGAAAACACTCGACCATTTGAGCCACAGCTCCACTTCCAGCTTTTGGGGTGATAATTGGAGATATGATTCTGTCACAGACTTTCCTGCCTGTGTCTCTTAAGTAGCTACGATTACAAGCATGAGCCACCGGTGCCCGGCTACCTGGTGTTAACACTGAAACCATTTTACATACATGAATTGTACAATAAGGGGTTTCTCATACATACACACATACACATACACAGGCCTATGAATCTGTATTCCTTTCAGGCCTAAGTTCGATGGATGAGCTAAAACAACAATATCTGGATCTTTGAGCTTGGCCTATCTCACTCAAAGTTCATATTCTCCAGTTCTACCCATTTTCCTGTGTTGGGGGTTTCATTTCTCTTTATGGCTGTGTAATATTCCATGGTGTAGATGCACCATGTCTTCTTTATCCACTTATCTATTGTTGGCTACTTCTTCTCATTCTGTGGTTTTGTCTCTCCTTATACACTGACTTACCTTTAAATGCTTTCTCATTGTCATAAAGGTCCAATAATGGTATGGTCTACTGTTAGTTTGTTGAGGCTCCTCCATATGATTTCCACAGTGGCTGCACTAATTTACATTCCTACCAACTGTGGATGAAGATTCCTTGCCCTCCCCTTTCTCACTACTGTTTGTTGTAGATCGCTCTTGATGGCTGCCACTCTGACTTAGTGTGGAGGGAACATGGAATCTTAGTATGCTTTTGGTTTATTTGCCAGCCTGCCTGCCCATCTATCTTCCTTCCTTCCTTCCTTCCTTCCTTTCTTTTTCTGCCAGTACTGGGGCTTGAACTCAGGGCCTGGGTCCTGTTCTCGGGCTTTCTCAAGCATGCTAACACTTGAGCCACAGCACTACTTCTGGCTTTTTCTGTGTACATGGTACTGAGGAATTGAACCCAGGGCTCCATGAAATTTTAGGTAAGCACTTTACCACTAGACCATGCTCCTGCCTTCTTCCTTTCTTTCCTCCTCCCTTCCTTCCTTTCTTTTTTTTTTAATTTTTTATTGTAATTAATAAAAGGGTTACATGATATTTTCCAGATAGAAGGTGCATTAATTCGCATACATTGATGCCCTTTCACATGTCTTGGTCCCCGTTTCCCTCCCCCCAGCCCCCTTCCTTTCTTTCTTGCCAGTTCTGGGACTTGAGCTCAGAGCCTGTGCACTGTACTTGGATACTTTTTGCTCTAGGATAGCACTCTGCCACTTGAGCCACAGTACCACTTCCGGCTTGTTTTTTCTTTCTTTCTTTTTTTTTTTTTTCTGGTCATTCGGCTTGAGCTCTGGGCCTGGGCATTGTCCCTGAGTTCTTCAGCTCAAGGCTACTGCCCTACCCTTGAGCCACAGTGCCACTTCCCATTTTCCTATGGTTAATTGGAGATAAGAGTCTCTTGGACTTCAGGACTTTAGCGCTCGAGGTGGCTTTGAGCTGCGATCCTCAGATCTCAGCCTCCTGAGTAGCTAGGATGACAGGCGTGAGCCACCATGCCTGGCCCTTTTGGCTTTTTCTGTGTATGTGGTACCAAGAAATCGAACCTAGGGCTTCATGCATGCTAGGCAAGCACTCTACCACTAGGCCAAGCTCCTGGCCTGCATTTCTTTTATAGCTAAGGTTGCTAAGGATTTTTTTTTTCATGTATTAGACATGTGTTTTTTCTGAGAACTCTGCTCAATTTGCTTGCCTATTTATTAATTGGATTATTTGCTCTTTTGCTGTTTAATTTTTGAGCTTCGTCTATTCTGGATATTAATTCTTTATCTGAATAGCTATTGAAGATTTGTCTCCCATTCTGTGCATTAACTCTTGGTTCTGGTAATTGTTTTTCTTTTGCTGCGCAGAAATGTTTTAATTTGATCAAGTCCCATCTTTTAATTCTTGTTATTGCTTTCTGGGCAGCAGGAGTCTTATTCAGAAAATGATTACGTATGCCTTTAGCATCCAGTTTCCTCTCTGTTTCTCCGTAAGAAGTTTGAAGTTTCTTGTCTTACTTTGAGTTCTTTGATCTGTTTGGAGTTGATTCTGTATAGAAGGAGAGATAAGTTTCAACCACCAGCAAGTAGACAGCCAGGTAGCCATTTGCTGAAGAAGCTGTCTTTTTGGTTCCTTTGCCAAAAACTAGACAGTTCTAGCTGTGTGGCTTTTACTCCTCCATCTTCTATTCCATTCTAGGCCTTGGGTCTGTTGTTTTGTGCCAGTACCCAGCTGTGAAACTGGAGTTTTAGGCCAACCCAGCTTCCACAGGTTCTGCATGTGGAGGAGATGAGCAATGGTGGCGGGCAGAGAAAGGAGATTCATGAGTGTGGCACAGGAGGCGATGGCGGAAGAGGCCAAGTGAGTGAGCTGCAGCTGATCCTCCAAGGGAAAGAATCCGGGAAAGGGCCGGACACAAACGTCGTCAAACATCCCCAACCACAGGCCCGGCTGGCGGGCCTCGCTGCGCTGTGGGAGGGATTCCGGGGCAGTCTGGGCAGGTCAAGCAAGTCCTTGTCCCCCAGCAGACGTGTGAGGAAGCCCTGCTCTTCCTCTCTCCCTTGCCCCTTGCAGGCCTGCTGCAAAGCACACGGACACAGAAATGGTGGCAGGGGTGCCGGTTTTCTTCTGCTTTTAGTTAACTCAGGGCCTTTTCGGCAAAAGCAGCTTAAGTGTCTACCCCAGTCTGCTACTGCCACCCGAGCTAGACATGAAGGAAGCCGGATCAGTGGCAAAAACTCATACCAGCTCAACTCCTGTCTCTTCCTCGTGCTGGGGGCAAGGCCAGCTCATCCCAAGGGCCTCCTCAGAGCTGGCGCAGGGCAGGGGTCTTCATGGATGTCCCTTCCACATGCCATGCATCAGCGTGGGCACACACATGTACACGCACGCCTTAAGCAAAGCAAGAAAATATTCAGAGCCAAATAGGTATACAAACAATGCAAATGACAGTTACCATGAAGAGGGGTACGTAGACCTCTGTATTCACAGCACAACAGAAGGCCGTGGAGCCATCTCGCAGGTGAGCCACGGCAAAGGAGGAAAAGATCCTCCACAGCTTTCAGGTGTTATCTGCTATCCCTAGCTCTGGGGCTGGTGCACGGTAGAGGTCAGCCAGGCTCAGGAATCTATTCCAAGACGTTTAGGTAACAGTCATGAGACTGTTAGCTGGGATACACAAGCGAAGGCACACTGGCTATTAATGGGCCCAAGACGTTCTGGCTTCCTAACTACCACGTTCCATCTCTCCCGTTCCGATGTTCTCGGTCCCCCTGGCAGGCAGTCGGAGGGATCTTTTGTGCAGATGTAGCCTCTGCTGGAGGCGCAGTGCACAACTAGGCCGCACCGGGGCTTGAGGGTGTATCGTTGCCCCGGACTGGGTTTCCAGAACTCACGGGTAGACGGGTAAAACGGGCCACGAGGTCAACCTGAAACAATGCTGGCAGGTGGGGCAGTCTACCCGAACCACCTGGACACAAGAGGGGGTGAACAGACCTCCTGGGAGGTGACTGACGATGGGAGTTGGCCCCAAGATGGACACAAGTAACCCAAGCTGTGTCTTTTACTTTGCGTACCTTGGACATTGGGTACCAAATCCATCACTCTCTCTTCTTCATCATCATCTTCTTCCTCTTCTCACCTGTTTATATGTATTTTATTTTTTTAGTGGCCCTGGGTTCTTTTGAAATTAAAAAAGAATCACGAGCAGGTCACTGAACGACCAATCCAGAGCTGCCTCTCACCAGGCCCAAGGTCACTGCACTAGTTTGAAGGAGATGCTCAAGATGTCTTGTCACAGACAGCTGAATGGTCTGGGTTTTATAGCCAGAAACGGGGTGGTGGCAAGGGAGTTTGCATCCATCATCACAGTCTCAGCGGAGGAAGAGCCATGTTTGCTCTAATCACCGCAGCCCTTCATGCATCTGGGTTCCTTCTGGGCCCCAGGGAAAGTGGCCTCAGCCTCGGTGGAAACGTCTGCAGGGCTCTTGGGTTCACTGAAGCTGGTTAGGGAAAGAAGTTTGGAGAAGCTGTCAGAAACCTTCCTCTCCCCTCACCTCCCCACCCACCTCGCCAGTCTTGGGGCTTGAACTAAGGTCCTGGGCTCTGTTCCTGAGCTTCTTTTGCTCAAGGCCAGATCTCTACCCCTTGAGCCACAGCACCACTTCAGGCCTTTTCTCTGTGTGTGTGTGTGTGTGTGTGTGTGTGTGTGTGTGTGTGTGTGTGTGTGCGCGCGCGCGCGCGTGCGTGGTACTGAGGACTGGAACACAGCCCTTTCATGCATGCTGAACAAACACTCTACTGCTAAGCCACATTCCCAGCCCCGGCCTGAAACACTTTGGAATGGAACAGGTGCCTTCAGGTGCCAGGACTGCAATGCCAACAGCTGCCATGGCCTGGTGGCATCCCTGAAGGCCCCAAGGGGTCCGGCAGCCAATCACCCTGGCTCCCAGCATCTTAGCTTACACAACGATGAGGCCCCGAGAGACCACTGTTAGTGGTGTCTAATCCTTGGCCCTCAGCCGCTCACCCGCCCAGCCAGCCGGCCAGTTAACCACACTGCTCCACTGGGCGGCAGAGAAGACGGTGTCTACGCACTGAGCACAGGAGACGACCCTCGAGGGTCAGGGGACAGTGGCGGGGAGAGGAGGACGGCCCCTCAGGGTAAGGGGATGGCAGTGTGGAGAGGAGGACGACCTGTAGAGGGTCAGGGGGAAGAGGAGGAGGAGCCCTCGCGGGTCAGCGTGGGGAGGGGGAGGAGGAGCCCTCGAGGGTCAGCGTGGGGAGGGGGAGGAGGAGCCCTCGAGGGTCAGCGTGGGGAGGAGGAGGAGCCCTCGAGGGTCAGCGTGGGGAGGAGGAGGAGGAGCCCTCGAGGGTCAGCGTGGGGAGGAGGAGGAGCCCTCGAGGGTCAGCGTGGGGAGGAGGAGAAGGAGCCCTCGAGGGTCAGCGTGGGGAGGAGGAGGAGGAGCCCTCGAGGGTCAGCGTGGGGAGGAGGAGGAGGAGCCCTCGAGGGTCAGCGTGGGGAGGAGGAGGAGGAGGAGCCCTCGAGGGTCAGCGTGGGGAGGGGGAGGAGGAGCCCTCGAGGGTCAGCGTGGGGAGGGGGAGGAGGAGCCCTCGAGGGTCAGCGTGGGGAGGAGGAGGAGCCCTCGAGGGTCAGCGTGGGGAGGAGGAGGAGGAGCCCTCCAGGGTCAGCGTGGGGAGGAGGAGGAGCCCTCCAGGGTCAGCGTGGGGAGGGGGAGGAGGAGCCCTCGAGGGTCAGCGTGGGGAGGAGGAGGAGGAGCCCTCGAGGGTCAGCGTGGGGAGGAGGAGGAGGAGCCCTGGAGGGTCAGCGTGGGGAGGGGGAGGAGGAGCCCTGGAGGGTCAGCGTGGGGAGGGGGAGGAGGAGCCCTCCAGGGTCAGCGTGGGGAGGAGGAGGAGGAGCCCTGGAGGGTCAGCGTGGGGAGGGGGAGGAGGAGCCCTCCAGGGTCAGCGTGGGGAGGGGGAGGAGGAGCCCTCGAGGGTCAGCGTGGGGAGGAGGAGGAGGAGCCCTCCAGGGTCAGCGTGGGGAGGGGGAGGAGGAGCCCTGGAGGGTCAGCGTGGGGAGGGGGAGGAGGAGCCCTGGAGGGTCAGCGTGGGGAGGGGGAGGAGGAGCCCTCGAGGGTCAGCGTGGGGAGGGGGAGGAGGAGCCCTCGAGGGTCAGCCTGGGGAGGGGGAGGAGGAGCCCTCGAGGGTCAGCGTGGGGAGGGGGAGGAGGAGCCCTCGAGGGTCAGCGTGGGGAGGAGGAGGAGCCCTGGAGGGTCAGCGTGGGGAGGAGGAGGAGCCCTCCAGGGTCAGCGTGGGGAGGAGGAGGAGCCCTCGAGGGTCAGCGTGGGGAGGAGGAGGAGGAGCCCTCGAGGGTCAGCGTGGGGAGGGGGAGGAGGAGCCCTCGAGGGTCAGCGTGGGGAGGGGGAGGAGCCCTCGAGGGTCAGCGTGGGGAGGGGGAGGAGGAGCCCTCCAGGGTCAGCGTGGGGAGGAGGAGGAGCCCTCGAGGGTCAGCGTGGGGAGGAGGAGGAGGAGCCCTCCAGGGTCAGCGTGGGGAGGAGGAGGAGCCCTCCAGGGTCAGCGTGGGGAGGGGGAGGAGCCCTCGAGGGTCAGGGGGAGGAGGAGGAGGAGCCCTCCAGGGTCAGCGTGGGGAGGGGGAGGAGCCCTCGAGGGTCAGGGGGAGGAGGCCGAGCCCTCCAGCGTCTCCGGTGTCCTCCCGCGCCTGGCCCGGCCGAGCCCTGAGCTCCGCCCGCGCCGGGACCGGAAGCGCCTGCGGGGACGCCGGCCGGGTGCACAGCCGGAAGCCGGGGGGCGGGCTCCGCCGGGCGCTGTTCCGCCGGACGCGGCCCCCAGCCAATGGGGCTCGAGCGCTTCCCGTTTCCGCCAAGGGCGCGCCGGAAGAGGCGGGCCGTGGAGACGCGCCTGGTAACGGCCGCGTGGTGACCGGGTCCGCGGACGCTCGCGCCCGGGGGCTGCCGCCGCTCCTCCCCGCCGCTCCTCCCCGCCGCGCCTCCCCGCCGCCCTCCCCGCCGCGCCACGATGAAGATCGAGGAGGTGAAGAGCACCACCAAGACCCAGCGCATCGCCTCCCACAGCCACGTGAAGGGGCTGGGGCTGGACGAGAGCGGCCTGGCCAAGCAGGCGGCGTCGGGGCTCGTGGGCCAGGAGAACGCGCGCGAGGTGAGCGGGCGCGGGGCCTCGGGTGGGCCGGGTCGGCCCACACCCCCGCCCGCCGCCCCTCGTGGGGCCCCGCGTCGCCCCCTGGCCCAGGACCTGAGGCTGCGGGGCGAGACGACGGCTCCCCAGGCGCCCAGCCCTGCGCGCGCAGCCCCGCGGGGCCCCCGGGCGGGGGGTGGGGCGAGGGAGGGCGGAGGAGGGAGGGCGGAGGAGGGAGGGGGCGGAGGAGGGGGGGCTCTGCTCTGCCTCCCCTGCCACGGCGCCTGGACCTCTGCCGTCCCTTCACCACCGGCCGTGGTGGTGTCAGACGAGGAAGGCGAGGTGCGGGGGTGAGGTTCGCCCTCCCGTGACTCCCCTCACCCTTCTGCTGGGTGCTCTGAGCCCCGCCCGCCTCTGCCGCCACCACCAACACCAACGCCACCACCACCAACACCGCCACCAACACCACCAACGCCACCAACACCACCACCACCAACGCCGCCACCAACACCGCCACCGCCACCAACACCACCACCACCAACACCACCGCCAACACCACCAACACCAACGCCACCACCAGCAACACCACCACCGCCACCACCACCAACACCGCCACCACCACCAACACCAACACCACCAACACCACCAACACCACCACCACCAACGCCACCACTGCCGCCGCCACCAACACCGCCGCCGCCACCAACACCGCCACCACCGCCACCAACACCAACACCACCAATGCCACCACCACCAACCCCACCACCAACACTTCTGCCGCCACCACCAACACCACCGCCAACACCACCAACACCACCGCCAACACCACCAACACCAACGCCACCACCACCAACACCGCCACCACCAACGCCACCACCAACACCGCCACCGCCACCAACACCGCCACCACCACCACCACCACCAATACCACCACCACCACAGCCAACGCCACCCACCGCCACCAACACCACTGCCACCACCACCACCACCCACTGGGTCGTTGCCTCGTTGTAAACATGGGGGGCAGATCCCACACTTTCAGACCAGTATGACAATGAATTTCTGTACGACACCCACACTAAACCGAGATCTTACTTTCCAAAATTGACAGTTCTGCTCATTTCCAGAAATTAAGTATATGTATAGCCAGGTGCTAGTGGCTTTCACCTACGATTAGCCATTCAGGAGGCTGAGATCTAGGCGCGAGGCTTGAAGCCAGCCCAGGCATCTTGATGACTCCTACCTTCAACTAACCAGCAAAAAGCTGGAAGCAGAGGCACGGCTCAAATGGTAAGAGTGTCAGATGTGAGTGAAAAAGCCAAGTGAAAGTCCAGAGTTCAAGTCCTGCACCGTGTGCATACACATACACAGGTAAAATTACGTGCTTTAGTATTGGGACTTGAAGAAATCGGGGCCTCGTACCAGTTTGGCTTTTTCGCCTAAGACTTTGAGCTATGCTTGAGCTATACCTCCACTTCAGGCTTTTTGTTGGATAATTCCTTCTGAGTAGCTAAGGATCCCAAGTGTCGGCTACCAACTCCCTGCTCATAGCCCTTTTTTTTTTTGGTCAGTTGTGGAGCTTGAAGTTGGGACCTAGGCACTCTCCCTGAGCTCTTCTGCTCAAGACTAGCACTGTCACATACAGTCACAGCGCGACTTCCAGTTTTCTGGTAGTTAATTGGAGATAAGAGTCTCATGGGGGCTTTTCTGCCCGGGCATACTTTGAACTTTACATCCCTGGATCTCAGCCTCCTGAGTAGCTGAGTCTCCACTGCCCACAGTTCTAAAGATAAAGCACAGTGATTTCTACCACACGCAGAATAAGATGCTTCCTTGCATTCCCATTTACCTTTACGCTGGTTACAGCAGACTTTCTGTCCCTTGGATAAGCCAGACATCTGATTTGGTTCTGCCCAGCCCTGGGGCTTTGCAAATCAGGTTTGTCCCTGGGCTTCCTCAGATCATAGTCACTGTCCCCCTAGATCTCTCTAGGGCGCGCTCTGTCTCTCCCCCCCCCCCCCCCGTGTGTATATGTACATATATGTCCTTTCTTTGTGGTAGTGATTTCGTGCCGTGTTTGTCTAGCATGAACTGGCACACAAGGCTTGTTTGTCTTTTCTCTACTGCCCAGTCACTACAGCAGGGCCGGTCTCTGGGCCTTGGGGTTAGTTGGCTGAATCGTGTGGGACCAGTCATACAGCAACTGGGTCAAAAAGCATATTATTATTGACTGATTATTTCTTTCCATTGTGTACAGGCATGTGGTGTAATAGTAGAATTAATCAAAAGCAAGAAAATGGCTGGAAGAGCTGTTTTGTTGGCAGGGCCGCCCGGAACTGGCAAGGTACGCGTTTGTCTCATTTTTTTAAGCTACCCATGAGAATGATCCTGATGTCTAAGCTAAATTGAATTCATGGCTTAACTTGTCTTTGTTTAGCTAAACGGATTACGTGTATGTTTTAAAAACTAATACAGTTATGTATCCAAAACCCATGCTTCTGAAATTTAAATTGTCCTGGCCTGCTTCCAGAGAAGGGAGAATGAAGTTCTCAGAGGATCTCACTGTCTCTAGAATTTGTTCTTTAGCTCTATCAAGGCTTCTTTGCATTGGAAACTCATTACTGTTGGCCTAGCTGTCATAAAAGCCTTCATGGTGGCCCTCATTTGAAGGTAAAGAAAATGGGTCAGCATCATTTTTCCAAATATAAGGTTTCTCCATCATTGTATGAGATGAAAAGGGAAAAGAATTGGAGACGGGATTTTTTTTCCAGCATTTAATTTTTTTATTGTTATAATAAAGGTGATGTACAGAGGTGTTATAGTTACAAAGTCACATAAGTTTTTGCCTCTCTGTCTTGCTTCCTTCCCTTCTCCCCTTCCCTCCCTCCCTCCCTCCCCCCCCCCCCTCTCTCTCTCTCTTTCTTTCTCTCTCTCTCTCTCTCTCTCTCTCTCTCTCTCTCTCTCTCTCTCTCTCTTTTTCTCTGGTGTTTGAACTTGGCCTGAGCACACTGTCCCTGAGCTACTGCTGCTTCCTGTTCCTCTTCTTCCTCCTCCTCTTCCCTCCATTCCCCTCCCTCCCTCCCTCCCTCCCATTCCTCCTCCTCCTCCACCTCATTTTCCTCCTTCTTCTTTTGCCAGTCCCGGGGCTTGAACTCGGCCTGGGCACTGTCCTTGGACATATTTTGCTCAAGACCAGTGCTCTGCTACTTGAGTTACAGACCTAACTTTGGCTGAAGAATTGAACCCAGGGTCATGTATGCTAGTAAGTACTCCAGTACTAAGTCGCATTTCTGGCCCATGAGTACATTTCTTTTTGGACAGTGTCATCCCTTTCCTTGCTGTCTCCCAGTTTTCCCTTCCATCTCCACCCACAAGTTCATTTTCAACATAATGTTCAGTGAGTACCATTTCTGTGCTTCTCCTCTTTACCCTCCCAGACATATAAAAGAACAAATAGGACCAAAAAAAAAAGAGAGAGAGAAGGAGAAAGAGAAAACAAAAATAGCAAAAAGAAAAAAAAAAACACTTGTGTCCTCTTTCTGGAGTTCATTTAGATAAATATTATTTGATTGTTTGATATGGTCCGCTGCACAAGGCACTGCACTTGTGTTCCTCTCCCAAATAGAGACAGGATTCTTACCTTCAAGGGACAGCTGAGTCCCTTGAAGAGTGCTGAGGAAGAAGAGAGCCCCACGGAGGAGAGGGTGGTTTCGCATGGCGGAGGAGGCCACGCGTGGAGCTGCAGCTGGGCCTCCACCAGAAGCTGTCAGGGTTGGCACTGCTTCTTGCTCTTCTGAGCTGGGAGGGGGCTTGGCTTGTGGAGAAGGAAAAGGCCTAGGAGAGCACAGTGCAACTTGTTGGGAGGGGGTGGCGCCCGATTCCAAATTGAGAGCTCTTACCTGAGCTTTGCTCATTCACAGGGTCCTTAGCACAGGCCAGCAGGAGGCTCGGCTGGCTGGGTGAAGGCCTGGACTCACCCAGACCTGTCCCTGGCTCTCAGAAGCTGAGATGCACCAAATGACTAAAGCAATCGGTGTAGTTACAACTTTGAAAGTGCCACTTAAATGGGTGGCATAGCTTCGACTGCTGCCGTATAATAGAGGAAGATGTGCTGTGTTTGTGAAAACCTTTCCCCCAGTTCTAGTGTTTGAACACAGGCCCTTCAGCGTGTGAGGCCGTGCTGTGCCTCTGGGCACCCCACAGGGCAGGTGCTCAGGCCCCTGGGGAGAGGTGAGGCTTGCTGCCTCTCACAGGCGGCATTCGCTTGTCCGAGGCATGTGCCACGATGTGCACACTGGCCCCTCTTCCGAGCTTCCTCTGTCCAGAGTGTCCTGTGGAGAAGCCCCTCGAGGAGGTGTGTTGCTGGCAGAGAGGCAGGTCGTGTTTATGATGCTGTCCTGGTTTTGAAGGTCACAGCCTACCTGGGTAGCTCCTGCGTGCCGTGCACGGTCTCCTGCCGCTGCCCTTGGCATGTGAGGAGTGGTGTGGGGTGGGGGAGGAGCGGGATCTCTGGGAAGGCTGAGCCAGGGTGGAGAATGTGTGTCGAGAGCAGCGTGACTTCTGCAGCTGAGCAGGCAGTGAGGACGACCGGCCCCGGCCAGGCCTTCCCGTTCCTCAAAGGAAGCCGAGAGCCGAGGTTTCCCAAATGTCAAAAGCCAGCAGCCAACAGAGCTGGTCAGAACCAGTGTAGTGGCCACTGGCTTGCTCCTTGTGACCTAACTACCACTTGAGTACTTGCACTGGACAAGCACTAGAGATCTGCCTGAGTTAAGGTTACTTACACTGAAAAGTAGTGACAAAATTAGGACCCAAAGCCAGGTTCAGCCCCACAAGCCAGTGCTTTTTGAATTGTGCTATATGCTGATTCCTGACCAGGTTTTTCTTCTCAACCACCACCGAAGGGCATGGCAAATAAGACCCAAGGGTCAGTGTACGGCAGGCAGCACATACCTGTAATGTCAGCTGCTCAGAGCCAAGGTGAATGTGGTAGGGTGGTGGTTCAGGCTGGCTCCGTAACTTACATTGTACAGAGCTACCTAGCATGTATAAGGAAGGCTCTGAGTTAAAACCTTGGTACTGCCAAAAAAAAAAAAAAAGAAAGAAACTATCCAACAGGCACCTTAATGGGTCCTCTCAGAGTTCACCGTGTCCTTAGGTCTCAGGCTTGCCTTTTTCCTTCTGCCTTCCCTCCCCCTCCCCCTAGCTCCCCTCCCCCGCCAGTGTCTTGGAAATTGACCTACACATGTTCTTATTTCAGAGCTGAGGAAAGATGAACATGGCATTCAAAGGCCATGGCATTTCCCAGCCTGTGCCAGCTTTAAGTATTTCCTTCAGGCTTGATGTGCAACCAGACCTCCGTTACATCTGGTTTTGTTCTGCATCTGCCAGATGGAATTGTCTTACCAACTATTGATTTGTAGTTGACAGTAGGGCATGTTAAGTGTGACTTCTTAGGACCAATTATAGCTCCAAAATCCTGCCTAATGTGTCAGTCTTCACTGCTTGTGAGGCACTTAACACACAAAATCAACGTCTGGCAGTTATTTCCTTCATTTGTAGACTGTGATGTCTCCCTTATTAAAGACAACAGCAACAAACCCAGTGCAGCATCTCAGAGAGCCCAGGGTAGTGCTCTGAGCAGGAAACTCAGATCCTGTGTTGAGACCAAGGAACAATGTTGACGCTTGCCCCGGGATTGTGGGACACGAGCTCTGGAACGCTGTGCAGCTGTGGTGAGAGCAGAGCGCAGCCGTCACAGTGCAGCCTTCTAGACAGTGGAGCCAGGCAGTGTTGCTTCACCTGGGTCTCGGTTTCCTCCTTTGCAAACAGGGAGAACAGCAGTAACATCTACTTAGGAGGTGAGGGTCACATGAACACTTAAGGGTGGGCCAGCACGGAGCGAGGCTCAGCGGGTGACAACTTGTAAGTATTGGGGTGCCAAAAAATGCCAGTTACTGT
The DNA here is from genome assembly GCF_031878675.1 of Megascapheus bottae. Classification (NCBI taxonomy): domain Eukaryota; kingdom Metazoa; phylum Chordata; class Mammalia; order Rodentia; family Geomyidae; genus Megascapheus; species Megascapheus bottae. Next base: position 9,453,597 of record NC_143541.1, on the reverse strand, counting down.
CTCAGTTGATGTGTCCACAAAATCCCTCTGTGGTGTTAACCAGGAGGCCTGGACATGGCTCTTCCTGACTGGGGATGAGCCTCGCACGTGTTTGCAGTGGCTAACCGGGCGTGTCTCCATTTGTGTCCCCTCTAGACAGCCTTGGCTCTGGCCATCGCTCAGGAGCTGGGTAGTAAGGTTCCCTTCTGCCCGATGGTGGGCAGCGAGGTCTACTCGACCGAGATCAAGAAGACCGAGGTGCTGATGGAGAACTTCCGCCGGGCCATCGGTGAGTGACTGTCCCCGAGCCAGGCTCCAGTGAGCGTCATGAGCTCACACTCAGCCCTGGCTGGGCTGGGATTGGGGAGGATTGAGAGAGAAGCTGAGACTAACCAGCAAAAACGCCACAAGTGCAAGTGTGACCGGAATGGTAGAGCCGTACCCTCGAGCCGACAGAGCCCAGCCAGAGCCAAGATCCTGAGTTTAAGCCCCATCGTTGGCACCCAAAACAGAACAAAACCTTTTACTACTTAAGAGTTGGGACAGATCCGACCCCTGGGTACGAAAGTAGGGTTTTTCCACGTGATGAAAATAAGTGTGGGTTGGGTTGGGTGGACAGGCTTGAGATCAGGCTGCAGCTTTCAGCAGTGGAGCGTGCACTTGACGTACACCAGATCCTGAGTTTGACCCCCAAAAGAACACGCGGCTGTACAGGGATTCTTCTGGTAGTACTAGGCCTCACACTAGATAGAGGCCGCGCTCTGCCTCTTTGAGCCTTGCACCTGGCCTTTTTCTTTTTATTTCCTTCTCCTTTTTTCTTCTCTCTTTCCTCTTCTTTTTTCTTTTGTTTCTGAGACAAGATCTCAAATTCAAGGCTTGCATTGAAGTTTCCAGGCTCAAGTGCTAGGGTTACAGGCCTGGGCCTGGCTGCCAGTGCTCTTTTTTTTCCCCCAATGTACTTGTTTTATTTATTTGTTTTGCCAGTCCTGGCTCTTGAACTCAGGACCTGGGCGCTGTTCTTGGGCTTTCTCAAGGCTAGGCTGTACCACTTGAGTCACAAGACCACCTTTCCATGTATGTGGTACCTAGGAATTGAACCCAGGCCTTCGTGCATGTTAGGCAAGCACTCTATACTCCCAGCCCCCAATGCTCTTTTAATGGTAGAAATGACATCAGTGATATCAGCACTGCTTCAAATATCTAAATAATTTGGACACTGTTTTCTGACATGTACCAAATAGGGCAAAGCTGGTTTTCATGTGGGCACAGGCACTTGGATTGCTAAAGGCAACTTTAACGCTTTGAGATTTGAGAAAGTGCTTCTGAAGGGAGGGTAGTGCGTTTCTTCAGATGGCAGCAAGACACAGAGAGATTGCTTGATCCTAGAGCAGAATGAAAGGGCAGGTCATTGACTCTCCATAGAAAGGAGCCTTGTCCGTCTCCCAGTGCCTCTGAATTCTTGTGAAGTTGGTGGAGGGGTGAGGAGGAAGCCGTGAACGGCCAGAAACGAAAAGCCAGGAGTCTGTGCTATTTCCTTGATGTGATGAAGGTCGCTGTCAGATTGAGAAACCCGAGCCAGTGGATGAAACCTGCGTCGTTTGTGCTGTCGTTGCCAGAGATAGCACCAGTTCAGCCCCTTTCCTGGCTAACAGCCGGCCTCATTGTCTGCCGCTTCCCCACCTGCCTGTCAGCACAGAGCGACTCCTCAGCGGATGTGGCACTAGTGAGCGATAGGAATGCCTTTCTGCCCCTCCTCAAGAAATTTCATGTCACAGTTGTCTGACAGTAAATATAGGCAAGGTGCCGTCTGGAGGCATTTTATCTCTGGGATATAATAGGTTTGATTAAAGTTCACATTTTAAAGTACAGAATTTTCCAAGTTTATCACAGTTTTCTGATATGCTGTGTTTACAAAGTTTTTGTCTTGATACTTAACGAGTGAGATTTTTGGAAGGTAAAAAATGCAAAGTGTGTCTTTTGGGGCTGTTCCAAAACCTCCATTAGTAGGCTATCAAGTGGCACGTGTGTAGATTGAAGCTTCTCCCTGGAGGAGCTGGAAGCCTGTTCTTTTGTTTCTGGGGTACAGCAAGCAGCTGGCTCAGTCAGAGAAGTGGTAAGATAGGCAAGGTTTTCAAGTGGGAAGTAATGCCATTGTGGCCTTGTGCCACTGGGCTATGTCCCTGTTGGCGGCACCCATGTGGCTGGATGGCGCCAAAGCCACGCCCGGGCTGGCTGTGAGGAACAGCTTGTCACCCCTGCCCCAGCGCCCCCTCTCGCAAGGAGAGTAAAATTCTTAGCTCGGGCTGCACTCAAAGACCCTCCAGTGCGGCTGAGATTTGGGACAGCTAGGGCCTGAGGAATTGCGGATGTGTTTTCATGAGTGACTCAACCTCTGGCTGTGAGCCCCACAATGGCACATCAACACATTTCCTGTCATTTTGTGAGCACTTTCACAAGGTGCACAAAGCATATGTGTGGCTAGATCATGTAAAGTGGAACCCATGTTGCCAGTACTCCAGAGTGCCAATCATGGGGCTTCCTTATTCAGGTTCTGATAGTCTTGATTTCTAGTGCAGTTGTGCCTGCTTTTAAACTTCAAGTAAACATCATCACAGTTTTATTTTCTTAGGTGCTTGGCTTTTTTGTCCATATACATGTGCGAAATAAAAGAGGAAAACTTCAGTGACTAGTGATGATCGCTGTTTTAGAAATAACAGGAAAGCCCTGTTTCCCTCGCCCTTGCACGTCAGTGGTTGAGCGTTGCAGGGATGCCTGCCTTAGAAAATGCTTGTGTGTCTTTGTGGCCTTGGGACACTGGAATGGGTGAGAATGGATGCTAGATTGACCACACAGGTCAACTTTGTCCTCTCAACAGTGTTGAGCCCTGTAGCTTCTATGTCAATATGTCTATTCTAGACTTGAACCTAAAGAGAAAGTCCTTTTAAAAAGATGAAGTAAAACCACTTTTCCCCATTTCTCAATAGTACCTCCAGTTTGCACGTATGCATTTGCATGTCCTTTCTTTTCCCCTGAACATACTCAGTCAAGGCTGACTCTCTTCTAGGGCTGAGAATAAAGGAGACCAAGGAAGTTTATGAAGGAGAAGTGACAGAGCTAACTCCGTGTGAGACAGAGAACCCCATGGGGGGATACGGCAAAACCATCAGCCATGTGATCATAGGTCTGAAGACTGCCAAAGGCACCAAGCAGCTGAAGGTGAGTCACGGCAGCTCGGGGCTGTGGCCGTGGAGCCAGGCCCGTGTCCCCTCCACTGGAAGGCAAGAGCCTGCTGGCTGCGGGTCTGTGCTTTGTGTGCCTGTAAGTCTCCAGTAGCCAGGCGGGCGGGCGGGCAGCAGGGTGCCTCGAGAGAGCCGGGGGCACTGAGAGATGGAAGCACGCACGCCCTGGCTCTGAGCAGCCATGACCGTGCACAAAATGTGTGGCTCGGGTACAGAACTGATGACTTCCTGGGTGGTATCAGGAGAGCATGGTGAGAGCTTCAGTGAGAGGACGGGGCCGATTGGGGGGAGAGGGCAGGCAGAGTGGGTTGCAGGCCTCGTGGATGGTTACTGTTCTGTGGTGAGAAGTAGGTGGCATGACCAGTGTTCCTCTCTGGCAGTAGTCGCTAGGCCCTGGGCTAATGGCTTCAGCATGTACTGCATGTGGTCTCCCTCAGTTTACAGACGAGCAGACAGGCTCATAAAGAGGCTGGACAGCTGGCCTGTGGTCCTTCCGCTAGTCGGACACGGGCTGGGTCCTAACTATTGTGCGCTCTGCCCTCCAGTTGTCGTGTGACCTCTGGGTGTCATTTGAGCTCTCTTGAGACTCAGTTTTCTCATCTATAAACTGCCATGGAGTGGCCATATAATATCTCCGTCTTTACCCCGTATTCCGTCCTACAATTTTATGGTTCTTTGGTTCTGTAAGGTTGTTTCTTGGTCACAGCTTTATGGGGATCATAAAAATGTCACTTTGTCAAAGAGCCATTTTTCTTTTTCCTAACTAGATTTTCATCTCAGGGGCTTGCGTGGGCAAATAGTCTCTCTTACACCCTCATCACCTCCATCCGTACTCATTCGATTTCTTAGTAGGCATGCCACCTCTACAGTAATGACATGTTCAGGCAATTCATTTGGGAAATTAACCACTATATAAAATGCTTGAGGCCTAAAGAAAGTATGCTCTTCAGTGTACTGCACGTTAAAACAAGGCATGCAGTTTGATTTAGACTTTTCTTTCTTTCTTTCTTTTTTGGCCAGTGCTGGGCTTGAGCCCACAGCTTTTGCACTATCATTGGACTTTCTCAAGGCTAGCGCCCTACCACTTGAGCCACAGCACCACTTCTGGCTTTTTCTATGTATGTGGTACTAAGGAATTGAACCCCGGTCTTTGTGCATGCTAGGCAAGCACTCTACCACTAGGCCACACTCCCGGCCCCTGATTCAGACTTTCCGTAAGGGCATAGTGCAAAAGTATAAAAAAAGGACTTCTAGCATCCATACAAGACCCTGGGGTGGAAGGACCTCAGATACCTGGTGACCGTTTAGGCTTGCCCGATGCCTGTGAAGCCGAGCCAGGAGAGGGGTCATGCTGGGGTCCTCGCTGCCGTCCTGTGGGCCAGCCGTTGTTCTGCAGAGCCTCTTCAGAGCCTGAGCCTGGCTTTGCAGCCGCTACTCTTCAGTGGTGGCGTTGAGATGCAATGGCAGTAGAACTTGCTCCTCTTAGGCATGCGGTTTAAAGAGTTCACGCATCTAGTCACACAGCCTTCACCACCATCCTGGGTGAGACCCGTCCTCCGTCAGAAGCCTCACGCCACACTCAGTGGCGTCTCCATCGTCCCAGCCCTTGCTCTGGCTGCCACCACCCCCCTTGCTTTTCTGTAATTCCCTTTGGGGGATACTTCATCTACATAGAAATCACACGTGTGTTCTTTGGGTGTTGTTTCTTTCACCAGGCCCTCATTCTTGTTCTTTAATTTTTTTCCCCACCACAATCATGTTAGGTAACATGGACCTCCTTGAAGTTGGGCCCAGAGAAACTTGGTCCCTTAGAGAGGAGGCTGCTGGAGATGTGTTGTCCCAGTGAGTGGCCTGTGGTGGCGCTGGCCACAGTGTGCCCTCACTTCCCTGAGAGTCCACAGCCAGGGCTGGAGGGAAGGCTTGGACAGCGCTGGCTGGCCGGGGTGTGGATGGGAGTGCCAGGCCTCAGGGCTGCCTTGTGGAATGCCAGCCTGTGGGAAGCGCAGTGCCAGCGGATGTCTCCGCCCTGCTGCAGGCTGGGAAGTCCAGGGAGAGGAGGCAGTGCCTGCACGCTCTTCCTTCTGTCTGCCACGGTTTCTGCCTCGGTTTCTGCCTGCGCTTGCACTTTGGGTCCCTCACCCCAGGCTGCTGCTGCCCAGGTCCGGGGGGGAGAGCACACCTACTGCCCCGGTCACCCTGCTTTGTTTGTTTTTAAGCTGGACCCCAGCATTTTTGAAAGCTTGCAGAAAGAGCGAGTGGAAGCTGGAGATGTGATTTACATTGAGGCCAACAGTGGGGCCGTGAAGGTAAGGCTTTCCTTGGGATAGGGGGCCTGGCTGCTGGGTGTGTTGAGAAGAGAGGGACTGTGCCTGGCTGGCACCTGTGCTGCTGCCAGGTGTCCGAGAGAGCAGTCCTCCCTCATGCATAGGAAAGTTTGCTCCCCTTTTTCTTTGTTCTGTAACCTCGTCCGTCCGTTAAGAAAATACTAAAACCTGTTTGGAGGGGAAGAAAGGAAAACAACCTTAGTCATTTTCAAGATGATGTGTGCTGTGTATTTAATCTTCCTTTTATCTCTTTGGTATTTGCTTCCCAAGATATATGCATGTGAGAAGAAAGGCGGCATTAGGTGGCATTCTTTCTCTATCTGATTTCCAGTGTCCTGTGCAGTGTTCCTCACTGTTTAATGGATGAGCATAATGCTTCATATCTGCAATAAATCACCACCTACGATGGAGTCTGAGCTGCTCCTCTCTCTGTCTCCACTTAATCTACGGGACTTGCCCTTTATCAGGACTTGCACACCGTAGAGAGAAACAGAGAGGGAGCAAACTCTTGGAGAAAGTATCTGGTGTCTCCGGCCGGGAGCTTGAGCAGCGATGAGCAGATAGCTTCCCTCCGCCGGGCGGGTTTGGGGCATGGGCACTCTGCTTTTTGGGGAGCAGCAGGGCACACTCACCAGGTGCTCGTGTTTCTCTGCAGAGGCAGGGCAGGTGCGACACATATGCCACCGAGTTTGATCTTGAAGCTGAGGAGTATGTCCCCTTACCAAAGGGGGACGTGCACAAGAAGAAAGAAATCATCCAGGATGTGACCTTGCATGACCTGGACGTGGCCAACGCCCGGCCCCAGGTACTGTGCGCCCTTCCAGCGCCTGCAGGCTTGCTTTGTGCCCTTGCAGCCACCTCTGTGGCAGCAGGTCCTTTTCTGTCGGTGGTGGTCAGCAATTACCATGGACATCAGTGCGCGAGCTGCTTTGTTCCCGTTCAGAGACATCAGTCACAGATGGCTTCCTGTACTTGGTTTCTTGTCCTGCGAGTAGGTTGGCACAGCACCAACAAGCTTCCACATGACTCCTCCCCAGACCAGGCTCCTGGCACTGAATGCCTAGGGGTTAGTGGCCGAGGGCTCAAGTGTTCTGCGAGCCCTTGTGCAGGACTTCAGAACCCTGCGTGGGGTTTACCTCTGCTGGTCTGATCCCCCCCAAGCCCTTGCTGCTTGAGCTTTGAGCCGGAGCTGTTTCTGCTCCTCCAGACAACGCCTTGTCTAACAAACAAATGTCACTTTGTGACATTTCTGAGACATGTTCACTTTATTTATTTATTTTGCACCAGTCCCTGAGCATTTTTGCCCATGGCTAGTGCTCAACTTCTTGAGCCAACCGTCCACTTCTGGAGCTCATGCCTGGCCTGGCTTTGCAGCACACCCTCGGATCTCAGCCTCCTGAGTCCTCTGCAAGCATTACAGGCATGACCACTGGTACCTGGCGTAGAACTGTAGGATTCAGAGACCAAGCTCAGTGTTCACTGTGGGCCAGTATTCACTGGTCACTCGCAGGGAGTGGCCGTGGGTTTTCTGAAGCCTGGTCTTGGAGGGTCTGAGTTCCCTTCCCCCAGCAGGGCTGTTGTGAAGCTCAGAGGTCAGTGCTCTGGCAGCATTCGTGCTTAGCTGGTCCACTTAAGTGAGCACCTCTGTGTCACGGGTCTGCTGACCACCCAGTGACCGCTGGATGCTGGGGAGGTGACGAGGTGCCAGCAGCACCTTCCTTTCCATTTTGCTGTCAGGCACTGCAGGGAGATGCTCATTAGCAAGTCAGCCATTCCAGAACCGTCCCCGAGGGAGGGTGTAGGCCGGGGCGGGGCTGACGAAGAGGAGCCCCGGGCACAGTGCCCTGGTTTTTCCACCGGGTGCCTAGTTCAGCTGGCATTGGAGCCTGTTGGAGGCAAAGGCAGGAGGCTTTCACAGCCTTCGGGGAAGCAGACTGACCACCACGCTCTGCACTTCCACAGGGAGGGCAAGACATCCTGTCCATGATGGGCCAGTTAATGAAGCCAAAGAAGACGGAGATCACAGGTGAGTGACGCACAGGCAGAGCCCACTGGGGGGCTCACGGGGCTCGTACCACCCGTTTCTGGTCCGTTAGGCTCAAGAAGTGTTATGGGGCTGTGCTGTCACCCTGGCCAACAGTGGGCAGTTCTGCTGATGCCCATAGCTCTGCAGGAGATGCAGCTACTCCCTCTAGGACTTAGAGTTCTGCTTCTCCCAACTTTTTTAACTTTGATTTTATTTTTTGGCCAGTCCTGGGGCTTGAACTTGGAACCTGAACACTGTCCTTGGACACTTCTTGCTCAAGGCTAACGCTCTTACTACTTGAGCCACAGCGCCACACCTAGCTTTGTCTGTCTGTGGTACCAAGGAATTGAACTCGGGTCTTAGTGCACGCTAGGCGAGCACTCTACCACGAGGCCACACTCCCGGCCCCTTCTCCACAACTTTTGTGTCCTCTTTTGCCTCATTACCACCTACAGCTGTGAACTGGAATGCGAGGTAGACATTGTAGCCACCGTGACCTTGGAGGTTTCTGCCATTAGAGCAGTGAGACCTCTGTCAACTGAGTGGCCAAGGGCACACGCCATGTGTGGTGGCTTCATGTGTGCCCTCCTTTGACAACTGCCGCCTGACGGCTGTGGTTAAAGACTTGATGAGCCAGCTTCCGCCTGGTGACACTGTGGAGCCATTTGCAGAGTGAGGGCTGTGGCCTGGAAAGTTGGAGACCTGCTCAGGGGCCCCAGGCTGGCTTTTATCCAACCTGCCTCCCTCTCCCTGAGGATCCAGCCCCACTTGATTGAAGGTTAATTAACCTACGCCTTGTCAGAGGGGCCACCGTAAAGGGTCATTCACTGAGTACTGGACGGGAACATTTGCATATGAAAACTCACATCAGGAAGGGCTCCCACACCTGGAGTCTCGGCTGTGTGTGGGCTGTGGGTGGAGATGATAAGGCGGAGCAGACCGGCGGGCTTCCTGTGCAGAGCCTTGTCAAGGTGCAGTGACAGTCTTCTTCAGGACGACTGCCAGCTTGCTGGTGGTGGTGTGGTGCCATGGCTCCTGGTGGGCCCGGCAGCCCTGAATGGAGCCTGGGGGGGGGAGGAGGCCCCGCCCGGGCCCTGGAGGAACCTCAGGCCCACCCTGGGCCGGGCTGCCCCTGCCTGCCTCCCCCAGACAAGCTGCGCGGGGAGATCAACAAGGTGGTGAACAAGTACATCGACCAGGGCATCGCAGAGCTGGTTCCGGGGGTTCTGTTTGTGGACGAGGTCCACATGCTGGACATCGAGTGCTTCACCTACCTGCACCGCGCCCTCGAGTCCTCCATCGCGCCCATCGTCATCTTCGCCTCCAACCGAGGCAACTGCGTCATCAGGTGAGGACCTCGGCCCCGCCAGTGCTCCCCGCTTCACAGCAGCAGCGGCGGGCGGGCGGGTGGGCTCCAGCGGCCTCCGCCTGGTCAGCCAGGCAGCCTGGGCCTTGAGGATGGCCTCGCTCGCAGCAGGGAATGAGGACACGGGGCAGGCAGCCATCCTCCCCACCCCCGTGCCCTGGGCCTGACGGACAGCTGAGTGTGGGCCTGTCCCGACTCCCACTGTTCCGAGGTGCAGCAGGCACCTTGTTGGGTTCCAGGCCTTGCAGCCTCATCCGTCAGCTGGAGGAGGTGCGCACAGTAGCACAGATTGACCACCTGACTGGTAAAATATTGCAATTAATAGTGGAATAAGCTTCCGGGATTCAAGAACAAGTCTGTAATTTGAACCGAAAGGTAACGATTAACGTTTTTTGTCAGTCCTGGGGCTGGAGCTCAGGACCTGGGTGCTGGCCTTGAACTTCTTTTGCTCAAGGCTAGCACTCTACCCCTGGAGCCACAGCGCCACTTCCGGCCTTTTCTGTGCTTGTGGCACGGAGGATGGAACGCAGGGCTTTGCGTGCCAGGCGAGCGAGCACTCCACCACTGGGCTCCCGCCGGGACGAGCTGTGCTGTGGGGACGCAGGGCTGTTGCTGCCCCGTGCCCGAGGGTCCCCTCCAGGCCCTCCCTCAGCCCAAGGGAAGGCTCTGGCCTGCTGAAGGGCTGCTGAGAGCTGGGTGGGTGCTGTGGATCTGTGACGAGCCGCTGTCCCCGGCAGGGGCACGGAGGACGTCAGCTCTCCCCACGGCATCCCCCTGGACCTCCTGGACCGCGTGATGATCATCAGGACCATGCTGTACACCCCCCAGGAGATGAAGCAGGTGAGCCTCCGGCCTGGGCGCCCGGGGTCCAGGCTGGGTCCTGCGGATAAAGGATGGCTTGCTGACGGCCGTGGAGGAGGGCTGTGGTGAGGGGCACTTGACCCTCCAGGGTGTCGTGCCTGCTGGGCCCCCGACACCTGCCTGTCACCTTGGCAGGCCCGGAAGCACTGGCTGAGACCAGGCCCCAGGTCCACCAGCACTGTCGCCAGATGTGCTCGCGCTCCGAGTGCTTGTGGCTAGCGCTGAGTGCACACGGGCCGAGAGGCTTGAGGAGCGGAGCACCCCGATCCTCAGCTTGCTCTGCTACCGGGGCCGGCGCCTGAGCCTGAGCTGTAGGGCTGTCCTAGATTCACAAGGCAGCGGACCTTAGCGCCTTAGGGCCTGCTCCCTCTGTGCTGCCTCCAGGCTCCACGCTTCAGAGGACACCGTGGTTCTGTAGCACTGGTGTAACTGTAGAGCCGGAGGCACAGAGGCCTGGGGCGCAGCAGTTAACCGAGACCTCTCGGAGGGCTGGGCCGCTGGGCCGGGGCGGCCTCTGCCAGGGCGTCTTGCCTGTGACCCTGGACCCTGGCTTTGCTGCAGGCATCACCCAGGCATTCTGCCGGACCCTAGGACAGCGGTTTATACAAAGCAGCTCACCACACCGAGTGTCTCCAGTGGCACCTCGTCACTGACCCCGCAGGCTCTTGGCTTGTGAAGGGGGCGCCCCTGTGCTGGCCCTGAGGACCTGGAGGGCGAGCCTCAGTCGGTGCCAGCTGGCCCGGGTGAAGTCGCTGTCAGTCAGCGTCTGCATTTCCCTTGAGGCTTGGAGGGGCTTGGGTTGTGTTCTGAGGATGGAAGAGAACCCAGAGCCTCACAGAGGCACCTTAGGAGCGTGCATGCTGGATCCCCTCCCAGCACCCCCTGGAGCTCGGGGGAAGTTGCAGGGGACATTTCTCTGCAGGACCTGAGGCTTCAGCCATTGCGGACACCCGTGGTCAGGTGGATCCAGGAGCAGGCCTTCGTCTTCTAGCTCGTTATTTTGTTTGCTGGCCTAGCGCCTGTTCAGTGGCTTACCTGGGCTCCTCTGCGTGGCTGTGCTTAGCTCTCATCCCGATGGTGTAGCCCTGGTGCCAGGCTGAGTCCGCAGAGCACTGTGTGGGGTTGAGTCCTGCATCGGGTGGCGTGGCTGGCCACATCCTGCGGCGTTGGCGGCATTGGCGGCCCCTTCAGCTGTGCCCTCCCCTGCTCACTTTGGCGAGCCCTTCCTGCCTACAGGCACCAAAGTCTGCTGTCCCACAGAGAGCTGGTGGGCAGGGCCGCCCCAGAAAGCCTTGCTTCTCATTTCCTCACCTCTCCAAAGGTTGGAGCCAGGACTCCATGTCTCCTAGTTCCTGTGCCTCTGTCCTGGGTGTGTTTTTATGGCTTTAATTTAAACGAGGCTTCTTGATATCTTGTTTACGAAGCTGCCAGAGTGAAAAATTCCTGTATTATATGAGGCTCGAAGTCCTCGAGTTATCTCAGCTGCACAACACACAGCGTCATTATCCTGCTGGCCCTTATCACTCAGTGCTGGGCCGCCTGCGAGACCCCTGCCACTGCAGAACAGCACGGCTGCCGCCCGCAGCTTCGCCAGGGCGCATCGCCACAGGCACCCTCCCCGCCGCACTTGAGATGGCTCAGCAGTGATAGAGGGACTGGTAGCTCTCAGAGCAACTTCTGTGATTTACGTAACCCGTTGTATTTATCAAGCAAATAAAAGTGTCTGTCTTTCTGACTGCTCCTGTGCCATGGGGGAAGGTTAGAGCCAGGGCCCCAGGCCAGTCCAGAAGAGGCCCCTGGGCTGGAGCATGGGAGGTGAGAGGCTGCCCTGGGGACAGTCAGAGGAGCCTGCCCCGGGACTGCTGGCAAGCTGCAGCCACCACCTTCCTGTCAGCGGCCAGGCGGGGTGGGGTGGGGGGCGCCCTCTGAAGGTGGACTGGCCTCTGGTAACCATGTGCTTCCCCCCTCCCAAAGATTATTAAGATCCGAGCACAGACGGAGGGCATCAACATCAGCGAGGAGGCCCTGAACCACCTGGGAGAGATTGGCACCAAGACCACTCTGAGGTGAGGGGAGGGCTGAGCCTGGCAGAGCTGCCTGGGTGCAGGAGGCTGTACCTGCACTTGCTGGCCTGGGCCGTAGCCCTGGTAAGGCTAAACCTTTTCCCCGGGTTTTCATGCCTTTGTGTCGGATGCCTTGAAGAGGAACCTTCTCCACTGGGGCTTTGGGTGCCCGGCTGGAGCCCCTGTCAAGTTCCAGGGGAGGGGCGCCCTGTCGTGCTGGTGACCCCTGGCGCTCGGTGGACAGGCTGTGCTGACGCCATGCTGTGCTGACGCCATGCCAGGCTGCCGTCTGCCTGGCTTCACCGAGGCCTCTGCCCACCGCAGGTACTCGGTGCAGTTGCTGACTCCAGCCAACTTGCTGGCGAAGATCAACGGGAAGGACAGCATTGAGAAGGAGCATGTGGAAGAGATCAGCGAGCTTTTCTATGACGCCAAGTCCTCCGCCAAGATCCTGGCCGACCAGCAGGATAAGTACATGAAGTGACTGCCCGGGCGCTCCTTCCCCGCCTGGCATGCGGGCTCTCGGCAGATCCTGTAAAAACACGTTATGACACATGTGAGGTCCTGGGGTAGATCCCTGGTACAATTTTTAAAGAAAAAAAGACATAAATTCCAGGACCCTTGTAATTCATGGCACGTTGTGGAGACTTTGGGGAGTCCCCTTACCCTTCCCCCTCCCTGCGGACCCCCACCCTCCACGGTCACTGAGCGACCACTTCAGCCCCATTTCCTCAGCTTACCTGAAGTCCTTCCTCTGCCCCGCATCTCGTTCAGAGCATGAGGCTGGCAGCACCCCTCGGGCTCACTGGGTGCTGAGGTTTTCTCTCTTGGACGACTGGCTATTGGCGCATGAGGTCTTCTGCCCACGCCCCAGTTGGGGTTTATGAGTGGCCTGGGACTGGGTTTGGAAGAACACGGGGGTGAGCCTCCCTTGCCATCCATCACTGTCCGCTGGGCCCAGGCTGCCCTGTGCTCCTCCTGCGTGGCTTCCTGCTCTCCTGGGCTGTCCTCCCACACAAATCCCATCACAAAAATGAGGGGTTGGAGGGCTGGTTCAGTTGGTAGAGCGCTAGCCAATGAGCTTAGTGTCAGGTACAAGTTTGAGTCCTGGTCTGGGAGCAGAAAGGTGAAAAGGGCCAGGTATCAGGGGCTCCTGTCCATAATCTGATCTACCCAGTGGCTGAGATCTTAGGACTGCAGTTCAGGGATAGCCTGGGCAGACGAGGCTGTCAGACGGAACCCCTTGACCAGCCCACAGCTAGGACTGGAGCCGCCACTCCAGAGTGAGCAAAGAAGCTAAGGGGAAGCCTTAGGCCACGAGTTCAAGCCCCAGTTCCGGTACAAGAAAGATGAACACTGCTGAAAGGAAGTCAGGGTGGTGCCGTCTGCTGGGGGTCGTGCCTGGCCCTTACTTGAGAAAGGGTCTTCCTGTGAAGCCCAGGCGGTCACAGACCCCCGAGTGCTGGGATTGCAGGTGTCAGCGCTGTGCTGAGCCTGCTGGGGGTGGGACCGGGCTGGCCAGAGCCTGCACTGCACCCTGACGCCGGGCTCGCGGGCTGTGGAGTGGGGAGCCTGGCGCGCCCACCCCCGACCCCCGGCTGCCATGAAGGAGCCTGCCCCGGCCCTGGGGCTCTGGGAGGGAGGGAGGCAGGCAGGCCTGTCATTCCAGCCCTTTCCCTGGCAAGGCCTGTGATGGTCACATTCGTCTCCCAAGGGGAGGCCAGGCGGAGCTCCTCCATCCGTCACCAGGCGGCAGAGCCTGCTGGGGCGGGGAGCATTCGTCACATCTTATCGGGCTGACACGCCAATCGCACAGCCCCGCGAAGAAGAGTCGCCCCGTTCAAGTGCGGGGGGAGGGGGGACGGAGGGAGGGGGAGAGGCGGGGCCCAGGCCGGCCCCGCCCCCGAGTCCTGGAGGAGGAGGCGGAGGCGGAGGCGGCGGCCGAGGCTGTCACGTCCCCCGCTCCACGCCGCTCCCGGCGGTGATTAATGGCGGCCCGGCCCGCCGCGGCGGCTGGACGCGGCTGTCAGGCCCCGCGATCAATGCGCGGAGGGCGGCTGGGCGGCCGCGATAAGACGGGCCGGGGAGGAGCCGGAGGAACGGCGGCCGCAGGCAGCTGTACAAAGTTGGCTTTATTTGCCGTCCACAGTGACGCCCGCGCAGGACTGGCTGGTCCCGACAAGGCCGCGGTGAAGGGAGGTGGCCGAGCCCCCGCCCCCGGGGAGGGCTCCGTGCTGGCCGAGGCGCGCCGTCTCCCGGGCCCCAGCCAGCAGCACCCGGCCCGGGGGAAAGGCCTGGGCCCCGGGACCCCGGGACCGGGCCGCACCGCACCACCGGCCACCCCTCCTCCTCCCGAAGGACCCCAAGCCCCGACCGGGGAGGGCGGGGCAGCTGCGCGTTGGTCCCAAGTGGAGGCAGGAGAGGCGCCTGCCCCGCCCCAAGTGGTGGGCAAGGCTGTGCGGCCAGGGCGAGTCCAGCGGTGACAACGGCGGAGCGTGGGGCTTCGCTGGGGAAAGCCAGCCAGTTCAGCCTCGCGGGACCGCGGAGACGCGAGGGGCCGACCTCTGGAAAACCCGCGCCTCTTCAGAAGGAGAAGCACTGACCAGGGCCTGCCGGTGACAGCCCGGGCCCAGGGCCCGTCCCATGGTGGCCTGGAGGAGGCGCGAGGCGCGGGCCTCTTCTTGTGCTTCCCCTGGGGGCGGGCAGGCAGGCAGGCGCTGCAGTGTGCGGTGCTGGGAGGGTGCGAGGGCCAGAGGTGGAAGGGAGGGAGCCAGGCAGCTGGCAGCTGCCCCCTCTGGCAGGCGCCTCACTTCAACAGGAAAAATTTCAAACTGGAAAATGTCTAGCACTTTACACGGTGGAATGAAAGGGTAGGAAATTTAAGAAGCATCATTAAACCAAGTCCGCTGTGCCACGACGGTGTGCTGTGGCACCCGCTGCCCTGGTCCACGGAGGCGAGGCTCAGAACAGAAGGGCTCCCACGCTGCCCACTTCACTCTGCTCCTTGACGAAGATCTCAAAGTACTGGTAGATGATGGTGACGGCGAGCAGGATACCCGTTCCAGACCCGATGGCGCCCAGGAAGTCGGCCAGGACCGAGAGGGCACCAATGCACAGCCCACCGAAGGCCGCGGCCGTGGGAATGTACCTGGGGCAGCAAGTGGGCAGCAGGCGCTCAGCCCAGCCCTGGGGAGGCTCCCCCGGGGGGCTGAACCTCACCACCAGGCCAGGGCCTCCTGCAACACCATCTGCACCCCTAGGGCTGAGACGAAAGCAGAGCTGCCTGCCTGCCTGTGCTGGCCCAGGACTAGGGGGCCCCAGTCCACCTAGAGACAGGTCAGACACACACAGGGCGTGAGCCAGAGCATAAAATGTCTCCACCTTTCCTACCGTGCCCGTAAGATAAACCACCTGTCCCGACCGAGAACTTCTGTCTGCCAGTGGATTCAAGGCCAACATCTGGAACTAGGTGTGGGCAGAGCGAGGTCCTAGCTTCCCACACTCCCGTCTCCCGTGGGGCCAGCCAGCCCTGCGCTGTTCTGACTGGAGGTGTGTGCACTGGCCGCTGGCTGGCCTCTGGCCGCGAGGCCCACGTGGTGAGAAAGCTCCCAGCGTGTGCTGTGCCACAATTACCCTGCAGCCCAAGTCACTCAGCTGACCCCAACCTTCCTCTTCTTCCTGGGAGCAGTGGCACCTGGCAGCCCTCACCGCGCACCCTGTGGCCAGCCCCAAGAAAGGGCTGCCATGGCTCCTGGGCCTTTGGCACCACCCAGCAGCATGGGGGGAGGAGGGGGCTGCACTCACCGGTTGAGCTCGTGGACCATGGAAGTCTCCCGGTGGCCTCTCATCACCATCTGCTGCTCTTTCAGCTGCTTGGCGACCTGCAGGACACAGCAGAACAGTCAGGGCGTGGCTCGCGGGGGCTTGAACCCACAGGACAAGCTCTCGGAGCCAGAGGCCTGTCCGAGGGACGGGGGTGGGCTGGCCTCTGGATGCATTGACGTATACTCACGTCCTTGGCAGAGGAGCCCGAGACCTCAATCCAGGTCTTGGAGAAGAAGGCACAGGAGCCCAGCATGAACACGATGTACACGGCGGCATGGACCGGGTCCTCTAGCACAGAGCTGAACGACTCTGGGGGCGACAGGTAGTAGCACAGGCCGCCGACAGGGTAGGCACGCGCGGGGCCCCCGGAAGACGTGTCCTGCAGAGAGACACGCTTCAGAGTCCTGGCTCACGGGGTCCAATGCTACGCTGTGAGTGGGAGACTGGCCATACTCACCGACCAGGTGCCCAGCAGGCTGACCAGCAGGTTCCCGCTGAAGCGGGCGGACAGCATCTGGGAGATGACGTAGAGGTTGGACACCAGGGCGGACTGCAGGATGATGGGGATGTTGGAGGTGTAGAAGAGCTTGATGGGGTAGGTGTTGTACTGGCCGCGGTAGCGTGCAGACTTGATTGGCAGGTCCACACGGAAGCCCTGGGAGAGAGCAGAGACTTCTGGGTAGAACAGCCGCTGGCCAACGCACAGTGCCAGCACGTCTGACCCAGGAAGAGGCCCAGTCAGGTGGCCTTCAGGAAGGGGTGTCTGCCTTTCCGTGGCTGGCCTTGAACTCCCTATCCTCGTGCTTCTGCCCCCGAATGCTAGGGCTACAGGGGGGCTGCCACCAGGCCCGGCTTCCAGTGAGCGTCAGCCCACACAGAACGGCACGGGCAGGCGGAAGCACTCAGCGTAGAGAGCAGGGACAGGAGCCTGGTGGCGCCTGGGGCACTGCCCACCTGGAAGTAGATGACCACGGCGAAGACGAAGATGGTGGCGATGAGGTTCATGAGGTTGGGGAGGTTCTGGCGGTAGAAGGCCTCCCGCAGTGCGCGGACCTTGTCCGTGCGCGTGGCCAGCAGGTGGAAGAGCGCAATGATGGCGCCCTCGAACTCCATTCCTGTGGCAGAGGAGGGCACACGGTGAGAAACATGGGGGCCCCTTCTTCTTCAGGAAACGACTCAGACCACAGCCGTGGCTTCGCTGTGTGGAATGCCGGTCGCTCGCCGAGGAGTCAGAAACTCACAAGGGACGGGGCCCTCTCCCCACTGCCCGGCCAGTGTCCAGGGATCCTGCTCCACGCCGCTTTGCCCACACATGGCCCCATCCAAATGGAATGCCCGCCTTGCCACGAGAACAGGCAGAGACGAGCATGGGACTTTGGGAATGGAGGAGAAGCTGGAGTTACAGCAAAAGCCAATCTATCTCACCCTGGGTGAGCAATGACCACCTCATCTGCACAAAACTCAGCACGCAGGGGCCAGAGTGGGGCCAGAGCGGAGCCAGGGAGGGAGGCAGAGGGACCTGCTCCTCCTCCTCCCCCAGGCCACCCCTGCGCTCACCACCCACCTTCTCCCCCAGCCACACACACACTGACCCCACGACATGCCAGGGTCCTCTGCCTCGGCCCCTGCACACTTGCTCTGTCCTCACATCGTCCAGAGCTTTCCTTAATTGTTGGCAAGGTCTTCCCAGAATGCCCAACCCAGGCCCCGGGGACCCGCAGGGTGAAGGCTGGGTCCCAGCTTGCTCAACTTGTAATTATTATTTTTTGCCATCCTGGGTCTTGAGCTCAGGGCCTGAGCACTGTCCTTTGGTTTTCTCAAGGTTAGAGCTCTACCACTTGAGCCACAGCACCACTTCCGGCTTTTTTCTATGTATGTGGCACTGAGGCATGGAATCCGGGTCTTGGTGCATGCTGGGCTAGCACTCAACCTCTAGGCCAGATTCCCGGCCCCTCAACCCGTAATGCTTTCTTGACATTCACTACCTGCCCGATTTCTAGGAACGAGGCTCTATCCGTTGGTGGTGCCTGGCAGTTCTTGCTAATTCCCAGTCCAGGCTTATTTCCTCGGTCAAGGGAGCGCCGGTGGCTGGCCGGCCTGCCTGAGTATCCTTCCCAGGCCATTACCGTGGCCCCTGCCCCTGCCCCTGCCAGCTGGAGCAGCACTCCATGCAGTGCAACCTTGCTGTCAGCTGCCAGGGCCCCTCTCCTCCTGGCCCCTGACCATGGACTGACCCCATGCCAGGAGCCGCTTCCCGGAGCCCCTCAGACCCCCTCTACACAACCAGACTGGTTCGCATTCCCTGCTGGTGTCCAGTGGGTAGCAAAGCCATCCTGTGGGGATGAGGCCTCTGGCCAGCTAGATCCAACTGACCTCATGTTCATTCTGGCCCTGCTGCCATTTCTTTTGCACAGGCACCCCAAGGCCTGGGGGTGTTGCTCAACTCAATCCCTACAGTGGCTCAAGCCTCTCTCGCGCGTCCTGGCCGTGGACCCCAGTCCCTCCGGACTTGCCCTGGCTTTCCTGATGCTGTCACTGACTGTGAGGAAGGAGATCTCATCTTGCCTCTCCTCTCTCTAAGCATCCTGCCCTGTTCCCTTCACTAGAGATACTAGTGCACCGCTATCTCCCTACCCCTTGAGCCAGAGCACTACTTTTGGTTTTCTGGTGATTAATTGGAGATAAGAGTCTCACAGACGTTAGTGTCCAGGCTGGCTTTGAACTGAGATCCTCAAATCTTAGCCTCCTGAGTAGCTAGGATGACAGGTGTCACTTCCTTATCGCCATAGGTCTTACCTAAGGCCTTCCTTGTAGTACCCAGGTACCGTAATGGACAGCACGCGGATGCACTAGCAGATAGTGTGGCAAACCTGTCTGCCACACACTCCTGCAAGGCAGGAGCCCGGGGTCGCCAGCAGCCACGCCCTCCACCTCAGCTTCCTGGCACTTCTTCTGGTCTTACACTGCACGCCTACCGTTCTTAGGAGCCACGGGCACTGGGGTGCGGGCGGCGGAGCCCCAAGCTCGGGCGCTTCCGGGCTGGCCTTGCAGGACCAAGCGCCTTGGCTCAGTAGTTCCACTTCAGACGACGTTTCACTGAGAGCAAGGTGAGCAACCACTGCTTGGCTGCTCCCCAGGGAGAGCTGGGAGGGCACGGGTGGCCATGGGAAGACTGGCCAGAGGGACGCGGCTTCCTCCCTGGAGAGGAGGGGCCTCACCTCGGCCGGTGTTGACGGTGGTAGGGCTGAAGGCCTTCCAGACGATGGTCTCACAGATATTGGTGGCGATGAAGAGGGAGATGCCGGAGCCCAGCCCGTACCCCTTCTGCAGGAGCTCGTCCAAAAGGAGGACGATTAACCCAGCCACGAAGAGCTGGAAAACAAAACCCAACACTGGACCAGTGCTCCCAGGGCATGGTGCTCTCCTGCCTCAGTGATCCTCAGAAGGGCAAACCCAAGGCCACGGAGTCTGGCCACAAGTCCCGCCCGCGCAGCCCTCACCTGGATGGTGATGAGCAGGCAGATCCCGGCACCCATCTCTGAGGGGTCTCCGTACATCCCCGTCATCACGTACACGATGGACTGGCCGATGGTGATGATCATGCCGAACACTGCAAGTCGGGAGAGCAGCGCTCGCCATGCGGCCGGGGTGGAGGAGGGCGGCGCCACGCAAGGGAGGCAGACGCGTGACGCGGCACCCCACAGGCCACCGCGCAGGCCCCGCCAAGCACCCCTGCTCTCCAGGCCTCCCTTCCCCAGCGCACCCTCAGGACACCACCCCCGCCTCTCACCCAGCTCCTCCGCTAAGGAGGCGTTTTTGGACTTTGCTTCTCACCGTAAAGCATGAGCACATGCTACTGGCTTTTCCACTAGCTCCCTCAAGTTCATGTGGGCTGTAACTTCTGTTTGCTACATCACCTGATAGAAAATTGTTCTAGTATCTATAAAATAGAGTTCCTATTTAACTTTTTTCCCCCCAAAACTAGAATTAGAACATGGGGCCTTCAGCTTGCTGGATAAGTAGTCTCCCCCCCCCCCCCACCCCAGCTGCACTCCCAAGCCTTTTTGCTTTGCTATTTAAAAAAAAATATATTTTATTGTCAGGGCAACAGTTACATTCATCAAGTAGTGGGTGCATTATTCCTCAAACCTCCCCCCCCCCCAGCTATTTTAAGGTAAGATCTCATGTGTGAGGTCCAGGACTGTTTAAACCCCAACCCTTCTACACCCAAGGTTTTTGTTTTTGGATGAGACGGGACCTCACGATTTGTCTGAACTGGCCTGGCCAATCTTCACTTCCTGACAGCTGAATTACAGGTTTCAGCCACGGTGTCTGGCCCTACTGGATTTTCCTAAGTCCTTTTCACAATGTTCACTGCTTGCAAGGCAAGCACTCTCCTGTGGGTCTGTGCAGCCCAAGGCCAACAGCTCTGGATTCCAGCGCAGATAAAATCATGGAAACACTTGTCAAGAGCAAAGGGAAAAAATGGTACAAGATAGTGCTGGAGGCTCCTCCTGTAATCTTAGGTACTCTGCATCCGGAGACCTGGAGGATGCAGGCTCACAGCCACATTAGGCAGAAAAGGCTTGAGATGCCAACTCCAGTAACTGACCAAATGCCAGATAGTTGGGCATGGCTCAAGTGGAAGCGTGCCACCTATGAGCAACCAAGGTGAGTGCTAGGCCGAGTTCAAGGCCGACTATCACCAGAGTGCACACATGCACATGCAATTACACACCCCCACACTTTAAACTCTTGATCTGTGTGTGAAACAGATAAAAACAAGTCAGGTGTATTCAACTCTTCAACCAACTCATTTAAAGAGATGCACAGGGCCAGCAGTTTGGCCTGGTGACAGAGAGCCTGCCTAGCATGCACCAAGAACCAGGTTTGGTTCCTTGGTAGCACATACACAGAAAAATCTAGAGGTGGTCCTGTGGCTCAAGTGGCAGAGCATGAGCCTGGAGAAGCCCAAGGACAATGCTCAGGCCCTGAGTTCAAGTCCAGGACTGGGGGGAAAAATGTGTATTAGATGAGCAGGATGCTGTCGTGAGCGCTGTGCCTCCCAGTCAAAAGCAGGTTTCCCAACACACCTTTTACCTTTCCTGCTACATCCTACCAATGCAGGAAACACAGCCCTGTGCCCCCCTCCCCCTCCCCCTGCAGCCGGCCCACAGGCCAGCTGGTTCCTGCAGCTGGCATCACTGTGTAACACAGCCAGAGAACGCCTGTAGAGATGGCAGGCCAAGATGTGAAGGGAATATGAAGCCTGCAAAGCACAACTGCTGCAAAGTAATACAGATGTCAAATTATTATTCACAATCTTCCTTACGCTTTTGGGCTCCATTGAAGAGAGCTCGGTCTTTTGGGGTGTCACCAACTTCAATTATCTTGGCACCAGCCAGGAGCTGCATGATGAGACCAGAGGTGACAATGGGCGAGATACCCAGCTCCATCAGTGTGCCTGGAGAGGACAGGGAGAGGAGGTCGGGTCAGCTGCCTTGAAATGGGGGAGAGGAGGTCAGGTCAGCGGCCTAGAGACGATGGGGAGAGGAGGTCAGGTCAGCTGTCTAGAGATAGGGAGAGGAGGTCAGGATAGCTGCCTAGAGATGATGGGGAGAGGTCAGGTCAGCTGTCTAGAGATGATGGGGAGAGGAGGTCAGGTCAGCTGTCTAGAGATGATGGGGAGAGGAGGTCAGGTCAGCTGTCTAGAGATGATGGGGAGAGGAGGTCAGGTCAGCTGCCTAGAGATGATGAGGAGAGGAGGTCAGGTCAGCTGTCTAGAGATGATGGGGAGAGGAGGTCAGGTCAGCTGCCTAGAGATGATGAGGAGAGGAGGTCAGGTCAGCTGTCTAGAGATAGGGAGAGGAGGTCAGGTCAGCTGTCTAGAGATGATGAGGAGAGGAGGTCAGGTCAGCTGCCTAGAGATGATGGGGAGAGGAGGTCAGGTCAGCTGTCTAGAGATGATGGGGAGAGGAGGTCAGGTCAGCTGTCTAGAGATGATGAGCAGAGCAGGTCAGGTCAGCTGCCTAGAGATGATGGGGAGAGGAGGTCAGGTCAGCTGCCTAGAGATGGTGACGAGAGGAGGTCAGGTCAGCTGTCTAGAGATGATGGGGAGAGGAGGTCAGGTCAGCTGTCTAGAGATGATGGGGAGAGGAGGTCAGGTCAGCTGCCTAGAGATGATGAGGAGAGGAGGTCAGGTCAGCTGTCTAGAGATGATGAGCAGAGCAGGTCAGGTCAGCTGCCTAGAGATGATGGGGAGAGGAGGTCAGGTCAGCTGTCTAGAGATGGTGACGAGAGGAGGTCAGGTCAGCTGTCTAGAGATGATGAGGAGAGGAGGTCAGGTCAGCTGTGTAGAGATGATGGGGAGAGGAGGTCAGGTCAGCTGTCTAGAGATGATGGGGAGAGGAGGTCAGGTCAGCGGCCTAGAGATGATGAGGAGAGGAGGTCAGGTCAGCTGTCTAGAGATAGGGAGAGGAGGTCAGGTCAGCTGTCTAGAGATGATGGGGAGAGGAGGTCAGGTCAGCTGCCTAGAGATGATGGGGAGAGGAGGTCAGGTCAGCTGTCTAGAGATGATGGGGAGAGGAGGTCAGGTCAGCTGCCTAGAGATGATGAGGAGAGGAGGTCAGGTCAGCTGTCTAGAGATGGGGAGAGGAGGTCAGGTCAGCTGTCTAGAGATGATGAGGAGAGGAGGCCAGGTCAGCTGTCTAGAGATGATGGGGAGAGGAGGCCAGGTCAGCTGTCTAGAGATGATGGGGAGAGGAGGCCAGGTCAGCTGTCTAGAGATGATGGGGAGAGGAGGTCAGGTCAGCTGTCTAGAGATGATGGGGAGAGGAGGTCAGGTCAGCTGTCTAGAGATGATGAGGAGAGAAGGTCAGGTCAGCTGTCTAGAGATGATGAGGAGAGGAGGTCAGGTCAGCTGTCTAGAGATGATGAGGAGAGGAGGTCAGGTCAGCTGTCTAGAGATGATGGGGAGAGGAGGTCAGGTTTGCTGCCTAGAGATGATGGGGAGAGGAGGGCAGGGCATCGCTGACTTGGGAAAGCCAGGCACTGCTGCAGAAACATGACCCACACCCCTGCTGCAATCCAGGGTGCTTTGGGGGCCTGCAGCATTTAATTCACAGAACACCCTGCCGTATTAGACATGGGAGCACAGCTTCATTCATTCTACTCAGCCTGCCAGACAGCACCCTTTTCTTTTCTGTTCAGGAAGTCACAAGGCACCAAGAACAGACTGCATCATTCACGTTCACCAGAAACAGATCTATTCTGGTTTGGCAGAGATAAGAAAGGCTCTTCTCTTCATCAGTTAATAAGAAACGACAACATTCAAATCGTCTCTGGAAAGTCTGGGAAGAGGGTCAGCCAACTGTATCTAGTTGTACACAAACTCCTGCTTCCTATTGTGAGAGTATGCTCAAATGACTCACTTGTGATGTGAAACTTAATTTGAACTCCATTTTTTAAAATGAGCTAATCAAATGCAGTACCAACATGCACATTCAAATTCCTCTGACACTCACAGGTAAATGGTTTTGCAAAACTGTTATGTGTTTTCTGACATACAGACATAACCTACAGATAAGAAAATGCAGCTGAAAAATGAATTCATACAGTAAGAATGTTATCAATAGACATGCCCTAATTTTGGGTATTTAAAAAGTATTGTAGCTTTTCCATGCCTTCAAAATTCTTGATGATATAGACTTATCTTGTTATTACAGGCTTTGTATTGCACTCAAACCCAGTCCCAAGCAGCAGGGGTGAGGCCAATCCACAAGGCAAGGCACCCCCTGCTTTTACAAGCTACCACCACATAAAGCCCACATAAAGCCCAAGCCTACAGTGAAGGCAAACAATGCTCTCCAAGCCCAGTGTGCAGAGAAGACAGAGCGAGGGGAGCCTACCTCGGTTAGAGGCAAGAATCACTCTCATCCAGTAGAAGGGGTCAGCCGAGTCTGAAGACATGATACCAAACAGGGGAATCTGAAATGCAGGGTGAAGACACGGTCAGCACACCGCCCCCACCCCCTCCCGCTGAGGACGGGGGTCAGCACACTGTGCCCCCATGACAGAACAAGGCAGGAGGCTCACCTGGCAGCATACTAAGAAGATAAAGAGCGTGATGGCTGTCCACAGCACCTTTTCCTTGAACTGAATCTGTGGAAGGGAACTGAGTTATTCTTCACGACTAAGTTATACATACAGACCCGAGCTGGATCCCTTCCCAGGTCACCAGAGAAGTCAAGCCATGCACCTAACAGCCTGAAAACATCAGCGCCCTTCCTGTGAGGAGAGAACACAGAGCCTCCCCCGCCCCACAGGACCATCATGACCTGTGGCAACATGCAAGGTGGCTGAGCCAGCTGTCCCCACGCCCTCCGCCGGGAGAGTCCAAGCAGAGATTCCAACCACAAACACAATCTACAGTTTGGGATCAAGACCAAAGAACACTGCTACGGAAAGCTTCTTGTAAAACATACAGTCTTTAAGACACACGGCAGTCCCTTTTCACTTGATGATTCAGTAAGCAGCAACGAATCTGCAATCTGGGACTGACCAACACAGTCAAGGACCAAAGGAAAAGTGGGCAACAGCCCTGAGGGAGGCCCGAAGGAGCCGTGGCCTGCTCACTGTGTGCTAGTGCCATCTGCTTAGCTCCAGAATGCCACTCCCTCTCAGGTATGTAAGTCAAACAGAGGGTAAGAACAACTCCACAGACCATCTGGAATCACACAAAGTGACAGGAAAACTCTGTTGTTTCCTGGGGGTTGGTGGCAGAACTACCCGAGGGACCAGGTGAGCCCTGTTGGAGAGTGGCACCCCGTCAGTGCCCTGGCTGTCAGAGGATCAAAAGCAGTCTAGCGGGACTCAGAGATGCAGCACTGCTTCACTGCTTGGCACCGTAAGGGAACAGCTTCCTCTCTCCCAAGAACGTTCTCCTTCCTGAGGAGGTGGCCAGGGAAGGGAAACACCACTTCAAATTAGCCATGACAAGCTTGCAGTAAAATTTAACAGGTGGTTGTTGTTGTTTTTTAAAAAACAAAACAATCAACCACTGGGCTACAAAAGACAAAAATTTCAAGGCTTCATTTTTTTAACAACTCAGTTTCCTCCTTACAACAAAGGTTAACAGCAAAACTTGAAAAGCTGGTTAACAAATCCTGTGTCTGCCTCTAACTACATCCTGGCCCAGTCCCATGAGAACCCACCTAGGAAAGCAAAAGCCTCTGAATCACTCTTACTTCCACTGCCTATGTTCAAGCTGCCTGGCCCTTTCCACTCACCTGCCACTGCCCACTGTGCACCTGCTACCTTCCCTGGATGGGAATTACATGACCTGCTCTCTCAAGTCTTGTCATCTTTGCCTTTGCAAAGGAATTCATTTGCATACTCTAAACTTCCATTTCTCCTAGTTAATTCCTTTCTGGGCTGCTGCTGCACTTGTACCTGTCTTCCTGGTTCCAGCACACTCACATTACAAAGGCCAAGAATATAGCTATTACAAGCAGTGCAGAAGATGGTAGCTAGCCTTGTGGGGGGCTCGGAAGCCAGACCTTTTCCCACTGCACTTGAACTGAAGGGTTAACAGCATTGTAAATCTGATTGCCACAGGCAGAATACATCTGAAACTAAGGAAAAAATGAAACTATGTGGATGTCAACTGCACACAAACATGTGAATGCATTCACAACAATCTGACACACAAAAATTATTTTACTACTCATTCTGTGTCTGAGCCACATTACAGTTTCCCTACAAAGAACCACTTGCCTTAACGACTCCTGCTCTGTCTATCGCCTTGCAGTCCACCGAGTTTCTAGTGTCAGTGTACCAGCTGTAGGTAGCACTGCCTTTCCCTGTACCCCAAGCTGTGCGCCTCCTGCAGGAAGTGAGAGGGCCCTCACCCACCAGCATCCGACCGAGGCAGATTCACTCACCACCCTCATCCATTTCTGCGGCAGGACATCCAGAGGTCCCAAATAAGGGAGGTCCCACCGGGGTGGGAATTTAAACAATGGGGTCCACTCGGCGCAGCCGGGGAGGAAGGAAATCCCCATGTGGAGTGCTGAAGCCATCTTTAATCGTGCTGCAAACTTCCAGAGCCCAGAGTTCCGTGGCTTACCTTCCTCTCCGGTTTCTGAATTTCCGGTAGGATGACACAGAAGGGCTTGATGACTTCCAGAAATTTGACTTCGAGGTGGGGAACAAAACAAGAGGAGTTAAGACACCGAAACCTGCGGCGCTACCGAGGGCGGGGGGGGGGGGGCGGGAGGGGACGACCTGGGCTCGAGCGGGGACCCGGGGACCCGAGACACCGAGGAGGCCGCGCTCCGCGGGGGCCTGGCGGGGACCAGACGGGGCCGGGGAACGGGGGACCCGGAGGAGGCCCGGGGACCGTGAGGAGGGCCGGGGCCCGGAGACACCGAGGAGGCCGCACTCCGCGGGGGCCTGGTGGGGACCAGACCGGGCCGGGGACCGTGAGGAGGGCCGGGACCCGCGGGGGCCTGGCGGGGACCAGACGGGGCCGGGGAACGGGGGACCCCGAGGAGGCCCGGGGACCCCGAGGAGGCCGCGCTCCGCGGGGACCGGGCGGGGCCGGGGCACGGGGGACCCCGAGGAGGCCCGGGGCCCGGACACCCGCCCCGCGGGCTCCCGAGGACAGGCGGGATCGGGGCGCCGCAGCCCGAGGGACTCACTCGCCATGGCGGAGGCTGCGAGGTCCCGGCGTCCCGCTTCGCTCCCACTCCCTGGCGACGGAGGCGACGCGGGCTCCGCAGCACGGATGCTTCTCCGAGAGACACGTCAGTGCTAGCCGGGCACGAGCGGCGCGGCGCGGCGGGCGGGCGGGCCGGGGGCGGGGCGACGCGCCGCTTCCGTTTCCGCTTCCTGCCACGCGCCTCGGAGGCCGCGTCGCCTCGGCGGAAACCACGACTCCCGGCATGCAGCGGGGCGGCCGGCGCCAGGCGGCGCGAGGCACGCCGGGAAGCCTCGCGGGGCGGGTCGCGGCGTAGGGGGAGGCGGGGCCTGGCTGGAGGGCGGGGCCTGGTGGGCGGGCGGGGCCTGGCGGGGCACGGGGGCGGGGCCTAGAGGGCGGGGCCTGGTGGGAGGGCGGGGCTTGGGGCGGGGCCGCGGCGAGCAGAGCTCTCCCGTCCTCTCCCCGCGGAGCCCCGGGCCGGGCCGGCCACGGGGGGTTCTCGGGACCCTGGGGCGGTCTCCCCGGCGGGTCGGAAGCGGGGCGGATCGGCAGCGCCGCCCTGCAGGCCCCTCCTCCGCTTCCCCGGGCCCGGGCGCGGTTTGGTCCAGGGCGTCGCGGGCCTAGCCGGCGGAGTGACTGCCGAGCCGTCCCGCGCTGCTGCCTCCCGGAGCCCCGGAGCCGCGGACCCCGGCGGCGTGCAGGGCTCCTCAGGGGTGACGCAGGGCGCCTCAGTTCATCAGCGCCCCCGCTGCGATCTAAAGGAGGCCTCGTCCCCGCCGCGACTGCGAGAATCAGCACAGGAACGCCAGGCTGAGCCAGGCAGCTTTCTTCCTCCGGGTGGGCATCGGAGGTGACTGCTCACGGAGGGCGCTGGACTGCGGTGAATGAGTCGAGCTGGTAGGGCCACAAAAGCAACGTCTGCATGTTCAGGGTAAGACAAACGAACACGACAGCTACCCATTGAGAAACACATCCCACAGTGGGTTGGCTTAAAGAAACAGCACAGCCCGGAGCTTGGCCTGGTGGTTAAAGTGCTTGCCTCGCATGCACGAAGACCCGCGTTCCATTCCTTGGTACCACATGCATAGAAAAAAGCCAGCAATGGTGCTGAGGCTCAAGTGGTAGAGCTCTGGCCTTGAGAAAGTCCAAGGACAGTGCTCAGGCCCTGAGCTCAAGCCCACGACTGGCAAAATTTTTTCAAAAAATTAAAAAATAAATGACAACGGTGTTTTAAGCTGGTACCTGTGTGACTCACACCTGTAACCTTAGCTCCCAAGGAGGCTGAGACCTGAGACCTGAGTCTGTACTTTGCCGGCAGGGCAGTATGCGATCGTCTGTCTCCAGCTGACTACCCAAAATACCGAAGTGGAGCTGTGACTCAGCCTAAAGGTGCAATAAGAAATGCCTACAAGTATTTCACTGTTGGCTGTGAGGGTGTGGCTGGTCCTCAAGGCTCACATGGGAGGGGGGCCTGGCAGAGGTGTGGGGAGGGGCCATCTGCACAGGGCGGGCTCCCTTCCGAGTCTGCCTGGTGACACAGCCAGGCCCTGCACGGCGCTGCGCTGTCTGGCCTGTCCCAATGCCAGAATCGTGTGGACCGGTTTCATTACAAAGTACCCAGCCTGGGATGCTGTGTTACGCTAGAAACGATTCATTTACTAGGAGAGAGAGGGAGCAATAAAGGGTGAGTTCAGAACAGACAGACACGAGATCTCTAGGGAAGAAAAGTGTGATTGATATGAAATGCAAGTACATCACTGGAGATGCCAGAATGGACAACCCAGGCAAAAGGCAGAGCGGTAGCTTCCTTTAAGAAGCGCTGATGTGGGGGCCCTGGCTGGCGTCCTCCGTGCAGGCGGGGCCTCTGCCCGGTCCAGGGCAGGGGAGGGGACTCCAGTTGGGTGGCAGCCTCTGGGATCAAAGGCCTCATCCTTGGAACCATCCAGGGCTCCCGAGCCAGCTCCGGTGTGGCCTTTGAGATACCCTGTGAATGGAACTTTCTCCTCCCTGACACCTGCTGGGGCGACTTCCACTTGAGGATGTGCGCCTGCCCGAGGTCCTCCCTCCTCACCACCCCCAGACAGGGGCACGTACTGCTCCAGCAGGCACCGGGGCCTCTGTTCAGATGAAACCGTTTGAACTGCCATATGAAAACCAAAATGCAAGTGCTTTTCTATTGGTAAACCTTTATTTGGTGTTTGCATTGAAAGCATTTGCTCATTACAAAGCCAGTCTGAGAACAATGCTGCTGTTTGCTGGGTAACGCTGACAGCTGCAGTCTCTCTGCCCCAGCATCCAAATCACAGCCCTGCCACCCGGATGAGCCGCAGCAGAACGTCTGCTGGAGCCCTGTGGGCTTGACTGGGACGGGGGAGCAGCCAGCTTTCAGCTGCAAGCACGAAAGTCAGAGCAGAGCACCCAGAGCTTGACCCAGGCACACCAGCCAGCAAGCACTGTCAGAGTTAGACATGAAGATGGGGGTCTGTCCTCCATGCTGACCAGCAGGGGCATCACCGTCCGGCCCCAGACCACTAGAGTCACCCTGGCTCCCCCTCATAGGTAGTGGTCTCCCATGTAGCCCTTAGGCTGCTGGCTGGGGGAAAGACGGGCGGGCTTACGGAACAGGGAGCCAGGATTTCTTCAGCCACTGGTTCCGCTCCCATCACTGCGGTCGGCAGTGGTGACACAGGGGGCTGCCCCTGTCCAAGGCAGGTGGGCTTTCCCTCGGCTCTGCCACGAGGACAGTGAGATTTCTGGGCTCACTGTCATGTGACTGGCTGGCAGGCGAGCCCAGGGCGTGGCCAGGTGTGCGTGGCTGGCTCCCTCTTAACCGGGCAGGGCAGCGTGGACGTGTTCAGGTAGGTGGACAGCTCTGCTGCCTGCCAGGGCTCCAGTCAGGAGCCCTGAAGGAGCCCTCGGAGGTCAGGGCCCAGGACAGCCTCATGCCAGGCCTGTCACCCAGAGTTCCACCATGTGCAGGTACATGGGGACAGCCTCCAGGAGACAGACAAGGCCCCCGGGGAGGGCAGGGGCCCCGTGCCTTTCTGTGGATCGCCTAAGCAGGGCTTCTGGTCCCCACTCTGGCCACAGAATCAGGTCTGCACTGGCTCTGAAGAGGACGAGGATCCACAGAGGAGCTGCTACCTGCGGGGAAGTCCGGGACCCGTGGACGCTTCCGGGAAGCAAGCATGTGCAGTGGTGCTGGGCTCACTGGCCAGGCAAGGCCAGCTGGCGGCGGCGGAAGGGTGGGAGCTGGGAAGTCGCATCTGAGCCCCGGCTCAGAGCCCACTCTCCAGGCTGGGCACAGACTCACGGTGGCCTGGTGGCACAGACCCAGTTTCCAGTGGCTGCCAGGCGGCGTGTGGCTGCCGGAGTGCATGGAGCTCCTGTAGCCCCTGCTTCCCCCATCCTCCTCCTTCCTTCTGTGCCCTCTGTTCCTGTGCCCCAGGTAGTGCTGCCCTGCCAGCTGTGTCCACATTTTCCTGCCCCAGCGCCTTTGCCTGGACTCTCCCGTGACCTCAGCCTGTCTCGCCGAAGATCTCTGGAAGTGCGGTTCTCGAGGCCCATCTGAACAAGGTTCTCTGTCGTCACAGCTCACTCAGGATGCTGTCCTCAGCTGTCCTTCCTTCCATCTACCCACTCCGCCTTCCCCACCCTACCTATGCATGCATGCACTGGCCCCCCTCCGGCCCGGCCCCTGCCCCCCCCAGCTCCCTCCTCAGTGCTCACCGCCCTCCACCAGGTCTGAGGGGGGTGGAATGAGGTCTCGAGGATTCATCCTGGCCACCAGGCAGACGTCATAGCTGTCGTGCATGAGGGCGTCCACGGCGACAACAGTCCACTGGTTTTCCCAAGGGTCCAGTTCCAGAATTTCTTTGGAGATTACCTCGTGGCGATCTGAAATGTAGCACAGACCACACGGCCACCATCGCTAACCCACCACGGGGCGTGGGGGCTCGGAGGCGGGGCTCCCTGGGTTCAGCCACAGCCTCTCCGAGGTACCTGGCACCACGGTTTAACAGTGAACAACTGAATGAAGATACTTGAAACAAACACAGTGTCCCTGACACTCCAGAAACCTCGTGAAACCACACTCAGTGCCCTTTAAAAGATGGCCCAAGCGCTGGCTGGCACAGCCTGGCCTCCAGCTCGGAGGACGGATGGTGCAATGCAGGCCGAGGCTGTCCTTAGGTCCCCCGGCTTGTTTCGGGGAGGGTGCTGGCACTCCCATGTGGATATCTGGGTGACGACCTGGTGATTTGCAAAGGATGGAGGTGGGGTTCAGGAGAGCCCTCCACCAAGGCCAGCACCACCCAGCCTGGGGCCTGGATGGAAGAGCTGTCTGGAGGGCGCTGTCCCCCAGGATGGAAGCAAGGGGAGGAGGTGGGTGTGGCGTGCTTGGTGGGCTGCAGTGTGTGGGGGGATCCATGCAATTTGCATTCCTATGCAGACACCACAGGAAGCGTTGCACAGGTCCCAGAGGAGGTGACACCACACACTGTGTTGGAACCTGCGGAAAAGGCAGGGGCAAAGAAGGACAAGGCAGATGCCTTGCCCCCAAACGAGGTTTCTGCCTCTAGATGGTTTTAAAATGTAAGATATTTCTCTGATAACTAAAGTACATTTCCTTTCTTTATTTGTATAATATTTTCATGCTAGAAAAATGTATTCTAATCCTTAAACTTCTATGCAGTGACTGGTTTTATAATAATGTTAATTTTAGAGTAAGACATTTTCTAGTAAGAATAAGAATTTTCTTGGAGAAAGTCCCCTTCTATAGCTAAGAAACGTTGCCTCACCAGAGTGAGATCCTTTGGCCCTGCAGGGTGATAATGGTTGACAATAATCAGTCGAACATATAAATGACAACTAAGAAGGCTTCCCTGAAGCTCCCGTGGCTGAGACCTGAGGATCTCAGTTCAAATCCAGCCCACTCAGGAGAGTCCAGGAGACTTTCATCTATAATAAACCAGCAGAAAGCCAGAAGTAGAGTTGTGGCTCAACTGTAGACACTACCTGGGCCCTGAGTTCAAGTCCTAGCACTGGTACCACAAAAAAAAAAAAGGAAAAGAAAGAAATATGGATTTAAAACGCGGAAAGGACTGGGAGTTTGTCTTAGTGGTAGAGTGCTTGCCTAGCATGCACGAAGACCCAGGTTTGATCCTCAGTACCACATAAAAAATGCCAGAAGCGGTGCTGTGGCTCAAGGAGTAGAGAGCTAGCCTTGAGAAAGGCCAAGCCCAGGACTGGCAAACAAATGCACGCCAGGGGAGACCTTGAAGTTCAGCCTGGCACCCACCCTGCATGGCCAGCAGGTGGTAGTAGTGCGCGTCTGTTTGCAGTAGGGCCTCTGAAATGGTGCTTTGCCTCCAGGCCCCACCCTAGCCCCAGCTTCCTTTTCACTCATTTGCCTTCTGAGCTTTCAGCCTGTCTATACTCACTGAGAGCTGGCTAGCCGTGTGCCTCCATGTGGTCTGCTGAGGCCCTGGGATGGAGGGGACAGAGGTAGCTGCTCACTGCAAAGATGAAGGGGCAGGGTTCCCTTTGAGGGCACCCCAGGGGCCTAACAGCCCCCAAAGGCCCAGTCTCTTAAAGCTCACTGTCTCCCGACAGCACCAGGCAAGGGCCAAGCTGTCCACACACGGGGTGCTGGAGGGCAGTCGTGACACAGCTGACACAGGACTAATCAGAAGGCGTGAGTCTACAGGGACACACGGTGACAAGAGACTGCTGCACTTGGTTCTTGAGTTGTGATAGAGAAACTGAGAGATTTTCTTTGTGCTTTAGTCTGTGCTCTTCTTTTGATGGTGAATAAGATTTTGCTTTTGCCAAGGATAATAAGCTTCATGTTTATGCTTCCTACATGTCTGGGCGGCAAGGTGCCCCCATCTTTATTGGTCGAGGTGGAATCTTATATGCTTCATGCCCTGGCTGGCCTAGAACTCTACTCTGCCCTCCGATGGCCTTCTCCCACCCGGCTAGGACCACAGCACCAGCTGCTGCTCTTGGCTGTTGATTATGACTTCTCGTGTTTAGATTATTCTAGATTTAGCTAGCAGCTGTCCCTTTTGCTGGGCTTTGTTGTTTTTCTGGCATTGACTCCCTCAAGTCTTGGACAACTCACTTGCTGAAGTCCGCCTGGGAGTTTGTGTTCCAAACCTGGATGTGGCCCTTCCTCTGAGACACACAGCTGCCTGCTCCCAGCTGGGTGCACCCCTGCCCCGGTGAGGTTGAAGCTTCCACATTTTGCTCCCAGCTGCAATGGTCTTTGGTTAGAGCTAACAAAAGGCATTCAGAAAGATGCCGAATGACTGAAGCCCAGCAGGCATCAGCCAGGGTTGCTATGTACTAGAATAATCTATTCCAGGCTTCATACCCAAATGTTCTCATTTAATTGGTTGGAGACTCAGCATGCCTGAAATGCTCCTTGCAATCCTGGAGAGGCAGTTTAATGGTCAACTTCCAGATTCATCTGTGGCTCTCCTGGTGACCTCCTCTGGTGGCTTCCGTTCCTCCTCCTCTCAAGTAAGCATGATAATGCCTACTGTCAGCCCAGTGAGCATCAGATAACGTGGGCTCGGGGCTGGGAACAGCAGCAAGAGCAGTCAGTGCCAAGTAAACTACCAGCTGTCAATTTCATGCTACTTAAAATTGTTAAGAGACTTCAGGAAGTACTCTTCAATGTCATTTTCTCTTTCTGATAGTTCTAGATTGTTCTGCTAAATTGCCAGCACTCAGTCTGGGGTATGGGCTGGACTGGGGGTGGGGTTGCTGCTGGGTGGTGAGCAGGGGGCAGGGAACAATCCGTTCCTGAGTGGAAAGAGCGGAGGGTGTGGAGATGACGCCCGGCAGGTCACAATGCAGCAGGGTAGACATGGAAATGGCTGGGAGGTGATCGCAGAGGGGTCTGTGTGTGGACTCGGAGGGGGTCGCCTCTGTCCAGAGCAGAGCCCAGCTGAACAGCTAGTGTGGGGCTGGAGGCCCAGTCCTGGGCATGCGGCCGGCACACGGGGCAGTGTTCTGCTGGGAGGCGCCCTGGAGGAAGCCAGTGGCTGAGCAAGCGAGGGGTGATGTCTTTCCCCCGAGGGGCCTGAGCGAGAATTGCTGTGTTCAGCCGGTCCTGGTTATAGCCTGGAGACCCACCGTCCGTGCCTCTGGCTTTCCACTAGGTGTCCTCTGCCACCACTCTTCTCTCTCGAGGAGCTGGGAGCCATTTCTGCCTCTTCCACCCAAAAGCTGCCTCATACCTCAGTGGACAGCTCGGCGGAATGCTCATTGGTGGAAATCCACAGCCGCCCCCCCCCCCCGCCCCAGGGAGGAGCAGGTGCCTTTCTTTGAAAACCAGTGTGATTGACCTATCATTTATATATCATAGAATTACAATGTAAATAATTCCATCACTTTCAGTGAAGAGTCACGAAGAGGTGTGACCACCACATTCACTGCCCCCTGAGGTCCTGCCCTCTGCCTCATCTGGACATCTGATACCAGCGGGGAGATGGACTGCTATCTCTTAGCATCACCTTACCAGGGCTCATTTACGTGGTGCCAAGTACCGGTGCTTTCCTCCCCTCTACATTCCATGGCATGCACAGGCCCCGTTCATTTCTCCATTCCTTTTCTGTGTGTAGCTGACGGGACAGTCGCTGCTGGGCACAGCACATGCCCCGTGAGACAGAGCTCGCGTGTGGGCGCCGTACTCACAGGCCAGACCGCTTTTCTCAGCAGTTGCACATCTGATACTGTCCCTGCACCATTCTCCAGCTCCTAAGCGCTTCCCGCCTCCATCTTCTTTCTCTCTCCCCGTGTTCAGGTTATTTTCTGAAGTGCTGACAATGGTGAGCGTTTCTTTATGTGCGATGGAAAAGTGTCTCTGCTTTTCTTGTGCCAGTCCTGTGCCCGGGATTTTGCTCAAGGCTAACGTTCCACCACTTGAGCCACAGTTCTTCTTCTGCCTTTTCTTGTTCGGCGGCTCACTGGGGATAGGAGTCTCACATAATTCCCGCCCATGCAGGTTTCTGATTTTCATCCTGGGATTACAGATGTGAGCCATCGGTGCCCTTTTATGAAATAAGAAATCTGTGATTTGTCTTACTGCTGAGGTGTGAGATTCTTCACGGATGGTATAGAGTCAATAATCAAACATACGATTTGTACATGTTTTCTTCCCAGTTGCTTGTCATTTTCTTGACTGGAATACACTTTTCTTTTTTTGTTGGTCATGGGACTTGCACTCTGAGCCTGGGCGCTGTCCCTGAGCTCTTCAGCTCAAGGTTACTGCCTTACCCCTTGAGCCACAGTGCCACTTCTGGCTTTCTGGTGGTTAAGTGGAGATAAGAAAATCTCAGTCTTTAGTGCCCAGGCTGGCTTTGGATCTCAATCCTCAGATCTCAGCCTCCCAACACAGGCTTGGAACACATGTTTTAAAAATATTATTATTTATTCATTTATTTGTTTTTCTGGCACTGGTCCTCAGGCTTGAACTCAGGGCCTGGGCCCTGTCCCTGGGCTTTTTTTCCTCAAGGCTAGTTAGTGCTCTACTAGGCCTATAGCTCCACTTCTGGATTTTTGGTAGCTGATTAAAAATAAAGAGTTTCACACTTCTCTGCTGGTGCTGGCTTTGACCTGTAATCTCAGATCTCGGCCTCCTGAGTAGCCAGCTAGGATTTTAGTGTGAGCCACATGTTTCAAATTTTGATGTACTATATATCTATTGTATGGGTATGTGTGCTTTAGGTATATCTAAGAAATCACTGCCTGATTCAAACCCACAGACATATGTTTTCTTTAAATATCTGTGGCTTTAACCCTTATGCTTGCATTCTTTATTCATTTTGAGTTCATTGTGGTACGTGGTAGATGAGGTAGGGCCCAACTGTATTCTTCTGCATGTGGACAGCCAGTCATTTCTGTTCAATTTGCTGACCAAAGGCTCTGTTCCCCATTAAACTGTCTTGGAAGCATTATTGAAAGCCCTTTGACTAATAATAGACTGGGTTGTTTCTAGATTGACAAGTCTCCCCCGATCTACATACTGCATGCCGGTGCCAGAATCTTCTATAGTTTTGACGTAAGTTTTAAAATTAATAAGTATGAATATGCTAACTTTGCTCTTTTTTTTTTTTTGCCAGTCCTGGGGCTTGAGCTCAGGGCCTGAGTCACTGTCCTTGGATTTTCTCAAGGCTAGAGCTCTTCCACTTGAGTCTCAGCACCACTTCCTGCTTTTTTCTATGTATGTGGTACCGAGGAATCGAACCTGGGTCTTCGTGCATGCTAGGCAAGCACTTTACCACTCAGCCAAACTCTCAGCCCACACTTTGCTCTTCTTTTACAAGATTATTTTGGCTATTCTGGTCTCTTGTTCTTCCATGCAATATTTCAATAATTTATTTTGGCTTGGGTGTTTTGTTTATCTTATTTTTTTTGCCAGTCCTGGGCCTTGAACTCAGGGCCTGAGCACTGTCCTTGGGCTTTCTCAAGGCTGGAGCTCTACCACTTGAGCCTCAGCACCACTTCCTGCTTTTTTCTATTTATGTGGTACCAAGGAATAGAACCCTGGTCTTCATGCATGCTAGGCAAGCTCTCTACCACTATACCAAACTCCCGACCCTGTTTTGTTTATTTAATTATGCATTTTTGCTGGTCTTGGGGCTTGAACTCTGGGTCTGGGCTCTGTCCCCGAGCTTCTTTTTGCTTAATACTTATACTCCTCCACTTCTGGCTTTCTCTGAATAGCTCAGTGGAGGTGAGAGCCCCATGGACTCCCATGCTGGAGATAGCTTACTGTGACCCCCAGATCTCAGCTGAGCAGCTGGGACGACAGGCTGAACCACTGGCTATTTTTAAATTTTGATTTGTTAGTTTATGGTGTACAAGTTCTTACCTTTTTGTTAAACTTATTTAACATATTCCATATATGTTATTCTTTTTGATGATAGTATAGATGGATTGTCTTCTTAGTTTCATTTTGGATTATTCATTAAAGAATATGAAAATCCTTTTTTTCTGGGAATATGGGTCTTATGTTTTACAACCTTGCTGAACTTGTTCAGTAGCTTTAATAACTTTTTTTTTGTAATAGCCTTTTTTCTTAGGATTACCAAAATATAAGATCATGTCATGGGTAATTACTTATTACTTTCTAACCTGGATGCCTTGTAATTACTTTTTCTTTCCTAATTGTCATGAATAGAATTTGAGAACAATGCTGAATAGAAGTGACAAAAGTATATAATTTGTCTTGTTTCTAAGACTTGCGGGCGAATCTTTCAGACTTCCATCACTAAGTCGGCTGGCAGCTGTAGAGCTTTCACAGATGCCCTTTGTCAGGTTCAGAAAGGCATCCTCTATTTCTTTTCTGCTGATTAATTTATGAATAGGTGATGGGTTTTTGTCTTCTCTTGAATCTGTTAATATGATTGTCAGATTTTTGTCATTTGCTTTGTTAATACAATGTATTGCATTGATTTAATTTTCAGTGGACGAGTCAACCTTGTATGTCTGGGATAAATCCTGTTGGGTCATGATGTACAAATTCTGTGTGTTGTTAGATTCAGTTTGCTAGTTATTTTGGAGGGGTCTCTGCATTTGTATTCACAATGCTATTTGTCTTTTTTTCCCCTTTAAAGCTTTAGTCTACCCCAGTGTGGTGGCTCACGCCTGTCATCCTGGCTAGTTAGGAGGCTGAGATCTGAGGATCGTGCTTCAAAGCCAGCCTGGGCACTAAAAAGTCCATGAGACTCTTATGTGCAATTAACTGGAGAACTGGAAGTGGCACTGTGGCTCAAGGGGTAGGGCGGTAGCCTTGAGCTGAAGACCTCAGGGACAGCGCTCAGGCTCAAGAGTTCAAGCCCCATGACCAGCAAAACAGTGGTCCCTCTTCTGTATGCTATAAGAGTTTGTGAAGGCTTGATGCGGTGAGCTCTGAGCATTTTGGAATGTCAGCCTGCTGGCGAGCAAAGCCTACAGTAACTTGGAGGAGCTCCCTCAAGAACTGGGAAGGATGTAGAGCTGAGCCACAGTCTCAAGGGTGCTGATAAAAGATACGAGGCTCCATGTCAGAGGTGAGGGTAAAGACGTATGTAGCTGGCGGCAGTTGGCACATCCACGTTTCCAGCACCTGTGACGTGGGTCCCTGTTTTCACAGGGTGGCCTGGAGTGCCGGCTGACACTGTGCAGCCAGAGGCTTGCAGGACTGGAGAGAGTGCCTGAGTGCGGTCTTTCCCAGCAGGCTTTGCGAGGAAAGGTGTTTGAAAGATGGTTCACAATCAGAGGTAGCTAGTGTCCCAGCTCACAAAACATGCATAAACACACCAGACCCACCGAGAGCTGTCTCCACCAGAGAGGCCTGCTCATATTCTTCATACTATCTTGTTATTCTTCTATTAATGTATTATAGCTGTACATCTTAAAATTAGTGTTATCCCTTATTTATGGATTTTTTTCTCCCTCTGGCTGATCCTCCCGGCACTGACTGATGCATTTGTGTTCCTCTCAAAGGCCTCCTCTTCATCAAATGTTGGACTTTCTGGACTGGATTCTTTTTCATGGTCCATCTTTTTGTTTGTTTTTGTTCTGCTTTCGGGGAAGTTTCTTGCCATGCCCTCTGAATGTTCCACTTTAGATGAGATTTCTTGTCTCTGAGGGTGCCTCTTTCCTGGCACAGCCCTCTTTCTTCAGACTGTGCTTTTTTGTTTTCATCTCCACCTTCCTTCAGATGTCTGATGGTCCCTCGCTATCTGCACGTTGTTAGGAGCAGGGATACCTATAATCTCAGCACTTAGATTGGGAGTGGGAGGGTCATGAGTTTGAGGCCCACCTGGGCTGCATACAGCACTGTTCTAGGACAGTAGAAAGATCCTGTCTGGAAAACTGGTGCGGCACCATGGAAGACTTTCCTGTGCCATGCAGAAGCAGCTGCTGAGTCAGCTCCGTCTCACTGGGGGACCTGACAGTATGTCCTGAATGCCAGAACAAGAAGAAAATGGGGGACCAACGGGATTGGGTGAGCTCCTTCACTGATCCCTTTGCTTGTATACAAGTGTAGAGGCCTGTCTGTCTGTCTGTCTGTCCTTAGTCTGTACACCTAGCCCCCAAATATTAATTTCTTAACTGTGTTTTTCTGGATAGGTAAAAGAGACAAATCCCGCTTACTTACTGTTCACACCAGGAGAAAATTCTGAGTCTGTTTAGGTGTGGTGATCACAATTACGATGCTGTCATACTATAGTTTCACTTTGCATAAAAACCCCAGTGACAGTTCAGCTCATCCCAGACAATCTATCATCTACCGAATAATTGAAATGGGCTTTGGGGCTCAAATCCCTTTCCCTTTAGCCAGCCTTCATTTGGTTATTAATTCAAACACATCTTTTATAAAAAGGTGTTTTCCAGATAATCTGGGAATTCTGAATGTAGGTCAGCATACTAGATGATACTCTATTATTCATCTTCAGGGTAATAATGGAAAAGTAGTTTTAGAAACTAGTTCTAAACAAAGATTACTTAGAGGTATTTAAGATGAAAATATGCTATCTGAAATCTGCTTTAACCTACTATGACAATTTTAAAAAACAGAATGGGAAGTAAGACTAGATTTTGGTGTGTGTGTGTGTGACCATGCCAGTCCTGGAGCTTGAACTTAGGACCTCGGTGCTATCTTTATGCTTTTGTTCTCAAGACTAGCACTCTACCACCTGAGTCACAGCTGTCGTCCAACTTTTTACTGGTTCGTTGGAGATAAGAGTCTTGAACTGCTTCCATCTCAGCCTCCTGAGTAGCAGCCATGACTACATGTGTGAGGCACTTGACCCAGTAAACATAGGCTTTTCATACTTCCTGAGACTGGATGATGGGTACTCGACGCTCTTACTATCTTATTACTGTGTGCTTGAAAGTTCCTGCAATAAAATGTTTTGCTTTGTCATTCTGTTTGTTGTTCAGAGAGCTTTCCCAAGAGGATTTTTAAAACCTGTCTTAACAATTCTTGCACTTTGGACATTATCTGTCATCCTTAGCAAAATGTTACAGAATGGACTGATAAAGATAAATGGACTGAATGCGTCTGGTCATTCCTCTACTGGTACCTGTTCTTGTCATTTAAAGTCTCTCCTTAGTTAGTCCTTGGACTAGGCACTTGACTGCTTCTCCCGTTTTTCTTCCCTCCATCTTCAATTGCTATAGGTCTGTGGGTGAGCCTCATCAGCAGCTCGAGCCCACTGGGTGCTTGGGTGCTCAAGGTCATGGGCTCTACAAGCGATGTTGATAATCATGTCAGCTAAGGGAGGTCAAGAATCATTTGAAGCCATCCCAGTACCTGCTCCATGGAAGCCGCCGCAGACGTAGAGCTTCCCGTCCACTGCTCCCGCGTTGGTGGAATTGGTTCGGAGGGAGAGGAGGGGCGCTGGCATGGGGGGGCCCTCTCGCCAGAAGTCCCCGTCGGGGTTGTAGATCTCTACCACATCAAGGCATTTTCGTACCTGGCCCCTGTCGCGTCCCAGGCAGCCAATCCCACCTAAGGAGAATAAGGTGCGGAAGTAAGGAGATCAGGCAGTGGCACACCTCCATGGCGCAGCCGTCACCACAGCCTGCACTTTCTCATTCACTTATAAAATAACTTCATGCCTTCTATGTGGTCCACTGCCAAGCTCAGTGCCTGGGCTCTGTCCCAGAACGTCTCCGTGCTCAAGGCTAGTGCTAACATTTGAGCCACAGTGCCACTTTTGGTTTTTGAGTGGCTAATTGAAGCTAACATTCTCATGGGGACTTGTCTGTCCTGGCTGGCTTTGAGCTACAGTGCTCAGATCTCAGCCTCCTGAGTAGCTTGGACTACAGATATGAGCCACTGGCACCCGGCTTGGGCATCTGCCTTGCCTCACCTATGGAGCTAATCTTTTCCATCCTGCATCGCTACAGGCTAGTCTTTCCTCCTCTTTTTTAGTTGTGCTAACATTTCCCAGTTAGGAAGGGGTAGGTTTGGGTAAATCTCAGGTCTGGAGTTACAGGGGTCCCTGAACTCAGCTGCCCAGAGCATTCTTCCTACTGGATGAGTTCACTCAACAGACATTCATTCCCTGCCTCCCCAGGCAAAGTAAAGCACCAAGTGAGGGTGAGAATATCAACCATGCCTTTATCCTACGTTCCAGAAATAAATGAGGTCAAGGGCCACGTATTCCACTGAGCAGAATAAAGAGCGCCAGGACAGGCACCTTAAGGAATGCACACGATTCAGACGTCCAGCAATGGAGGGCTACTTTCTAAGACCGTGCTCAGAGCACTGCATAAGACCGAGCAGCAACCCCACACCCACCCAGGTCCTCTCCGTCTCAGTGCACGTCTGCTGGGGCGGCTGGGGCCCTGCCCTGGGAAAGCCCCCTGTGCTGCCTCCCGCCTCCCCTCCCGTCATGGCCTGCCGCGTCAGTCAGGCAGTGGCTCCATCCTCTCCTTTTCCCTTTGGCTCATCTGCTCATCCCCAGCTCTGACACAAGGTGGACCCGGGATGCAGGAGTGAGAAATTCAACTTCAGCTGCGTTCCCTGCCCATCTCGGGGCACACTGTAAGCTCGGCGCACACACAGGCCACTTTGTAAGGTGCCTTCAGACAGGGCCTGCACATAGCACCCCGTGATCCCGGGACTGACGTGACAGCTTATTCTTAGCAGGCTTAGGCTGACCCCGGGAATCAAAGAGGACCTTGGAGGAAAGCCATTTTTCCTGTTTCTGATGGAGTTGACCCATTTTCTGTCTAATTGAGAATCCAGGGACTAGCGAGGCTCCAAACGTGGAAGCTCTTAGCTGCACTTTCTCTCGCTCAGCTGGATAAATAATTCAACCCGCTGCAGCGCCACATCTGAGCTGCTGCATTCCCGCGAGGCACGCTGGCTCTGGCTACCCGCGTAGCCCGCTGTCCTGTCTTCAAACGACCGGCTCTGGAGAACTTCCTATGTAGGGAC
Source organism: Megascapheus bottae (assembly GCF_031878675.1). Lineage (NCBI taxonomy): Eukaryota > Metazoa > Chordata > Mammalia > Rodentia > Geomyidae > Megascapheus > Megascapheus bottae. Next base: position 9,412,265 of record NC_143541.1, on the reverse strand, counting down.
AAGAGGCTGTGAAGAGGATTTAATCCGCCATCTCCACAAGGTGAGATAAACGTCACTGTCTTTCTGTGAGGTCTGGGGAGGTCTGCCTTACAGTTACGTCAGAACCAGTAAGTAAAGCACAAAGTTACACGTGAGTCTGGGAGCCAGGCGGGACACACCTGGCATCTAATGACAAAGCGTCAAGGCACCTTAGAAAAGCTGCTCCACACTGCTCAGAAAACAACGGGTGCCAGTCTTTTTTTTTTTTTTTGGCAATAAGAATGGTTGTCATTTTCATTTTTGTTAGCAAGTGGATGTTTGACACTTCCTCCACAAAGTCAGCCTTTGGAATGCGTGCCCCTTCTCCTTGGCTGGCTTACAGGTCGCCTGGCGCTAAAGTCTGAGGCAGCCTGTACCACTCAGGGCACTGCCACCTCCAGTACAGGTCATTCCCTGCAGAATTCATGTGCTTAAACGGAAGGTGAATCTTGATTAGGAAAATAATCAAAGGCATGGTCTTTATTAATAAGTCAGTGCTGGCACCACAGTAAAAGCTTTTGATGAAAGAAATCCTGGGGTAGAGTTAGCACATCTTCAGCATTTCAATGAGATGCCACCATATCTTTAATTTATAATGCCAGAGGAATAGCCGAGCTGGACTCTCCTTTATTCACAAACAGGCAGACGAATACAAACTATAGAGTATACACAAATGAGCCTCAAATGCAAAAATATATACCTGGATAATCTTTTCATGGGAGTAGGAAATTATAGGCCAATGTCTCTTCCTCACTTTCTTTTAAACCTGATAAAGACTTCGTATTCTGTGTTTGGCGGACAGATCCTTGCTTTCCAGGGGTAGGGGATTCAGCCTCTGCTGCCGAGGGCAGGGAGCTGGGGGAGGGAAGGGGCAGTGTGGGAACAAGAGTGCTGGCTTCTGTGCCCTCAAGGTGGCAGGCTTATTCTACTCTGCTCTAGGCTGGATCCTCAAACAGGAGAGAGGTGTTGTGATGTTGTGCAAGGGTGAAAGCAGCCTTGGGGAGCAGGGCTGCGGGGGGTGGGGGGTGGGGTGGGAGGGGGCCCTTCTCCCTCTTGGCATGTGGGCATGCACCATGCTTAAAAGCATGTGCACTTCTGGAGCCTGATCCCAGCTCAAGCTCCTGGGTCATCACTCACTGGCTTCGCAAAGTGGCCAGCTGAATGCTTTGAAGCCTCCACAGGTCATATTCCTGTCAAACTCCTGTTTCTTCACCACTCAACTGGCTGCATCTCACGAAAAACTCCTTCCTGTGACCACACAAGACCAGTCATTTTCTCCTCAGGCTTCCAGGGTCCTCTGGTCAGAAAAAAATACTCCCACAAGTGCATATTGCTATCTGTCTACATACCTACCTACCTAATTCATATCTGCCCACATATCCACCTAGTAGATGAGACTGGAAGTGCCTTGAAGGAGTGTTTAGTTCACATGTGTGTCCCAGGCTCTGTTAAACTCAGTACAGTCAAGTCATGAATGATGGAGAGTGAGCCTGGACCAGCTCTTTGCAGGCGGCCTCATCCCAGCTCTCTTTATCTCTTACATCTATGTGTTCAAAACTGAAAGCAACGATTCCTTTTTCTTAGAAGCGGCAGACCCTGAGTCCCAAGAACTCTTACAGAATGCCTGACAATATGTAGGTCTGTGTCTTGTGTCTAACTAATAATGATTCATACAAAGTGTTATTTGTGCTAATTTCTGTATTGATCCAAGAAATGCTAGTGACAAAAATTGATTACATGTATAAATTAGGATAAATAAACCAAAGATTATATGTTCTATTTAAAATGGCACATTTCTTTTTTACCTTTAATTATTGATGTTTTTTTTTAAGTTACTTTTTTGGTGATACCTAGGTTTGAACTCAGAGCCTCGGTCTTGGTAGACACTCTACCTCTGAGCCATGCCCTCAAGATTAATATTTTCCTTTAAAATTTTTAAATTTATTTATTTATTGCTGACTTAAGAGCATAATCATTAGTTCTCCAGTCTCCTGAGTAGTTACAGATTACAGTGTCTGGCTGAATTTTGTAATTACTTAATGAGACTAAGTGTTCTTTTAGTAGAAACACCTAGAACTATTTTCCCTATTTACTATTATATTTGTCCTTTGAAAATGATTTAATAGAAATGGATTTCCTAGTTTAGTTTTAACACATAAAATGTGTAATCTGGCATTTCGATACCAATGGAATGTATTAATGTAACTATTACTTACAATTTACTAAATCATTTTAGAGTATTTTCCTTTTAAACAATTTCCTATTTTAAAATATGGCTTTTTTTTTGCCAGTCCTGAGGCTTGAACTCAGGCCCTGGACACTGTTCTTGGATACTTTTGCTAAGACTAGCGCGCTGCCATCTGAGCCACAGAGCCACTTCCAGCTTTTTCTGTGTATGTGGTACTGAGGAATGGAACCCAGGGCTTCATGCATGCTAGGCAAGCACTCTACTACTAGGCTACACTTTGGCCAAAACATGACTTTTTTGTTTCCACTTTTGAGATATCATGTTATTCTGTTTTAGTAAAGGTTACAAAATACAGTTGATTCAGGAGTAACAACATAAACAGTGCCTACACTGTACATACATGTGCATGAAATATCACATATACCTGGGATTTCCTTTCTTTGAAAAAGTTGTCATTGACACAGCTTTTAGCAAGGACGGTCTCTTTTTTAGCCAAAGCACTGTAACAGGCCATGGCGTGGCAGCCTGCTGACTAGAATGGCCCCCCCACGTGTCAGGGTTGCGCCAGCACTCCTAAGAGCTTGCCATCTGTTCTCTACTGTCAGCACAGCCCTCTGGGAAAGCTCCGGAGCATTTGGACTGCAGAGTCATGAGCATTTAAGCTTCTGGCTAGGTATGCCACTCCACATTTATACCAGGTATGATGGAATAGCAAGTTCTGATGTTTTGTGTTTGTTCCTAAGACACTTAGAGCCTTCTGGGAAATCCCATCAATACAGCCGTCTGGGTAGCAGTGCTGGATGTACACGCTTGATTACGTGAAGATCCCAGACCACCATCCCAGTGAGGCAAGGGAGTGGGCCGCTGAACGTTCAGGGTGGGTGATGAAAATGACTGCAGCCAGAAGCAAGCTTTGCGCTTTCAGAGAGTTTTAGAAGATGAAGGGTTATCATACTTTGAGTCTTAGCTAGGAATAGCTGATAGAGCTGCACAGCCAAACACAGTTCAAAGCCTCATCCGCCACTGAATCTAAGCCTGGAAAACTCTAGCAGATAGAACAGAACATAGCAGATAGCTTGCTATGGAAACTTGTCAATACCAGGATGTTCTGACCAAATAACTCTGCCAACATCTTGGAATACTGGGGGAAGCATGCTGTTTAGAAGAAACACCACAGGGCCAGAGCAGGTTCTTCCCTGAGAGCGATCCTGGGAGCTCCCAGGAGCTACCACACTCAGGTTTGGTAAAAATCTTGGGCACACAACCCTTTCACAGGGAATCACTTCTTCACAATGGCTGTGTTCCCGTAAGCATTCACAGTGGAATTGCCTGCGTGTTCCCTACAATTTTAGTTCTCATTTTAATATACAACATAGGTAATTCCAGAGACACCTAGGCTGTAAAAAATTGTATCAGAAGGAAAAGGCAATATCCTGTCACAGTGAAACTTGGCCTTGATACCTTATAAAATAATTCACCATTAAAGTGATCTTTGAAGTGCATTTACTATAATAACCTTTTATGTAACTTTTCCCTTCATTACTCCTTAATGGCATTCAAGCTGAGTCAGGCTGAGACAATTCTGTAATATTTGCAGCAAAGCAATGAGGCACAAAATGGTTTCCTGAGGGAACAACATGAAAGGTTTGGGACACTAGCTGTGTAAGGAAGACAACATTAGCTGTCTCCCTTGACAGGAAAATGTAAAGCTCCTATTTAAAAAAAGATTCAACACAAGACCTGTACTGATAGTTTTTTTGTGTGTGGTATTTTATGTGATGGCACGGTAGAACTGGCTACACAGGTGAGAAAATTCAATTCAGCAAACCATTTACCAAGCATCTTCTACAGAGTGCTGGGCCCCGGGCTGGCTCTGAGGAGAGACTCGGAGATGAAGTCAAGGTCTCTCCTGACGTTCTGTGGGAATGTCACAGGGGCAGTGACGGGGTTGGAGAAGTGGCTGCGGAAGGAAGGAAGGGCCTCTGCCCGTCCTGTCAAGCTGAGCAACTGTGAACACACAGCACGTTCATGAACACTCATTTTAGAAGCAAGGGTAATTTATTAAGAAGCATAACCAGCGGTCTGAGTGATAAAACATTTGGACGTTGATCTTGCTCACAGCGGTTTCTCAGGGAGAAGCCTCCTACGCGTTTCATAACCCAGAACGTGGGTAAGGACTCAGGACTGAGTGGAAAAGAAGGGAAGCATTGGCATCCCATCTTCTCAGAACTTTACCGATAAGAAGCAAGCACTGTATTCTCTTTATGATTCATGAACACGAAATTTAAAACTCAAAATCAAGGACATACATTTTCTACAGCACAGGTCAAATTACCCTAAGTTTTCAGGACTGCCTCTGGCAGGTGATTAAGATGTTTTGGATTAAAGCAGCTTAATTAGCTCTTATAACCAGCTTTCACCAAACAAATAACAAAGACTTACAAAATAAAGTATCTTTAAAAGGCACAGCTGTCACTGGCGAGTGCTAATGGCTCACTCCTGTGATCCTAGTGACTTAAGAGGCTGAGAACTGAAGATTATAGTTTGAAGCCAGCTGGGGCAGAAAACTCCTTCTCCAAATATAACCAGTAGAAAAGCCAGGCCAGAGGCATAGCTTAAGGGGTGGAGTGTGCCAGCAAGCAAGCAACCTCAGAAAGCACAAGGACCTGACTTCAGGACACGGTACCAAAAGAAGAAGAGGGAAGAAGGAAGAAGAAGAAGAAGAAAAAAAAAGGCTGGCAGTGGCAGCACTCCTTCCCTGGGCCTCTTTCCAAAGGACCCCACTGACCTGTCATCTCAAACAGCACTGCCATACTTCCCAACAAAATGTCAGCTTCCGGAGAGAGTCTTGAGGAGGAAACCACCACGACAAAACCCAGCCGGTTCTACACGCCTGCACTTCCAGTGAAGGTATTACTTACTTGTACAGCCTATATAGACTAATGAGGTCACTTTAAGCTTTCCAGGAAATTATCCACCCAAAGAGCCAATTACAGCGCGGTAAAGCTGATAGGACACACCTGTAAGCACATGAGTAGTGGCATCACTTGAGCAAAGAATCTAGCCATACCTTGATCTTCATGTGAAGGAGGCAATTGATAGATTTTCAGGAAATACCAGTGTGCAGCTAGTGTGCTCTTTGCCTAGTATGCAGAAATTCAAATTACTCATGGTATTTGAAAGCATCCTTTTCAAATCAAACATTTATAGAATGAAAATTTAGCACAGGTTTTAACTGAAGCCAAAATTCTGGAATCGTTATAACACTTCAAGACATTAAAAATGGGCTTTCGGGCCGGGAGTTTGACCTAGTGGTAGAGGGCTCGCCTAGCATGCACAAAGACCCGGGTTTGATTCCTTGGAACTACATACATAGTAAAAAGCTGGAAGTGGCGCTGAGGCTCAAGTGGTAGAGCTCTAGACTTGAGAAAGTCCAAGGACAGTGCTCAGGCCCTGAGCTCAAGCCCAGGACTGGCAAAAAAAAAAAATGGGCTTTAGCCCTTGCTAGATACCATCCAGTTGTCTTCCCAAAATGCCACTTATTCATTATATAAGAAGCTGAAATCATCTGACTGTGACAGTTCCTGCTTTCTCAGTTCCCATACAACTTCAGCTTCTCTGAGCTTTACCTCTAAAGATTTTTAAATTCCCTCTAATGTTCTCCTTACTGAAATTTACAGCAATTGATTCTCTTCTGGAAAAAATAAAAAGATGTAAAATTACATAAGTTGTTCTCTGTAATAATTCTGAATTATCTTTTTATGTTTGGCTTTTCCTGCTTAGAAAGAAACATTAAAACCCTTTTCAAGTTAAAAAAATGGGCTTTAGTACGCTTTCAGTTTCTGGGGTAGATTCAAAAGGTAAGTCCATGTGAGTCTTGTTCTTCCTTCTTGCAAATAGATTCAAAACTGAAATAGGAATCTCTGGAGAAAAAGAGATAAATTGGGACAGAAAATTGCTGGCTTGGAACCTATTCACTTGGACTGAACATGTTCAAAGAGCTTCAGAAAGTATGAAGAATTGGTTCCATGCCCATTGGGACAGACTGTCACTAGTAACTTTGGAAAGGGTAAGTGGACACTGTAATACCACTAACCCTTCCTTCTGTCTGCTGCTAGCTGTACATTTTAGGGTCATCTTTCACTACAGTTTTATTGTCATTTTAGAATTATGAATTATTAGCTTAGAAGTCCATGTTTCAATATTTATAAGATACTAAACTATTCTGCCAGTTTCCTTCTTTCTGCTTGTAAACATTCCTTAAAATCCCTTGGACGGGGGCCTGGAGTTTGGCCTAGTGGTAAGAGTGTTTGCCAAGCATGCATGAAGATCTGGGTTCAATTGCTCAGTACCACATACACAGAAAAAAAAGCTGGAAGTGTTGCTGAGGCTCAAGTGGTAGAGCTCTAGCCTTGAGAAAGTCCAAGGACAGTGCTCAGACCTTGAGCTCAAGACCAGGACTGGCAAAATTAAAAAAAAAAAAGATCCCTGAACAGTAGTCTGTGGGAAATGGCTGCTGCTGGCTTCCTGCTGTTTGAGAATGTCCTCCTGTCCTGCTTGTTCTTTGGGCTTAGATTTCTAGGCTAGCATTCGTTTTCTTCTGCTGACAAGTGTCTCCTGAAAGCCATTGTCTCATCAGAAAGTCAGCTGTCAACCTGTCACTTCAGGCCATCAGTCTATTGCTCCAGGTTCATTTAACACCTTGTCCTTGGTATTCGTCAGATTTTCTTATGTATACATTTCTGGTTTATTTGCTGAGCTTGAGCTTTTTTTTAAAATACGTGTGTGTGAATTGCCATCGTTCTCTAGTTGTAGAAAATTCTCACAATTTTATTCAGATGCTATGACAAAATGCCTGTGGTTAGGAACTCTGTAAGAAGGGAGGTTGGCTTACAACTCTGCTTCACTGGGTGGTAGTGGTGGAGGCCCACGTGTGCAGAGGAAGGTGAGCATCAGGGGAATCCCACATGGCTCTTTTGTAACAACTCAGGCCTGCATGAGAACTACTCTGCGACAGTCTCCTCCAGGGGCAGGGCCCGAGGTGAACAGGCATCTCCTTGTAGGTCCCACCAGGTCCCATTTCCGCTTAACGTCACCACATTGGGGCCCAAGCCTTCTACCCAGGAATACTTGGGAGCAAAAGTCACCAAGGGCCATGCAGTCCAACTTGCTCTCCGTCTCCTCGTGGGGGCTTTTATCCATTTATTTATTTGCCAGTCCTAGGGCTTGAACTCAGAGCCTGGGCACTGTCCTTGGGCTTTCTCAAGGCTAGTGCTCTACCACTAGAGCCACAGTACCATTTCCAGCTTTTTCTGTGTATGTGGTATGGAGGAATTCAATTGGCTCTGTGCATGCGAGGTGAGTCCTCTACCCTAGGCCGTGCTCCCGGCCCCCCCAGGGCTCTCGAAAGTCACAGGGCCTCCTACTCTGTTCTCCAGGCTTGCACACACATCTTTTCTTTTTGTGTTGCATTCAGAAATAATTTCTCCAGAATGCTTCTAATTTACGAATTCTTTTTATTTTCATGAATTCTGCTCCTACTTTTAATTGAGTTACAATTTTATTTCTTACACATTTTTAACATATAAACTGGTGCTTGACTAGCACAGCACAAGTCTTCCTGGATGGATTTGACTCCAGTGTCAAACTCTCCTTTCAGTTTGTTTCATACATTTTAAAGCATGCTACACTTGTAACTGTCATCTTTTTCTGTTCACTTTTAATTTTCGTTGGTGAGTAGTTTTAATTTTCCCTGTAAGTATGGTTTCACACTCCTGGGGCAGCTTCCATAGCAGCCCTACTCTGGTGGCACTCGCATGGGAATGAGCTTGGATGGGGACTGCCACAATGCCACAACTGACTTCAAGTTCAGTTATTTCTTTATGAAAAAGTTCTCCATTTGTTGTTCATCTCTGGTTCCTAGAGATCTGAATTTTTAAAAATAAACTTGTCTGTGAGACAAGTTTTTTGTGGTGAGAGGTATCAGCATCTTTACTCCACAGCTAGAGATGGCTTTCTTTCACACAGCATTTTGCTAGTTAAATTCTTACTAACATGGCAGAACTTAGGAGCCTCAAAAAACTCTTTACCCAACATTTTCATTGGAACACCAGTCTGGTCTGGATCTCCAGCCAGCTCTGCAGAAGGAGTCACACTTTGTCCATATTTATGACTTCCCAGGAAACTTTACACAAACAATTCCAGCAGAGCATCTTTGTGTTAGTCAGTGTCTGTCACCAAGATGAAACGCGTGAGATAAACAACTTATAGGGAGGAAAGATTTGTTCTGGTTCACAGTTCCAGAGGTTCTGGTTAATCATCAGATCAGTTGGCTCTGTTCCTTTGAGTTTCAGGTGAGGCAGAACTTCCAGGTGGGAAAGGGGAAGAGGGAGGGAGGGAGCCAGTGAGAGAGGTGGGGGGGGAGAGGAGAGAGGGAGACAGATAGACAGATGGAGACAGAGAGTGAGAGAGAGAGAGCTCGAGAGAGAGTGAGAGAGTGCTTCCTCCCAGCAGGCCACTTCCCCTCTGTTTCCAGCAGCTCTCCACAGCATCACAGGCTAGTGACCAGCTGCTTTTTTTTTTTTTTTGCCAGTCCTGGGCTTAAACTCAGGGCCTGGGCACTGTCCTTGGACACTTTTTCCTTATGGCTAGCACCCTGCCACTTGAGCCACAGCACTACTTCTGGCTTTTTCTGTGTATGTGGTACTAAAGGATTGAACCCAGGTCTTTGTGTATGCACAGTACCACTAGGCCAAGCTCCCAGCCTTTAATGCCTGGTTTTTAACACATGAGAATTTGGGGGACACCTAGACACAAACTGTAACAGGCAGTCTATAAAATAAAGGGTTCAGTAAATAGCTGCTATACCTAGATGCTTATCCTTAATACTGTAATACATTATTTTAATCTCAGTAACTTATGTAGGCACATCAAGTTTAATATTAATAAAATATTAAAAAGGTTTAGTGGGCCAAGAATTAGTAATTGGTAAAGCAAAGATTTACCTACTGAGCTCCAAAATGGGTCATTTCCCACCCACATGCCTTGCCAGTACAGGGGTGTCAGCAGCCACTCTTGGGGGGATTTCTGGCAGTCTGTCTAGGGGTTGTAGAGACGGCTTTCTTTCACACAGCATTTTGCTAGTTAAGTTCTTACTAACATGGCAGAACTTAGGAGCCTCAAAAAACTCTTTACCCAACATTTTCATTGGAACACCAGTCTGGTCTGGATCTCCAGCCAGCTATGCAGAAGGAGTCACATTTTGTCCATATTTATGACTTCCCAGGAAACTTTACACAAACAATTCCAGCAGAGCATCTCTGTGTTAGTCAGTGTCTGTCACTGAGATAAACAACTCCCAACATGGAGTAGGAAGAGGTCCCCTTGTTACATCGTCAGTGACCTCCAAAACAATGAGGTATAGTTCCCCCAAAGCAGATAGGGCTTTTGCTATAACAGTGAACAAAATTGATAGGTATTCTTGGTTGGGTTTAGGGCTGTACTGTACATATTCGTCTGATTTCCAAATACATACACAATGGACAGTGAAATCTGAATTAAGAACACCACAAAAACTTAAAACAGTGGTGTCCCATTTCAAAGCTTATAAAACGAATTTGGGTAGTAAGTAGAATATGTGAGGAAGCTGACTCTGGGCTAAATTTTACAAGGCAGAAAACTTGCCCCAGTATTTATAGGGCGACAGAGCTGTCCCCAGTCCTGACTGGCTAGAAGCTGCTCTCTAAGTGTCCAGCAATATTTCTCCAAGTTATCTATCCAATTCCAATTCCCTGTTGCCATTCATGCATTCCTTTTCTGTATCTGCTAGTCCTGGGACTTGAACTTAGGGCCTGGGCACCATCTCTGAGCTTTATGTTTTCAAGGCTAGTGCTCTACCATACTGAGCCACCACTGTTCCACTTCCAGTTTTCTGGTGGTTTATTGGAGACAGGATTTCATGGACTTTCCTACTTGGGCTGTCTTTGAACTATGATCCTCAGAACTCAGTCCCCTGAGTAGCTAAGAATAGAGGTGTGAGGAGGTAGGTACTAGCACCCTGCTTGATTTTTTTTTTTTTTCGTCAGTCATGGGCTTGAACTCAGGGCTTGCGCACTGTTCCTGAGCTTGTTTTTTCTCAGGCTAGCATTCTACCACTTGAGCCACAGCACTATTTCTTGGCTTTTTCTGTTTATGTAATACTGAGAAATGGAACCTAGGGCTTTAGGCATGTTAGGTATGCACTCTACCACTAAGCCACACTGCCAGCCCAGTATCACCTTTTTTGTTGTTGTTGTTGGTTATGGGACTTGAACTCTGGGCCTGGGAGCTATGCCTGAGCTCTTCAGATTAAGACTAGTGCTCTACCACTTACTCTACAGCATCTCTTCCAGTTTTTGGTGGTTAATTAGAGACAAGAGTCTCATGGGGGCCTGGAGCATGGCCTAGTGGTAGAGTGCTCACCTAGCATACATGAAGCCCTGGGTTTGATTCCTTGGTACCACATATACAGAAAAAGCTGGAATTGGTGGCATGGCTCAAGTGGTAGAGCTCTAGCCTTGAGAAAGCCCAAGGACAGTGCTCAGGCCCTGAGTTCAAGCCCTAGGACTGGCAAAAAAAAATGAGTCTCATGGACTTTCGTGCCTGGATGGTCTTTGAACCATGATCCTCAGATCTCAGCCTCCTGGAGTAGCTAGTGAACCATCGGCACTGGTTGCTTGATTTGTTCTTTATGTCATCACATCACCAATATTCCCCACTTACGCTGTTTCTGTATGTTTTCTCCCTCTTTCATGATCATTTTAACTGTTTATCTCATGTTTTCTTAATCTACTCCCACTTTCCCTGCACTAATGCTGTCTCTGGCTCTGTCCCTCAAGGTTCATTTGTTGGTCTTCCTCACTCTTATCTCTAGCTCACTGTTGATGGTGCTCTTCCTGCTTGCTCTTCCCTGCCCCTTCCCTACCATCCTTTCTGGAAGCCTATACTCGTTTTCTATTTCACCTGCATGAATCTTATAGTCCACTTAAAGCTCCATGTCATGAAGTACTGGCTTCCAAATGTCTCAAAGAAACTTTGCCCTGGGCCAGGAGTTTGGCCTAGTGGTAGAGTGCTTGTCTAGCATGCATCAAGACCTGGGTTCAATTCCTCAGTACCACACATACAGAAAAAGCCAGAAATGGTGCTGTGGCTCAAATGGTAGAGCTCTAGCCTTGAGAAAGCCCAAGGACAGTGCTCAGGCCCTGAGTTCAAGCCCCAGGACTGGCAAAAAAAAAAGTCTTTGCCCGTACAAATTAACAAGGTTCACGTGTTGTTCTCACCTCACAGTTAACCTGGCCGGTGGCTCCACACTTCTGGAGACGTCATTCTGGTTCAATTTAGACATCAGTTTCACTTTTGGGTTGACGTTGGGTTCCAGCTTCAGTTTTCTCAAGATCGACTCTACTATCTTGAGCAATTTACCTAGCCTAGGCAATCTACCACAGCTTAGGTACTGTCTCTTCTCAGACTATGACATAGCATAGAATTTTAACCAAGCAAGGAATTTATTCAGAGGCAAAACTTAATTATAAGTGAGTCTTACAACTGAAGTAGTCATAAATTATGTTGCACAATGTTCTTGTTCTTAAATAAAACCATTATTAATACATTGAGTACATGAATTATTTGCCTCATGCTGTGCAAACAGCCTAGAGATAAAGGCCTCTCTTCAGTTCTTTTTTTTTTTTTATGTCTATTCAATGCTTGGTTTGCTTTCAACTCACATTTCATGGATTTCCCTTGTGTTTCTTTCCCATATTTATGTCAGTTAGGCACAGTGCATATGGGAAGGAATAAAGAGTTGGCACAGTTAACCATTTTAGGAATCCAATCCACCTCCTGTCCACAGGCTTTCCCAGACTTAGAGCAGGGACAGGACAAGGGAGGAGGAGGAGGGGAGGGACAGGGAAGAAGGAGAGGAGGGTCAGATCAGGGGAGAGGAGGAACAGGGCAGGGAGGGTGCTGTCAGGGGGAGGGAATGCACTTAGGAGAGCACCAGACATCATAAACCTGAGCAAAGAAGGAGAGCAGAGCTGCAGAGGGCGTCTGGGATTTTTACCCACTTTAGTAGAGCTGAGCCGAATTCCTTCACTGATGCCTGCATAGTGTAAGCGCACACACACGAGCAGAGAGATAAGGAAAATGCGTTCAGATGAACGCAGTGGCAGCATCTCTACAGAACTCTAGAGGTAAGTAAACAGGAAGACTGGCAGAATCTGTGCCACAGCCTTGCTATTGCCACCCTTGCTTCTAAGGGCAACACAGGGGTTCTGCACCACCACAGCTTTGCACGTCCCCAGCCGCCGTCCTCGTGAAGCAAATAGTCTCCCTCTTTTCCAAGTCAGGTTTATACGTCACTGCCCAGTGTTCTAATTTTCAAGGACACTTCAAACAAGACTCAACAAGAGTCTGTGAAGTATAGCCTATGTAGAGCACTGGGCCTTGCAGAAGCTCAAGGACAACAGGGACTGCACACTGTCCTTGAGCTTCTGCAAGGCCAGTGCTCTACCACTAGGCTATACTCACAGACTCTCTGTTGAGTCTTGTTTGACAGTGTCCTAGAAAATTAGAAACCACTGGGCAGTGACGTATAAACCTGACTTGGAAAAGGAAGGGAGACTATTTGCCTTCACGAGGACGGCGGCTGGGGACGGTGAAGGTGTGGTGGTCGCAGTACCCTGCTGCTTGCCCCGCTTACCAAGCACGTAGATCTCCCCGCTGGCCACAGCGGTGCTGAACCTGTACTTGGAGTACTGCATGGGGGCGAGCTCACGCCACTGATCCTGGCTGGGGTCATAGCGTAACAGCTTGTTGCTTAATCTATCAGGCTCTTCCTCTGGGAGATCCATCTGTGTGAAATATGACAGCCAATGGGAGAATGCATCACTTAGTGGTCTTTGTAATGGCTGCAGTTAATCAGAGCAGACAGTGGAGGAGATAAGTAGAGGTTAACTGTATGGCTCACACTCAAAATCATACCAATCCTTGGCCTTGGAGTTGTAAATACACAGGCAACATCAAGGGAATTCATACTCTGTGGTAATGCGCTAGTGTGCTGGGTTACAGGCTGCAATCAGTGATTTCAGCAGTGAAATACTAAGTTTTTTTCTTTTAATCAAACAATTGGAAAACCTTAAAAATGAAACAAAGGTTTCTTGTACTCTTTAAAGTACAATTCTATTTTTACCAAACTTTATAGTTGAGGATTCTAAAATAATATCTGTGACAAACTAATTTTAGTAATTCATACTTTTCTTTGTATTTTTCTAATCTGTAACAGTTTCAAAAACATTTTAGTGTTTTGGAATTTTTATATCACAATTATGACCTATCTGTGAATGGTCTGAAATCAATTTTAAGGTATATAGATTAACACAAGTTACTTGAGGGTATTTTTATATATCCACTTCTGTACTTTTAATGACTAGAGACAGTAAAAATCAAATATTCTGACACAAATGTAAGTGGCTACTTGTAAACTTCAGGTGAAATACTTTTTATATATAATGCACATGAAACTTTTATGATTTTAAGCTAAGGATTCATATCTATGTTTTAGACTCAAGTATTCAACAAAGGCTGATTACTATGCTTATGGAATTAATTATAACACAATTAATTAAAAAGAACAAGCATGGTGACCCCGATGGTGTACTGACAGCCCACTTATCTTGCAATTAGAATAAAATTTGTGAGAAAGACCCAAGTCCAGACCAGGCTGAAGAGATGACAGTGAGGGCCCAGGCCCTAGGGGAACCGAAAGCCAGGATCACTCTGCCACACTAGTTACTCTCAGCTTTGGCTTGCTTTCACTTCTTTTAGCCTCCACATAAACAGTATTCTGGTTTTTCCATCTGCTAATGCCCAGAAAAAAAAATCAAGTTTTTTTTTTTGTTGTTGTTGTTTTTTGTTCATCATGGGGCTTCAACTCTGGCCTGGGTACTGTCCCTGAGCTCTTCAGCTCAAGGCTACCACCCTACCCCTGGAGTTACAGTGCTACTTCCCATTTCTTGTGGTTAACTGGAGATAAGAGTCTCACAGACTTTAGTGCCCTGGCTGGCATCGAACCACAATCCTTGGATCTCAGCTTCCTGAGTAGCCAGGATGACAGGCGTGAGCCACCGTGCCCAGAAAATCAAGTGTTCATAATGAAAACGTGCTTTCTTGGAAATGACTATGCTCTACTCTCACAGAATCCATGCCCTACTTTCCCGTCTGCAGCTAGTCTTAAATATGGGAAAGAACTAAGTGAGCCTTGCCCTTGGACACACAGCTCCTAGGCAGGCAGGCTGGGATGCGGGCCTTGGCCATCCACGCAGATAGAAGGTGATCCTTCTGCACAAGCATCTGTCTTAATGAGCAAGAATGGCAAGGACTGTGAGGAACACAGCATGAATACTAGATAAGCTCCTGTATGAAAAGCAAACTTCAGAATCCATTCTCCTAAAACCGCTTTGACATTTAAAGCCTTAAGTTTATATTTTATGCAATAGAAGGCATTGTGCAAAACATAAATCATACCGTTAATATTCAACAATTGTTTTTTTTTTTTGCCAGTCCTGGGGTCTGGACTCAGGGCCTGAGCACTGTCCTTGGGTTTTCTCAAGGCTAGAGCTCTACCACTTGAGCCACAGCACCACTTCTAGCTTTTTTCTGTGTATGTGGTACCGAGGAATCAAACCCGGGTCTCAGTGCATGCTAGGTAAGCACTCTACCACTAGGCCAAACTAGGCCCTCAACAATTGTTTTTCAACAGTCAGACTCAAGCATAGACATGCCAATTAGATATGCAGCAAGTTTCTTCACCTGAGGGGTCCAGCCTCCAATCACATAAAGTTTATTATTCACTGTCACCACAGCATGGCACGCTAGTTGTAATGGCAGGGGAGATACTCTCTTCCAGTTGTCCTGCTCTACAGAGTACTTATCCACACAGTTGGTAATCAGGTACTGGTTTTTTATTTTCATCTGTCCTCCGACAACATAGAGGTCATTCTGAATACTGCCCAGAGCATAGAGTTCCCGAAATTCAGTTGTGCATAATTTTTCCCAAAACTGGTTTCCTCGATCGTGATACCTGTAAGTTAAGAGAGAAAGAACACAGGATTAGCGTTAATGTGAAAACAACTCACCAAAGAAACATATTTAGGTTTCTCTTCCAACTAAAACCAGTAAGATCTGTCTTTTTTTCTTGTCTTTTTTTGGTCGGTTGTGGGACTTGAACTCTGGGCCTGGGCGCTGTCCCTGAGCTCTTCAGCCCAAGGGTACCACCTCTTGAGCCACAACACCACTTCTGGTTTTCTGGTGGTTCATTGAAGATAAGGGTCTCATGGATTTCTAGTGCCTGGGCTGGCTTTTAGCTGTGATCCTCACATCCTAGCCTCCTGAGTAGCTAGGATTGCTGGCATAAGTCACTGCACCCAGCAAGATCTGTCTAAATCAAGAGCAGAGGCATTTTACATAAGGTATTGCTCATTTCACATTTTTAGGAGCTGGTGGACAAAATATAAAATGTTGAAAATGATTAATGACATCAACTTTAAGCACTTTTAGGAAAGACACAAAATTATAGATTATCTAAGAACTGTCATTATTTCATAATTCTGAAGAAAATCAGAATTTTAACTAATCTTTTATCTTACCACGAAAGAATCAATAAAAAAGAAAACACAAGACAAAACTGTCTTACTCCATGGAAATCAAGTATGACTTTAAAATAAAGTTTTAAAAGTCATGGTTTGAGGGCAGAGGACCTAAAAAGATTCCACTTTAGGTTTTCTCACTGGGAAAGCTAAAGGAGACAGAAAATTTTAAGGATTGTTGCAGTTTTAACTGGCTTAAAACTGGGTCATGAAAATTGTATAACAATACATGTGTTGCTATCTCTTGGGCACTGAACATCTATTTTCATCTGTGCATGTTAATCGTGGCCACTGCTTTCATGAGTAGTCACATTGGCAAGGGAGCTGTCTTGAGAGAAAGGAGCCCCGAGCAGACCAAGGGTCTCCTGACACTGGAGGTGTGGGCAGGTTGCAGTCACTAGCATGCTGCATGGCTGTGGGAAGAGCAATCTCTTCTTCATGCTTTGTTCCTCTGTACTCCAGGCTGGCTCTGCACTTGTGATCCATCTATTACCCTCCCAAAGACTTATCACAGAGGTAGGCCAGCATGCTTGGCTGGTAACAACTTTTTCCATGACTTGATAATCTAAAATATGTGGACTAAATGTTCCCCTGAAATCGAGAAAATATGCCTGGAATTAAAAATAAAACCACAAAATACTAGTAAAATACCACAAAAGGGTGCTATTTAGAACACAAGAATGAAAGACTTACATATTTATTTTTTGCCAGTCCTGGGGCTTGAACTCAGGGCCTGGGCACTGTCCCTGAGCTTCTTTCGTGCAAGGCTAGCACTCTACCACTTTCTGTTTATGTGGCACTGAAGAATCAAACTCAGGGCTTCATGCATGCCAGGCAAGCACTCTACCACTAAGTCACATTCCCAGCAATGGGACTTATGTGCTTTGCGGAATTCGATTTTAGAGTAATGTCTTACAGATAATACATAACAAGTGTTTCCTCACTTGTTCTGACCCTTACATTCCTCAGAGAGAACACTTGGCACTTGGCTTCAGGCCTGCTAGGAAAGCTGGATGGGGTGATTTTCCCTTGAACACACAGCTTGCTTGTCAGGGCGGACTGTAGAGGCTTAGCAAGCCTTACGATGGCTTTCTTCTATGTACTTTAAGTCAGGAAGGCAAGTCCTTTGAATCACAGGAATTGTTTTTACTATTTTTAACTGTATGGATTTGAGGAGAAGAAAGATTAAATAGCTGTACGGGGCTAGGGAGGTAAGTTAGTGGAATAATATGTAACGAGTTCTAAAAAACAGGTTTTGGTTTTCTGTGGCAAAGTTTAAGGAAACAAGGCTTGGATTGAAATATATCCCACCAAAATTGAGAAATACATGTTTTCTGGGTGAGTTCCTATTTAACTTTTGTAATAATACTTAGAACTAAAATGGGGAAAGAAAATGCCCAGAAAAAAAAACAGCTATAAAACTTACTAAGAAAAATGGATAGAGATATAGTTAAGTCTGGTGGTACATATCTGTAATCTTATACCTAGGAGTCAGAGGCAGGAGGATCAAGTTCAAGGTCTTACAGCGAGACCATCTCAAAAAATACATGTCTTATCAGCTACATGGGAGGTATACATAGGAGAATTATGGATAAAAACACAAGACACTGTTTTAAAAAATGAGAAAAAAGGGTTCGAGTGCTTGTTCAGTGTCTACCAAGCAGGAGATCCTTAGTCCAAACCTCAGGGCCGCCAAAAAGTTAAAAGCATTATACAGTAATTTAAAAATGTGGGCTGTAATCCTAGCTCAGGAGGCTGAGATCTGAGGGACGGTTCAAAGCCAGCCTCCGCATTAAAGAATGTGAGATTCTTATCTCCAGTTAATCACTAGAAAATGGGAAGTGAGGCTGTGGCTCCAGGTGGAGGGCTGTAGCCTAGAGCTGAAGAGCTCAGGAACAGCACTCAGGCCCAGACTCCAAGGTTCATGACCAATAAACAACAACAAAAAAAGTGGATTACTTCATCACAACTGCTGTATTTTAGTTATGCCTTTAGGAGCCTTCAGGGTAGTTTTCATTATATGTCATTTAAAATGTAACCACCCTATCAACAGTATTTTCTTCTACTGTTACTATTGTCAAAACAGGGCTTTAAAAAATTGTGGAGAGATACAAACCTATAGATTTCCACATTCTTATTCTTTTGTCTAGAGAGCCTGGCCGCACTTGCTTCTCCAGCCACAATAACAGTGTTATTTTCCATGACAACACCAGTGCACACAGTTCCTAAACCACCCCCATACTTGGGGGAAGAGATGAAATAGGTCTTTCGTGACACAGGGTCGAAACAAAAACTGGCATCCCCGTAGCTCCTATGTCGTGATCTGATTCCCGAAGAGTTGTTGCCAATGCAAAGGAGAAGATTGGTGGTTTCCATGCCATAGCGAAGATTCAGGGCATGCTGAGGTGTCTTGATAGCTTTGAATGCATTTTGGATGATGTCAATACAACCTGCATCACACAGAAGCATTGTGTTCCTTTTCAGGGCTTGTCTTAAGAAAGAAGGATTTATAAGTTCTAGCCTCACTTGCTTCAAGAGAGCAAGATGCTCTGTGCGCAATTCCTGGTTCTGGTTAACCCATCTCAGAACCAAGTCCAGGATGCTCTCCTCCCTGGATATGTTCAGATCATCCGATTTAATAAGTGTCAGAAACTGGTGCACTTCAATGTCTAGTATTTCTTCATGTAAGCTCACTTCGGCAAAGTGCTGGTTTAAGTACTTCTTTGACTGGTCAGACAAATCTTCAGCTCCAATCTGATTTGCGAAGTAATAGATTCCTACACAGTTGGAGGCATCCATGTGGTCCATCATATATTTTTGACATACACTGAATACTTCTTCCATCTGCATAAAATAGGCAGCCATAGCGACTGTCTGCACATTGGTGTCATTGATTTCTAAAGCAGCACTGTACATGTAATGCAGTATCACGGACACACTTTCGGCTGTGAAGTCATGGAGCATGACTTCCCTCTGTGTGCATTCAAGCAGCCCACAGGTGAACATAGCTTTGAAGTAGGGACTAAACGCAGCCAGAACCAGTCTGTGGCAAGGAAATTTCTCCTCTTCTGCTACGAGGACCACATCAATCATTTCTGCAAATTCTTTCATGTGCTGAATTCTAGTTAGTAAATTCAAGCTATGCTCGCATTTTTCCTTTCCCTCCATGATGCTCTCCAGTTTCTAAGCCAATCTTCTTTAAGTTTAGCTTGACTCCTGAAGAGCTATTTGCATTTCTAATTACTCACAAATAAACAGATGCCATGAAACAGTCCTGAGGGTAAGAAAAGAAAGCAGTTTTTCTATGAAAAAAGTGCCATAATTGAAATATACAGTATTACTACTATGAAGTATTTATTAAATATTCATCCCAAGCAGAATATAAAATTAATTTTTTTTGGCCAGTCCTGGGATTTGAAATCAGGGCCGGGGAGCTGTCCTTGAGCTTTCCCAAGGCTAGCGTTCTACCGCTTGGGCCACAGCACCACTTCTGCCATTTTCTATGTATGTGGTACTGAGGAATCGAACCCAGGGCTTCATGAATGCTAAGCAAGCCCTCTACCACTAAGCCACCTTTCCAGCCTGACTACTATTTTTTTTAATCTGAAAATGACTTCTGTATGTAAACTGCAGATTCCTAACTGCACTACAATGGCTTTTCTCATCTGCGGGGGTGGGGGGGTCCCTGACTCCCTCTCACCTCACGTACCACCTAGTAGCAGACATTGCTCTAGAACGGGAAATCTCATCTTCTCTGTCAATGTGAACAAAGAAAAAACATCCTAAGATGGACACACTTTACAATTCCATGTCTACTGCACAGGGCTGGCTGCAGGCAGAATATACAGGACATCTGTATAATAAGAATGAAGGTAATAGTCACTGCCTCCAGAATATACACCCAGATGGCCAACTCACAAAATCACAAGCAGGACCAGGAGGCCATCAATCCCCTGAAGTGGGATGACCAGAGGGTCCACTGAAACTGCACTCAAGCTTTGCTATGGGTCAAATCATTCTAACTAGTTGGTAACACCCATTTCCCTTTTATTCAGTGTTGAAAACACACAAGCAGGATGTCTGCTGATCTGAGAAATGTGTGATCTGTGTGAAACTTAATCACCCTCACTTAAGGTACCACATAGAAGCCTTCCTGTTTTTCTCTCCTTTCCTTGCTCAGCTCTATTTTGTTCTCTATTTCACAGTGGCTGAGACTGAATTACATCTGGCTTTCCAAAGCACTAGTCTAATTAAAAGTGCCTTTAAGCTACTGGAGTCATCTTTGCCTTCCCTGGGGCAGTGCAAAAGCTGGTTTCAAGGAAGTTAATTAGCTGCTTTGATTTAAAGGACATTTTCAGAGTCACAAACTCTCTTTCGAGGGGAGGGTCTCCAGGCTCTGCTGCCTTTTCTTGTTCTTACTTGGCTGTACAGTTGCATGTAGTAAGAATAATTATCAATGGCAGGAGAGTTAGTACCTGGATTAAGAAAGGAGAGGCAGTAATTCCAATAATAAGAACCCCCAAACTTGTCAGCTATATAAGGCAGAAAAGTTCTCACTTTCTGTAACTGTGAGAAAAGAATTAGAAATCTCATGGGAGCCAGGCATGGTGGCTTATATCTGTAATCCTAGCTACTCAGGAGGCTCAGATCTGAGGATCACAGTTCAAAGCCAGCCCAGGCACTAAAGACTGAGACTCTTATCTCTAGTTAACCACTAGAAAACTGGAAGTGGCACTATGGCTCCAGGGGTAGGGCAATACCCTTGAGCTGAAGAGCTCAGGGACAATGCCCATAGTTCAAGCCCCATCAACGACAAAAATAAATAAATAAAAAAAGAAATCTCATGGGAAAGGATAGTTTTGTATGTGTGTTAAATTAACAGATGTTATGCATGACAGAAATATCTAATTGTAGAATAGCAACTGTAAGACCTAAGAAACACTGCTGAATTAGAATCACTAGTTTGTGGAATTAGAATCACTAGTTAGTCTAAGAAGCTGCCTAGTTCATGGAGCAACAAAACCCACTCTGCTGGATTTGCTGGCCATGAAGGTGCAGCCTTATTTCAGTAAAGCCTAAAACTATCTTAGAAAGGACTTGTTGGTTATGAGTCAATTTTTGCTTTGTTTATACTTTTGGGGAGAATTCTACTATGTGCAATTAAGAGGTCATCATATTTCTCAACTTCTCTGACTAGCTCAAATCTTATAGTCTTTACACAAAACCATGCTTTGTACACGATATCTGCTACATGGAGCCCTGAAAAGAACATGAGCCTTTCTTCCAGTTCTGACAACCCAATTTGGGGCTTCACAAGTTAGGCAAACCCTACTACTGAATGATAACTCTAACCCAGAAAATACACATTGCGAGGAAATATTTTAGAATGCTTATTATTCCACTTGTTCTGATGTAAGGATCCCTCAAAAAGTACCAAGGTCATCACGCCAGAAGACCATGGGATCTGCTAGATTCACAGCAGTCATTTCAGGTCACTTCCCATAATGCTCGTCTTGGCAGTGTCAGGAGAACTCAGATGCTGATGACTGCAACCTTCTCATTTTATATCTTATGGTAAACCAAACAGTTTTTGAGAGACATTTTGGCAAAAAGGCTCTAATAAAGGCACAGTCAAAAGTAGTTTCAAGATGGTAGACTGAAAGACTTGGTTAGCTATGTGGTTTTCTTTCTAGAGAGGCTTTTGGCTTGGTGTGGCAGTGGTCGTACGGTAGTGGGGGTGTGGCAGTGGAAGTGGGGGTGTGTGGTGGGGTAGTGTGGGGAGTGGTAGTGGTTGTGTGGTGGTGGGGGTTGGTAGTAGTGGTGGTGTCATTGTGGTGTGTTGGTGGGGGTGTGGAGGTGGGGGTGTGGTAGTGGTGGTTGTGTGGTGGTGTGGTGTGGCAGGAGGGCAGCTCCCACTCCCATCACCTTGATGGCTGGCTCAGGCCTCTGGCTCCATGATTGGGACACCCGGCTGTGACAGAGGTGAGAGGGTAGACACTGCTACAGAGAGGTTCCTATCAGCCTACAAGACAGCAAATCATGAAAGGACTGCAGACCAGCCACAGTAATGGAATTTGAGACAGGGTTTATAGCTGTGTCTTTCAGCTTTGAGATGGTTTTAGCTGGTTTGAGTTAGGATTGTTGAGGTGCATAATCAAGAATCTTTACTAGGCCCAGAGTGTGGCCTAGTGGTAGAGTGCTCGCCTAGCATGCACGAAGCCCTGGGTTTCATTCCTTGGTACCTCGTACACAGAAAAGGTTGGAAGTGGTGCTGTGGCGCAAGTGGTTGAGCGCTATGCTTGAGAAAGCTCAATGACAGAGCCTGAGCCCTGAGTTCAGTCCCCAGGACTGGAAAAAATAAATCTTTACTTTCATGTAGGTAGGTGGTATATGCAGAAATATTGAAAAAGGCTGCCTAAACGAGTTCTAGTGATATATAGTATGTCCTTGTAAGTCTTCTTTTGTTATCCTACTGTGATCAAGAACAGCATGAAGAACTCTTCTTTTTTTTTTATATTCTTTTTTTTTTTTTTGCCAGTCCTGGGCGTAAGCTCAGGGCCTGAGCGCTGTCCTTGGATTTTTTTCTCTCAAGGATAGAACTCTACCACTTGAGCCTCAGCACCACTTCTGGCTTTTTCTAAGTATGTGGTACCAAGGAATCGAACCCGAGTCTTTGTGCATGCTAGGCAAGCACTTTAACCACTAGGCCAAACTCCCGGCCCCTGAAGAACTCTTCTTAACTTCATTTTTCCTTGACAAAGAAAAGCATCAATTACTTCATTATTCTCTGCTACTTCTGATGAAATGGCCAAAACTTCCTTTACAGGTGAAGGAACTGAGTTATGAGCCTAGTTCCACCTAGCTCGTGTCTGCACTTTTACCCACTCACTCCAGTGCAAGGGTCAGCAAACAAGGGCCTGAAAGTAAATATTTAGGCATTTTAGGCCAGATGGTTTCTATCACAACTACTCAGCTTTGCTATTATTATAGCACAAAACAGCCACAAACAAAACATAAACAAATGAACATGACTATATTCCAAAAAAGATATGTGAACTCACATATTTTCACATACCCTATTTTCACTGTCACAAAATACTCTTTTGTTGTTGTTGTTGTTGGTTGTGAGACTTGAAAACTGGGCCTAGGCGTTGTCCCTAAGCTCTTCTGCTTAAGGCTACCACCCTACCCCTTGAGCCACTTCTTGTTTTCTGGTGGTTAATTGGGGATAAGAGGCTCACTGATTTACGTGCCTGGGGCTGGTTTTGAACCTCAATCCTCAGATCTCAGCCTTCTGAGAAGCTAGGATTACAGGCGTGAGCCACTGCACCCAGCTCACAAAATACTCTTGATTTTCAAAAGTTACTTAATGATGAGACCCATTCTTAGCTAATGGGCTGTATGAAAACAAGTGATAGGTTGCTGACTACTGCTCTAATGTTATAAATAAACCCATGCTCCAAACTGTGAGTATGACAACATCCTGTCAGGGTGACTAGTCTCCATTTCTCTTAAGTGCAGCTCAAAAATATTCAGGTACCTAAGGTTATGGACATGTTCTTGGAAATATAAACATAACTACATAGACATAAAAATCTATGATTAATATGTATATATGACATCCAAACCTTCAGCTTAATTTTAATTATGTTCTAAAACCTAAGTGCCAGTGATTGTATACAGAGATTCCCTTCTTGAATATTTGTTTGTTAAACATGACATTTGAAATATGATGTAAAAATCAATGCTAATAAATTATTTTATAAAAAAAATTTGAGACACTGATCCTGTTTTAAAAAGATCCTCTAGTTTTCAGATATGAAACTATTTCCTGGATAAATACTGTCCCTGGATGTATTTCTCTGCCTCAAACTGGCTTCAAAAAACAAAAACTAGAACTTTCTCAAAAACTGAAACAAATATTCTAAAGAAACATTTCCTTTGCTTTTTGAAAATGGACATACAAGTTTGTTAAGTATCCCTTCCTTCCAACTGCCTAAAAAACAATTTTAACTGGTATGGATTAAATGCATTTACAGATGGGAATCCCGAAAAATGCCTGTAAAGTTAAATTAGCCACTATATTCACAGCATTGTCTTTTGTACAGATAGAGTGCACAGAAGATACTGATGTGGTAGATGGTGTCTTTGAAGGGAGAAACTCTGGATTTGAATCCTGAGTTGACTGCTAACTTGCTGTAATCTTTAAAATTATTCAACCTTTCTAATCTTTGTTCCTCCATCCTCAATGAGGATACAGTACATAAGGTAGCTCATCTTTGTCACTCAAGTGTTCAACAAATGTGCTTTATGATTACAATGAGTGTCGCTCAAAGGTTGGGGACAGGGATGTGGAGTTGGGTTTGCATTACTGAGTCCTGATTTAGATTCTAGCTCTGGTGTCTAATAATAAGAACAAGTTTCTCAGCCTATTAAGTCTAGTTTTCTCAGGTGAGATTTCTCTCGAGATTTCTGTAAGAATAGCTGGGGGAACTGAATAAGGTCATTCATCTACAACATATGATTTGTTTAGTGAAACTTACTTGGTAAGCTAATGGAGGATATACCTTACACACACATCTTTCACACAGAACAATTATTTGGTTACCTATATGAAACAGACATGGCTGATAAATGAAGAGCTGATGGCAACTTTTTCTCATAATGCAGGCAGAGAGTGCATTCTCCTGTCATTAGCAAAACAAAAGTATAAATGTTCTCAGTGATATCAATGGGAAGTTATTCTCTGCTCCAATTTATAGAAGACTGAACTGGAGCATTCATAACAATAGTACCCACAATAATGAAGAAAAATGAGTAGCAAAGATAAATATAAACCACAAGAATAAGGCCTAATTATTTTGTGAATGCAAAATGCAGTAATATCCATGGCCATTTTAGTTTTGAGAAATGGACCCCTACAAATTTAATGTGGAGAAAAAATTTCAGTTTCTTCAAACTATTAGTGTTTTGTTTATATAATGCTTGATTTTTTTACATGATCAAGTACAGTTGCTACTTTTTTTTCTGAATAGTTGATACGTGCCTTCTTTTCCTAGAAAGCTCTCCATGTTTTGGAGAAGTTAAACTAATTTAAATTTATAGTAGTGTTTAAAACAACAAAAATTTGGAAATAAATTCAGCCATTAATGGTATGTTGAATATTGATAAAACAGAAAAAAATTAATGAGATCTAGATATGTCACAAACATGTGTGAAAAAGATTAGGATACATGCTGCATACCATTAATGTATTTTAAAAATGCTAAACATTATTATTTTTTTGTCAGTTCTGGTCTTGAACTCAGGGCCTGGGCACTGTCCATGAGTTTTCTCAAGGCTAGTGCTCTACCACTTGAGCCACAACACCACTTCCAGTCTTTTCTATGTACGTGGTACTAAGGAATCGAATCCAGGGGTTCATGCATGCTAATCAAGCATGCTACCACTAGGCAAAACTCCCTGTCCCTCATTATTGTAGTTTCTCATGGAGTAAACCCAGACCACATAGTAAACAATTATTGAGTCTGATAAAGGTTACTATGGGACTAATAAGGCACTATTCTGTAAATTTAAAATTAAGATTTATTTATTTTTTGCCAGTCCTGGGGCTTGAACTCAGGGCCTGAGCACCATCCCTGAACTTCACTTTTGCTCAAGGCTAGCTAGCACTCTACACTTAA
The DNA here is from genome assembly GCF_031878675.1 of Megascapheus bottae. Lineage (NCBI taxonomy): Eukaryota > Metazoa > Chordata > Mammalia > Rodentia > Geomyidae > Megascapheus > Megascapheus bottae. The sequence continues at coordinate 9,386,697 of NC_143541.1, read as the reverse complement.
GCTGCAGTACCACTTCTGGCTTTTTCTGTGTATGTGGTACTGAGCAATCAAATCCAGGGCTTTGTGCATGCTAGGTAAGCCCTTTAGCACTGAGCCACATTCCTAGTCAAAAATTATTTATTTTTTAAGGACTCATTCAATTGTGGTGCAACATAAAGAAATGAAGGGCAATTATAAACACCACGTTCAAGAGGGGTAGAAGAAAGCATAAGTAAGGGGAAAAGGTGACATATTGAATTGTAATGTTTACTATCCCTATCTGCATGGTGGGTACACAAACATGCTTTATTCTTTTATATGTGTTTTTGCATATCTTAAATATTACATAAAACAAGTTGAAAATAAAAGGTTGTTTAATGTTAGTCAATCAGAGCATTTGAACACTTAACCTGCAATCCCTATTTGTGCATTATCTATAAATTTTATTAAGTAGAAAAATAATAGCTATATTATGAGGTGTGTGTGTTTTTTTTTTTTTTTGGTCAGTTGTGGGGCTTGAACTCTGGGCCTGGGCACTGTCCCTGATCTCTTCAGCTCAAGGCTAGCACTCTACCACTTGAGCCATAGTACCACTTTTGGTTTTCTGGTGGTTAATTAGAGATAAGAGTTGGTTTTCTGGTGGTTAATTAAGAGATAAGAGCTGGTTTCTGGTGGTTAATTAGAGATAAGACTGTAATCCTAGCTACTCAGTAGGCTGAGATCTGAGGATCAAGGTTCAAAGCTAGCCAAGGCATAAAAGGACCACAGACTCATATCTCCAATTGCTCTAGAAAACAGAAAGTGGGACTTGACTCAAGAATAGGGTGGTAGCCTTGAGCAGAAGAGCACAGGGACAGCGACCAGGCCAAGTTCAAGCCCCATGATCCACCAAAAAAAAAAAAAAGTCTCACAAACTGTCCAGGCTGGCTTTGAAGTGTGATCCTCAGATTTTGATTGCCTGGGTAGCTAGGTCACAATGTGATCCACTGGCACTCAGTTATGAGTTTTCTTTTTAACATGTCAAACTGTAGGCATTCAATAAATGAATGACTAGCAAGCACAAAGATTTAAAATTCCCATCCAGTCTGAATGAGAATTGCTTTGAAACTGTGGTCATATCCCTCTTTCTTCCTTTATTTCCCTGGCACTAACCTGTGTAATGAGAAAAATTTTACTAAATTCTTGAATTGTATATATTTTTCCCACAAAAATGTTCAGGACAGTATGTTGAGTGGGTTGTAATTGTGATAGTTGGTTAATATCAAGGCCTTGATGTTTATCAATGGAAAAACTGAAGAGAAATAACAGGAATAGGCCATTAACGCCACAAAATTTGCTTAAAACTCCCTAAAACCAGGGGACATAGTCACAAACTTGTAATCTAGGGCTAAAACAAAAAAGGCATAACAAACAAATATTTTAGTTAGCAAACTAAAGAATACTGATATAATGTTAACATTATATGTTAATGCATGTTATGTTATTATATGCTAATATATACATTAATGTTAGGATATATTAGTATTAGTATTAATATATATTAGCTATAAATGTTAATTATAATATATACTATACAACGTGTTATAATAATATAATATCCTAGAACAGAAGTTTAAAGCAAATTTCCTTTTTGGTTTGGGGTGGTGTGGCAAATTGGAGATTGCAATGTACAAATTATTACCCCACATGTAGTAAAACTATCATGGTCCTATCTTCACATCACTCATTCAAGCACCATGATTCCTTACAACTGGTAACCTCTCACCTTTTCCTTCCTCTTCTCCTAACTTTACTTCCCTATACTTTTTAATCTTTTAGTGGGACTGATGTGCTAACAATTCTAATGCATAAATTCAGTTTTCTTGATCAGAAATATCCTCCTGTCCACCTGAGAAAAGTGTAGCTGGCTCTTCAAAATTCAGCTTAGATATCACTCTCACAGTGAAGCCACCTTTTGCTTTCTGGCTGCTGGACTTTGTGATATATGCTTGCTTCGTTGTCATCATCATTTACTTAAATGTATGCCTCCCGCCTCTTTCTTTCAAAGATGAACATATTGAGCATAAGGGGCTTTTCTTAATGACTGATTTATTCAAGGAAATTAATGCTTTAGCTTTTTTTTCTTTTTTTTGCCAGTCCTGGGCTTGGGCTCAGGGCCTGTCTCAAGGCTAGAGCTCTACCACTTGAGCCACGTTTGGCTTTTTACTATGTATGTGGTACCGAGGAATCAAATCCGGGTCTTTGTGCATGCTAGGCAACCACTCTCTTCTACCACTAGGCCACACTCCAGGTACCAAAAATCTTAGATTTTTTTCTTTTACTTCTACAAGATTTTATCCTCTGTCTAAGTCTAGTAAATCACTCAGAATTGTTGCTTGATGCATTATGACATATACTTCTCACTCATGCCCTCAAAATTAATTCCTACTGCTCCTGAGTATCTATTTTGGGCAACTGTGCAAGCTTGTACTGACTTGACAAATGAACTGCTGCTGATAGAATTTGTTGTTGTTGTAAATGACTTGTTGACATGCAAAGTCGAAACATCCCATCATTTACTGGAGAAAGAAAAAAAAAGGAAGATACAGCAACAAGGGGTCCTTTACTTCCCATGTGACAGAATCTGAAAGGCCAGAGGAGGCCTCGCAGAAGGGACATCCATTCTCCAAGTTGCCAGCCTTCATTATCCCTGACTGAGACCTAAGAACCAGTCGTTATTAAAAATTCTGAGGCTTTTTTTTGTTGTTCTTACAGCTATTAAAGTTAGTGACCTCCAACTTATGCCGGACCAGCTCTCCCCGTGCCCTATTTTGTTTCAGCATTCGCCATCCTGTGCAAAGCCTACACTTGCATGGGGTAGAAAATAGGTCAGAACACGAGCACTACCCCCACCATGTCCGGTGCTTCCCACTGGTCTGGGCAGGCTCGACTGATTTAACAGTAGTAATCCACCCCACACACGAGGTCTGTACTCACAGCCAGGAGTATGGATACTGAGGACAAATGCGCCAGGCTTTGCTTTTCCTTTTCTTTGATGATCTCACGATGTTTGGCGTCCTCACAGCTCTTTCTACTTTCCAGGGTGCTTTAATATGCGTTATAGCTCATTAGCTCCTCTGAAGAGTCACGCGGGGGAAATGCAGGGCAATTATTTTCCTGGCTTTAACGTTAAGAGAGTTGCCCAGGGATACGCTCGACGTTGACTGCATCGAAACGAACCATTCCCCGTGCCAGGCCCTCCCTGGGAGGACTCCCGGGGCGGCTCCCGCCCTCCTCCTCCCTTCCCAGGGCCGGGGAGGTGACCCGGGGGCCGCCGAGGCCCGGCCCGCCGCGGCCCAGGGCACCCACCGGCCGGCCTCCGCGGCCTACCCCACCCCGCCGGCCCCACTTACGCGGCCCTGGTCCCGGGGCCCCTGGCCTGCAGCCGCCGCCTGCCCGCTGCGAGGGCGCCGTGACCTGCGGCAGCCGGCCGGGCGGGCCCCGCGACAAAAATAGCGGGAGGGCGTCCCGGGTGACAGGTGCTGGCGGGAGGTAGCCCTGGCGCGGGCCGCTCTGCTCGCCCGAGCCAGCTGGACAGCCGTTCCCGCGCAGGGCCTTCCCGCGCCAGTCCGGAGGATGAGAGCCACGTGGGGCGCTCTGCGCCTGCGCAGGGCCTTCCCGCGAGAGGATGAGAGCCACGTGGACGCGCTCTGCGCCTGGGCCCCAGGGCCTTCCGGCGCCAGTCCGGAGGACGTGAGCCACGTGGGGCACTCTGCGCCTGCGCAGGGCCTTCCCGCGAGAGGACGAGAGCCACGTGGGGCGCTCTGCGCCTGCGCAAGGCCTTCCCGCGCAATTCCAGAGGACTACAGCCACGTGGACGCGCTCTGCCCCTGCGCAGAGCCTTCCTGAGCAATTCCAGAGGACGACATCCACGTGGGCGCTCTGCCCCTGTGCAGGGCCTTCCCGCGCCAGTCCGGAGGACGAGAGCCACGTGGGCGCTCTGCGCCTGCGCAGGGCCTTCCCGCGCGGATTTCACGTGGCTGCAAGTCTGTCAGGATGCTCTGTGCACTGGGACTTCCTGCCCCGGCCACATTTTAAAGAGAATTTGGAACTCGGATTTGCTGAGGTGACATGTCTTTTCTTCAATCTTTTTAAATGGCAGAATCACCCCGGCCCGGTGTAATCTCATCGAGCACGGCCTGGAGTGGGCAGCGCCGAGGCAAATGTCCGGTGCTTTTTAGTGTGAACGCGGCCTGCATGCTCAGCTTTCGAGGCGGCTTTGTGTTTTCGCTGTGTGTGCGCGCGTGCGTGTGTGTGTGTGTGTACGCATGCGTGTGTGTGCGCGCGCTCATGCGTGTGTGCGCGCGTGCGTGTATGTGCGCATGCGCGTGCGTGTGTATGTGAGCGCACGCGTGTGTGTGTGTGTGTGTGCGCGCGCGCGCCCGGCGGTCGTGGGGCCTGAAGTCGGCCCTCGCGCCGTCCCGGAGCTGAATTGCTGGCTAGCGCTCCACCCCGAGCCGCAGCTCCACCTCCGCTCTTCTGGTGGTTAGCTGGCGAGGAGGTCTGGGGGAGGCGCGGCCCCGAGGAGCGTGGTTCAGGGCCCCTGGACAAACATCGGAGCGCGTGCTTGGCATCCCAGCCAGGCACCAAGCGTAAGCAGGAGGTGACGTCCAGGCTGACCAAGACGAAAAGTAACAGAAGCAAGAAGGGCAGAGGTAGAACAGCTAGCTGGCAAGAATGGGGCCCTGGGTTCAAATCCCAGGACTGCAAAAATAAAAAAAAGGGGGGGGTTACAGAACATCTACTATGGGGTAAGGAAATAATATTGTCAGTGGGCTTAAAACCAAGCAAAAATAATACTGTTTTTAGTATCTTACCTTTCGCATTTTGTATTTCTGGAAGCCAGAGGTACAAAATAGGTTCTCCCTGGGTTAAAACGAAGCTGTCAGCAGGAACGTGTTGTTCTTCCTGTAAGTTCTAGCAGACGTGTCTCCTTGCCTTTAACAGCTTCTAGAAATAGTTCTCCTTCTTTAGAGCTCCTTCCTCTTTAAAAGCCAGGATCACAAAGCTCCGATTTTGGCAGCGTCTCTTAAAACGTTTTAGAAGGTGTTCATGTCAGTATTCGTGCATGCATTTGTGTTTGAAGGTATTTAGAGCTATCTTAGGAAATTCTTACAACCATTTCTTACAAACATCACATTTCATCACTGTAATGCAAACTCTTCTCTTTATGTCTTCCTTTGCATTGTCACTACATAAAAGTTACCATTTAACCATTTTAAATATTCCGTCTGGTGTCATTAATTATATTAGCAATGTTGTAAAACTACTGTAGTTTGGATACTGACTGTATTCCAAAGATCCATGTTTGGAAGCTTGGTATAGGGGTGCTCTTGGGAGAGGGTGGGTTCTAATGGGAGGTCCTTGGTCACTGGAGGCATTGGGTAGAAGTGTTATTGAATGAACAAAGGATGTCCTCTTCTGCTTGCTAGCTATGCGGTAAGCATTTTGCTTCATCATATACTCACATTCCCCACAATTGGTAAACCCACTGGTGCCACCAGTGCCCCAAACCACTGGGTTTACCCAGTCTTGGACAACCCCACCACCAAAAAACAAAAACAAAAACAAACTATGAGCCAAAGTAAAGCCTTTTGTCTTTATAAGTTAGTTATCTCAGATATTTTGTTATAGTAATGATAAACTAATACAACAACCACTGTTATTTCCAGAAGTTTTTTTTATCATGTTGAATCAAAGTTTTGTACTTATTAGAAAAGCAAAACAAAACACTTCTTTACTTTTCCCTCTCCCAAAGCACTCACTAACTTCTATTTTCTGCCTTCACGAATTTGCCTAGTTTAGGTGCTTTATAGAGGTAGAAACATACAATATTTCTTATTTTATGACAGCTATTGAATTTAGCATAATGTCTTCAAGGTTTATGTATATTGTAGCATATCCCCAAATTCCCTACTTTTAATGGTTTAATAGCATTGCCTTATGTTATATACTAAGTATATCACTTTGAAAACAAATATGATCTTGGCAAAGCACCGTAAAATGTTTTAGAAGGTATACATACCAATGATATGTTCTCTAATGCATTTGTATTTGAGTATATTTACTTGTAGTTATTTGAAGAAATTCTTCTCATCATTTTTCACAATCATCATTTGATCTATTGGCCCCATGTAGATCCTTCTATAACTGTTTCTATTCCTGTGCTTTATGTATGAAGCCTATGAGTCTTTTCAGCTTTCTTTGATATACTCCTCATTTTCCTACTTTGCTATTTTATTTCACTTTTTTTCATTTTCTCAAGAGGAGGTGCAAAGTCAGGGCTTGGAGTCTGGTCTCTATCACTGACTTCAGTTGATTCTCAAAATATTCCCTTAATTATTAATGAAGTGTTAATATTTGTGAAATACATTGATTTACCAAAAACTGGGACAGGGAGACTTGAACTTGGGGTTGTTTTTTTTTTCTTTTGTTTGGCAATAAGGGGGTTTGAACGCAGGGTCTTGCACTTGCTAGGTGGGTGTTTTTCCACATCATCTCTAGCCCTGCTTCCTTTTCTGATTATTTTGGATGTATGTAGAGGCAGCAAACAGCTCTGAGCAGGCTGGCCTTGAATTAATGATTCTTCAGATTTCAGTGTGAGGAGCTAGGTTTACAAGCATGAGCCATCAGTGTCTAACTGGGTTTTGACTTTTCAAAACAAGTTGGTGGCCACATGTTCAGTGCTGTGTGGGGCTGTGTGTGTCTGAACATGTGTGTCGCAATGCCTTCTTTTCTTGTTTACTTCTTTCTGGTTATTCTTGTCTGAAACGCTCAGAGCATTTTTGATGGTGCCAAGCACATTTGTGTTCCTCATTTAGTAGAGCTTCATCTTGCAGTCATATATCCGCCTGCTGTGTTTTCCCAACATGTTAACTTTCTGCTGTTTTAACAAATTCCTGAGATAATTAGCTTATAAAAGGAGCGGGTTGGGCCTGGAGTATGGCCTAGCGGTAGAGTGCTTGCCTAGCATCCATGAAGCCCTGGGTTCTATACCTCAGTACCACATACACAGAAAAAGCCAGAACTGGTACTGTGGCTCAAGTGGTAGATTGCTAGCCTTGAGAAAGCTCAAAGACAGGGTCCAGGCCCTGAGGTCAAGCCTCAGGACTGGCAAAACTTAAACAAGAGGAGCCGGTTTACTTGGGCTTAACTGTTTTGGAGCCTTCAATCAGTTTTCCCCATGACTTTGGGCTTTTGAAAACCCACTTTGCAGAAACATGAGGTGTAGCAAAGTCACTTCTCTCAGTGCAAGAAAGCAAAAGAGGAAGGAGGATGCAGAAGTCTGGCAGTTCTCTAGAAAGGCCCATCCCTACCCATCTGAAGACCTCCCAATGGACCTGCCAGTAGCACTAAGCTGGGAGCTGGCCTTTGGGGACATTCCAGATCCAAACTAGAGCACCCCAGTCTGAAAATGCCCATAGGCTAAGACCTCTCTCCTCTCCACCTTCTTGGTCCACTCATTTGCCTATCTCAGGCTCTTCGTAGAAAACCAATGGTCGAGGAAGGGTGACTGATTTTGGATGATTGCCGAGGAAGGGGAGCCTGGAACCTAGGCATATAGTGTCCTTGCGGGACTCTGCTCCCTGCAGCCTCCTGGCCTCCCGTGACTCACTCGGATCCCTGGAGAACACGCAGATGGTAGTCAGTCTGTCTCACTTCTAAGTTATGAGGGGGTGAAATAGAGCCAGTGGGTGTGAAAGTGCTTCAGTAAAGTATAAAGTTATATGAAATCATTTTCTCCTGACAAGGCACATGTTATTAAATGTGAACTCTTTCATAAAGATCTTGAAAATGAAGGAAAGCCATCTCCTATTGATAATCTACTCATCCCATCATAAGGTAGATAAGGATCACAATTCATTTGGAGGATGGAGTTGTTTGCTAAGCCACACTTTTCCACTTGTGTGATGATAAGCCATATTCAGATATTTCTCTGACTATCCTGAGGTTATTTGAGGCTGCACATAATTTAATCTAGTACATACAGGGTTTTAAAAAGTCATGAAACCTAGAAACCGAATTTCTGTCTGTGTCCCAAGTCCATTTCATTTTGTGTAGCAATGAAACCCAGAAATCCTGGTTAGATGAATACTCTAACCCTGTTTTAGGCAGGCGCTGAGATATTGCTTATTGAATTATTGAGCAGAGACATAGTTTATTGCACGTATTAAGATATATGACCACTTGGCTTGACCAGTCTCACAAATAACTAGAATAAAAGTTCTCTGAAGTAGAGAAAATGCATTTTCTTTTGCATAACTGCCTGGACTGGAGTATTTCAAGGCTTCTGAGGAGGCTCCAGGGTGTTAGTGATCCAGTCTTTTCTTGTTTCACTGCCTGGGTTCCTAACTGCTGCCAGCTGCAGGAATGAGAGGGGTCGTATAAGCTCTTCCCTCAGAGTGCACAGCCAGAAGTCACAGCATAGCTGCTGTTCCTGGCACTGCCCCAGTCAGGTTGCTTGGTCAAACATAGCTGCAAAGGAGTCTGGTTTACTTGATTCCTAAAACAATGCTGCGAGGGCAGTGTGTTTTTACTCAGAAGAAATGGAGAGTGTGCCCATTGTCTATAGATTTATTACTTCACAAACACTTATTTCATAATTCACAAAATTTTGCACTTCTCCTTGCTACTGCCCCTTAAGTGTAGTTTTACATTGTTTATGTAAGTGTGTGACTTGGGATTTTTTTTTGCCAGTCATGGGAACTGAACTCAGGGCCTGAGCACTGTCCTTGGGCTCTCTCAAGGCTAGAGCTCTACCACTTGAGCCACAGCACCACTTCTGGCTTCTCTACGCATGTAGTACTGAGGAATCGAACCCGGGTCTTTGTGCATGCTAGGCAAGCACTCTACCACTAAGCCAAACTCCAGGCTCATGACACAGGATTCTTTGAGGGCAGAAACTTGGTTCTTGTCTGTTTTCCCAAAGCCTAACACGACAGTACTTGGCACAGATTTGGTGCCCCCCCCATTCAGTTGTGGTATGAATAAAGAAGTAAATATGAGGGGCTTCTCATCATCTCCAGTTCAAATGCCTGTTCTCTTTTCATCTTTCCCAGAACAAGTCTAGGATGGTGAGATTCTTCAGGGGAGCATGATCCCACTGATCTCAGTGTCCACTGGGGATTAGCACGTGGCTTCTGTAGCCTGGATGTTATCTCCAAAATTTATGTAGATGTTCATTTTCCACCGTGAAGTAGAATCTTTAAAAAGTGTTAGGTCATGAGAGCACCACCTTCACAAATGGATTAAGGCCATTATCAAGGTAGTGGGCTAGTTATTGCAAGAATTCCACCCCAAGTGTCTCTCTGTCTCATGTGTTCCCTCTTGCCTTTCTACGGTGTTAGAGCATATTATAAACCTGACATGGTTGTATGCCCCTGTGATCCTGTGTACACAGGAGGCCTTAGGAAGGAGGATTCTGTTCTAAGGCCCGTCCTGGGTGAAAATGTGAGACACTATCTGAAAGAACAACTAAAGCAGCCAAGCACTGGTGGCTCACATCCATAATCCTAGCTGCTCAGGAGGGCTAGAACCACAATTGAATCCAGCTGGAGCAGGAATATTCATGAGCCTCTTATCTACAATAAACCACCAGAAAGCCAAAGTGAAGCTGTGGCTGAAGTGCTAGTGTGCTAGCTTTGAGCACAAAGGTCAAAAGCTCAGGACTAGCGCCTAGGCCCTGGGTTCAAGCTTTAGGATTGGCATGTGTATGCGTGCACGTGTGCACACACACACAGAACTTCAAGCAGCAGAACCTTTGGGCTTTAGTTACTTTAATAGTTTTGTTGAACAACTACTACACACAAACTACTGTTGTAAGTACTATTGATATAACAAATAGAAAATTACTTCTCTGTGACACAAACACAACACAAATAAGATTTAATAGATTCCCAAGCAGCAATGAGTCTATGAAGGAAAACAAAACAGGCTCAACAACTGATGAATTGAAATACATATATCATGGATATTACTCAGCTATAACAATGAAATTTCATCATTTACAGAGAAAAAATGGATATGGAGATTGTGTTGAACAACATAAACCAAACTCAGGAAAACAAGTATCTCATTTCTGGAGTGTAGAACTAAAATAATGATGATGATGATGGTGATGATGATGATGATGATGATGCCATATTGAATCAGAATTTTAATTGAGGACTAGCAGGGATGTGCGGGAAGGGTCTGAAGAAAGAGGAGTTTACTAAGGGGTGAGGAGGATTAAAGGATGTTACAGGGATGTGTATGTGTGTTGTCTTTGTGTATAAATACGGCATTAAGGAAGTCATCAAGGGTCAGGAGTTTGGCCTAGTGGTAGAGTGCTTGCCTAGCATGCACTAAGACCCGGGTTCAATTCCTCTGTACCACATACATAGAAAAAACCCGGAAATGGTGCTGAGGCTCAAGTGGTAGAGCTCTAGCCTTGAGAAAGTCCAAGGACAGTGCTCAGGCCCTGAGTTCAAGGCCCAGGACTGGCAAAAAAAAAAAAGAAAAAAGAAAGTCATCAAACTCTATTTGAAAAGTGGAGGGAGAAAGCAGAGGAGGAACAAGAATATGGTGGAGGGCTGAATTTGTCCAAAGCACACCATGTGCATCATCCTTTCATTGAAGCATTGCAATGCAATCCTCTTCTGTTACCAATGTATGTGAACACAGGACTTACTTTTAAAAATTCAGGCTAAGGGGATGGGAGGGCTGGGGCAGGGTGCTTCTACATGTAGGAGGTGACCTGAAGGTGCCGCAGGGGAATTCCAGGGGACTGTTCCTGGCCATGTTTGTTTACTGCTTGGCCCGTGATTCTAAGTGAAGAAATCCCATGTTAATTGGGAAAGAAGAATCTGGGGCATGGGTGTAAGGTTTAATGAGTTACCACCAGCCTGAGGCCCTGAGTGACTATATGAATGAGATGATAGAAACTAAGAAATCAGTAAGGAAACTATGTTATAGAGTAACACAAGAGAAACCCAACCAGCCCGTGTGGAGGTTCTCTGAAAGCCGGAGCAAAGACCGGCATAGAGAAGATGGTAATAGTCTAAGAGCAGCAGAGAAACTTGTAGATACTTAGAAAACAAGAGTATGAACAAGGCCAGATTGCATGGAGAGTTCGGTCTGGGACAAGGACTCGGGATTTACTGAAATGTCAAGGCTGTGCTCATGGGCCTTAGTGACAATGTAGAGAGAGAATGGGAGGTGAGTTAATGGGTGCTGTGGCTCAAGTGGTAGAGTGCTGGCCTTAAAAAAGCCCACGTCCAGTACTCAGGCCCTGAGTTCAAGCCCCAGGACTGACAAAAAAAAAAATTAGTCCTAAGCAGGCATTGAGCTGGTTGCAGCAGTTTCTCCACATAGCCAGTCAGGGACCTTGGTTGATGGTGGCTTTCCAACTCACTGTAGGGCTTGGGATGCTTATCTCCATACAGGTGGAGGCCTGTATGGGCCCACTTCAGATGAGGAAATCCATTTATCTACTTACCTTGTCCCTGGTGAACTATGTGCAAGGCTGCTGGCAGCAAAGGGAGGTTGAGATAAGGAGATTAGCTCTTGGTCTCAAAAGAGACTGAGGCAAAAGTTGAGCTATCTCTTCCATAAGCCAGTTAGAAGTGGAAATGAGTACAGAGCAGCTCTCATGAGCATGGAATGCCAGTCCATCAGGATAGCTAGCCCTACTTAGGGCAATTTGGGAGGTGCTGAGTTTGGTGCCCCTTTTGGAGGATCAGAATACAGTACAAAATATTTTCCACATATTTTTGACTTTGAGACCTCTGGATTTCTGAGGTGAAGATGTGTCTGGTTATAACGTGGGCTACAGTTCAGTGGGATGCCGAGAAGGACCTCAGGCTCAGGCAAGGGCCTGGTAGAACAGAAATGCCAAGTCTGTAGAAAAGCCCAACTCAAGTTATTCTTAGACATGGAGAGGAGGAAATTGTGGGTCCAAGGTTGATGAAGTCAGATGAAGCCACAACCAAAATGGAGACAGAAAGGCTAGTTATTTTCACTGTGAGGGAGCAGAGAAATGAACTTTCTTACTGTAAGAAATGTGTGAGTAAAGGAAATGTTTTTGAAGACCTCTGTCTACTTGTGGGAAGAGAAGGAATGGGAGATCTAAGCAAGTATCTAGAAAGCCATATAGAATCTTTCAGAGTGCTGAATGCCTAAACTTTTTTTTAGATTTTATTAACATTGATTCTTACATCATATTTCAAATGTCATGGCTAACAAACTAAAGTATTCAAGAAGGGAATCTATATACAATTCTATATACAATCACTGGCACATAGATTTTAGAACATAATTAATATTAAACTTAAGGTTTGTATGTCATAGTGTCGTGAGCAGGTGAAGTAATTCACCAGTAGGCAGATAATATGATGCAGCATCGTTTATTCATTTAACATAGCTTAGTAGCCTTGACACTGTATTCTAGTTCCCATCTTCTAGTCCTAATTGTCTAATCCTAATCTGCCCATCCAGCTCACCCGCTGGACTCACCGCTCTGACATCTCTTAGCCCCAAAGTGGAACAGGGCCTGCCCGTCAGATGTTAGACGCAGCTCCAGTCCTGCCAGGGTGTGAGCTCCGGGGCCACACGACGACGAGTCTCCATCCTCGTCCCTCTTCTCGGGCAAGGAGCAGCTTCTGCATGGCCAAAGATCCTCGAACCACAGTCTCGGTGAAGGCCAGCGGAAGTGCTGCTCCTCGTTCTGATTCCTTGGTTTGTATTGGTCCCTGCTCCTCTCCGGCCCAGACTCCTTCGTGCTGGATTTGGATTGGTGACATCTTGGATTGGTTGCTTGGTCTGGATTGGTGACACCTTTTGGTCAGTGGTGCCGAGATGTGCTGGTTGCTTGCTCTATCTATTCTGCCTAGGTGTCTGGGCTCCTATGATACTTCATCTTGTAAGCCAGGCTCCTGGTCGTTTCTATGGTTACAGTCGCATGTGTCGTTATATCATCTTTATCTTTCATGTCTACAAGCCTTAGGTACGATTTTGTATTGGCAAAATATTTTTTAGTCTCATTTTACTACTGTATTTGACTCAATTACTCAATATTTCCCCTATTATTATAACACTATTTTGATATCATGTTCATTTAGCATTCCACAATATATTCATCATATATCATTTATTATATTTATCATGCTAACATTTTCTCCCTATTAAATGCTCACAACACATAGATATATACTAATCTATGTAATAAAACATTATTTCTACAGAGTACATAGCTCATCATAGATTTTTTTTATTAAAGAATTTATTAACTGGGGGGAGCGAAACGGGTACCAAGACATGTGAAAGGGTATCAATGTATGTGAATTAATGCACCTTCTATCTGGCAAATATCATGTAACCCTTTTACTAATTACAATAAAAAAAAGAATTTATTAACCTTGATTTTTACATCATATTTTAAATGACTAGTTTAACAAGCAAGTGTTCAAGAAGGGAATCTGTTTACAATCACTGGGACTTAGTATTTAGAACTTAATCAAAATTAGGCTAAGGGTTTGTATGTCATAGAAACATATTAATTTATGAAATAAAACATTATGTCTATGGAGTCATAGGTCTCTATGTCTATATAGTTATGTTTATATTTCCATTACCATGTCCACAGCATTGGGTATGCAGGTATTGAGTACTCGCTCTTGTACTGTTTGGATCTAATAGCCACATGTTAAGGATACCATGCGCCTTTTGTTCCTTAGGTCTTGACTTGTCTCACTTAGCATGATTCACTCTAGATTCATCCACTTCCCTGCGAATGCCATTATTTTATCTTGTCTGTTGGCTATGTAGAATTCCATTGTGTATATATACCACATTTTCTGTCATAGATTTTTATGTCTATGTAATTAGGTTTGTATCTCCAAAACCATGTCCATAACTTTAGGTACCCAAATATTGAGTCATCTCTCTTGTACTGTCTGGATCTAATATCCATATATTAAAGATATGTACCTTTTGTTCCTTTGGTCTTGACTTATCTCACTCAACATGATTTGCTCCAGTGTCATCTACTTCCCAGTGAATGCCATTTAACTATCTAGAATTCCATTTGGGGAGCTGGGAGTTTAGCCTAGTGATAGAGTGTTTGCCTAGCATGCACAAAGACCTGGGTTAGATTCTTCAGTACCACATACATAGAAAAGCTGGAAGTAGTACTGTGGTTTAAGTGATAGAGAGCTCGCTTCGAAGAAAGCCCAAAACAGTGCTTGCTCAGGCCCAATGTATAGGACAGTTCAAGCCCCAGGACTGGCAAAAAAGAGATTCATTTTAATCTGATAAATACAATATAAAATTGTAATATTATGGTGTACTGTCACATTTTGATATGTGTACATTCTGTATAATATGTTTAAATATGCTATCTCTGTAAGCATTTATCATCTAACTTTTCTTATACTCAGTTTCTTTATTTCTATTTTCCTTTTCCTGTTGTTCGGTTTGTTCTGCCTTCCTAACATCCCACTTTAATTTCTATAGCTTGATTTAATATTCCTTAACAAATGCTGAAACAAAGTTCTTGCCTTTTTCAATTTTTTGTCTGTTTCACACATCTATTTTTCTACTTCAATGGTAAATAATTTTAACTAAATTTTTAAGAAAAATCAGTTTGTAATTTCATCTAGATTTCAAAAATATGTGGAACATTACTTTAGGGAAAGAATAATTTTGTGAAATTGAATATTCCATCCCAAATCTAGTCCATACTATCCCAGCTATTAAAATATTCTGTTTTACTTGGTACTATGTACGTTTTTCTCTTTACGAGGTTGATTGCTTAGCTCATTTTTCAGGTATTATTTAATATTAGTACTGCCCCATCTTTCCCACTCCTCCTCCTCCTCTTCCTCCTCCTCCTTCTCCTCCTTCTCCTCCTCCTCCTCTTCGACTTTTTTTCTTTTTGGGTCATGGGGCTTGAACTTGGCCTGGGCGCTGTCCTTGAGCTCTTCAGATCAAGTCTACCACCCTACCCCTGAGCCAAACCCCACTTCCCATTTTTCTAGAGGTTAATTGGAGCTAAGAGTCTCAGGTCCTTTTGTGCCCTGGCTGGCTTTGAACTTCGATCCTCAGATCTCAGCTTCCTGAGTAGTTCACGCCTGTAATCTTAACTGCTCTGGAGGCTGAGATCTGATGGGAAGCCAGCCTGGGTGGGAAGGTCTATAAGACTCTTTTCTCCAATTAAATACCCAAAGCCAGAAGTGCAGTTGTAGCTCAAGTGGTAGAGCACCATCCTTAGGCACAGATGCTTAGGGACAGTGCCCAGGCCCTGAGTTCAAACCCCATGCCTAGCACAAAGCAAAACAAAGAAAAGAATCCTGTAATAGCCACCTGAATAGAAATGGTTTATTTGGGCTCACAGTTTGGGATGTTTCAGTCTGGATGGGTTGGCTCTCTTGTTCTGTGCCTGTGGCAGGCAGAATATTATGGTGGAAGCGTGTGATAGACGAAACTCCTCACTCAGACTTAAGGAAAAAAAGAGGAAGAGAAGGAGCTGGTGTTTCATTGAATCCTATAAGGGTCAGTAAAGTCTCCCACTAGACCTCAGTTCCTAAAGGTCCCCCCACTTTCCAGTAGTTCCACGGGCTGAGGATCAAGCCTTCAACATATGATCTTTGGGGAGTACGTGGAACCTGTATCACCATACATGCAGTCTTTAGCATCCAGCTCGTGGAGGTATAAGGCCACCAAATAGTCTACTGTACTAAAAGGCCAAGAGTGCTGCAGACATTTTTCTTTTTCTTTCTGTTTAAAGCAACTTTAAATTAAGGAGGATACAACTGCAGGAAAATCAGGATCCTTTGGACATTGTTTAATCTCTGTTATTTATGTATTTTTTTCAGCACCATGTGGTTGCTGCAGTTGGCTCAGTGATTCCTTTCCAGTTTGCCAGGTTCTTGCTGAATTACTATGATTTCTAAAGACAGGTGAGTTATGCGATTTTGCACCCACGGGACTTTGTTTTATGACAAATGAGTTTTGATACATTTGTGGCACTGGTGTGCCTGAGAAATGTTAAGAAAGAGCTTATGAGCAAGAGGAGTTGAAGGGAGTGATGTCCTGGCAGTCAGAACCTCCAAGTAGAGCTCTTTGGAAAGCTCCACATTCTTGCCTCATTAGTTTGAGTCTACTCCCTGAGTTCTCAAAGTCTCAATCATTGTTGGAGGGTGAATAGTGAGATAACTGTGGAGTTTAAAAATCTAGACCTGTGAGACTTCATTCAGCCCAAGAATTGTTTTCATTATAATTAGTTCTGACTTATTTAGTGGCTTTCCACTCCTGCCCCCATCCTCCTGCCTTCCTGTCCCTTCAATGTGTTATAAATAGGTGACCAACCACTGGGGAAGTCAATTTAGGGCCAGGATGGTGGGATTTAACTATAACTGTGTAACTGACAGAATGATTCATTACCTCTTAGGTCCTTGGAAGAGATCAGAGTTTCTCAAACTGAGTTCCATGGGCTGATATGAATCATAAAATGTCCTAAGCACAAAAAGTTCTCAGGGTTCCAGGGCCAAATTGGCTTAGGAAATGCTGCATACTAATTCCCCCTCTCAGAGCTGTACAATGTACATTAGCATATTAAAAGTTCTGAGAAGTACAGCAGTAAAGAGTCCAGTTTTAATTCTGCTGAGCCATTAAGCAAGTTTATTAGTCCAAGAGAAAAATTTTTAAAAAACCAAACAGGTTTCCCTTAACATCAATTTTGGAAGGTCTTGAAGAGATTTAATGGAATTTTTCTTCTTCTTTGGTCACGGTCCCTGCAGCCCATTAAAATGTGTATCAATGTGGAATTACCGGAGCTAGATTTTGAGTGAAATGCAATCAAAATCTAATTTTGATGAATTTATTTGTCAAAATTTCATTGGTATTTAAGTGCATTAGGTACAAGAATGGTGTGCCTTTTGCCTCCTATGAGTCCTTTGTCAACTTTCAGAAAAGGAGTGTTCAGTTGCATTCATTGATCAATGAATTCAAACATTAGGTCTACAGTAGTATTTCCTGGGTCTCCTGTTCTGTGCTAAGTGTGAAGGCTGGAGCTGTTTCAGTGTCCAGGCATGGTAAAGGAAAAGAGAGTTTGGAAAATATAGGAAGCCCGTAGATACCATGTGTGTGGTTCCTGGCCATTCTCAGCACAGTGTTGCCTGGGTGTTGGCAAGCTCCAGAGTGGGCCCGAGAGGACAGTAGCTCAAACAGGAAGTAGGTGGTCTGTTCTTTGGAGCCCTTGAGGGTTTTTCTAGGAACACAGTACAGATGAAATCCCACTTTAGGACAGCTCACCATAGCAGCAATACTGCTATGTAACAGGCCACCTCAAAATTGATTTGCTTCATGTATTCCCATGTACTATTCCTATGTACTGGCTGGGTTAATTGGCTCCTTGGGTGTCTCTGTTTTAAGCTGTGGTCATCCTTGAGGCTCTGCCTCTCGTTGCAGAGCTGCAGGTCAGCTGGGACATCTGTTCTCCGTGTATCATAGCCTAATTGGATCAGTGGACTAATGTTTTCATGGAAGTGGCAGAGGCAAAGAGGGCAAATGCGACTGCCCAAGGACTCTCAGACATCTGCCTAGGAGAAGGGACGGGGCACTGACTGGCTGAATCTTCTCTTCTGATATGGGAGCCAGGGAGGCTGCCAGGGTATTTGTAATGAACGCAGCAGGGCTCTTGGGTGAAGAAGTTCTTTCTGATTCAGTGAGACTTGAAGTGAGGGCTGAATGCTGACTTTGAATAACAAGTAACTGCTCAAGTATGGTAGTCAATTTTGTGTGAGCTCAGTAGGGATAGCCACACCAATGATGAAGCATTGGCTCCAGAATAGTCATGAGGGAGATTCTGGAAAAGATCAGCACTTAAATGCCTTTATCAGTATGGTGACATCACCATACCTGTCAAAAGCCTGTAGAATCAAATGGGTGAGTACGAGAGGCTACTCTCTCTTCCTGAGCTGGCATATCCACATCTTCTGCCCCGACTGAAAAGTTACCGTACTGGGTCTCAGACCTCAGAACTGGAACTGAATCACACTGTCAGCTCACTGGGTTTCTAGCTTCAGACAGAATGAAGCTTCTCGGCCTCCATGGTAATGTGGGCTGCTTCTTATAAGCAGTATTTTTGCCTCTCTGTTTTTCCCTCAGTCTTGTGTCAGTCTCTGCCTCTGTCTTTATGTTTCTCTGTCTGTCTGTTTCCCTCTTTCTCCTCCTATGATATATGAGTAGAGTTGGCCTCCTAGCCTGTGCTCTAACCACACTCTTGCTGTTGACAGATGCAAGCCTTCTCTAGTGCAACTGAAGGTCAGGGCTGCAAGGAGTGCAT
The DNA here is from genome assembly GCF_031878675.1 of Megascapheus bottae. NCBI lineage: Eukaryota > Metazoa > Chordata > Mammalia > Rodentia > Geomyidae > Megascapheus > Megascapheus bottae. The sequence goes on along the minus strand of NC_143541.1, from coordinate 9,368,357 downwards.
ACAGTGTCTCTACACACTAGACAGTAACGCTCCTCAGCCTCGCCTCGTGAGCCCCTCCTGAGGGACCCACTGGAGGACGAACTCGGCCAGCCATAAGATGGCAGAAATCTTCAAAAAGGGATTGCACGTTAGATACATTTACAAAAGCAAAGCAAAGCAAAGCAAAATGTATTGGAATAGGGGTAGGCTCATGGTCAAAAACGGCCCTTTGGTCTCCACTAAGTCTGGGATGGCCCAATGGTTTGGTCAGAGGAGCAAATGTGGATATAAGACAAGCAGGGACTTGTGGAAGGCTGTGTGTCAGGGCTTGCCCTCTCTTAGGGCTAGAAGCCCCTGCCTCCTAGGGAACAAGTCCAAGCTGGCCTGCTAATTAGTGGAGACAGATGGCCTCTGATGGCATTATCCAGGCCTGCTAGTGAGGCCTCTCAAGACCCCATTTCTGGCCCCATCACTAATGATGTGGACACTCTGGTCCACACTGGAAGAGCCACTAAGCCAACACGCAGGACTAGAAGAAATAATGACCATTGTTGATAGGAGCTACAGAATGTTGGGGTGCTTTGTGAAGGGGAAAGTAAATTATATATAATGTTAATGTGTTATAAATCCAAAAATATTCTTAACTGTAAGATCACTATCACTATAATTTTAATCATTTCTTTTTGTTGGTAGTGGTGGTGGTCATGGGGCTTGCTTGAACCCTGGGCCTACATGCTGTCTCTGAACTCTTCAGCTCAAGGGTACTGCTTTACCACTTGAGCCTCAGTACCACATCTGGTTTTCTGGAGATTAACTGGAGATAAAAGTCTTGTGGACTTTAGTGCCGGGGCTGTCTTTGAACCGTGGTCTTCAGATCTCAGCCTCCAAAGTAGCTAGGATTACAGGTGTGAGCCACCGCACCCAGACCAAATCATTTCTACATAAGAAAAATAACACCCAGCGAAGCCATGACATAACATTCATTGTAAAATACACCTCAATTTTAGAGATGTTGAACTGTGAAACAGTTTAAGTTTAAGAATTGTTAAAACACAGTATATGAAAAATATATGGAACACCACAGAACTAAGATTAAACACATGCTAGACTAGCAAGTGGAAATATAGCTCAGTCATTAGAAGAAAAAGGTTTTTAGATTGAAAATACATGTTATAAATATCTGTTTATCAAATATTGGTAGGTTCTTTTATGAAGCCTGTATTAGAGAGATGTAAGAAAAAATAATAAAAAACAAAACAAAACAAAACACTTTTAGATCTTACTTTACCTTTTCTGGCCTAAGAAGAAGTTGACTAAAAATTGTTATAATTGACTCCACTAAGTTGTCACAGTAACTGTATTATTGTATTTCCGTCATTCTAAATGACACATATAGTCGTAAGGGGAAAGTTACAGCACGTGAGAAACAACAGCTCATACACTTGAATGACTGAGTCTGTTAATCAGGTTGAATATGACAGCTTATTTGAGAATTGTGTATCTATAGGTTTTAGCAAATTATTTTGCTGATGTAAGCTGTTAAAGAAAGAGAGCAATGAATTCTTTGCCATAGATCTTCATTTTTGTTACAGAGAATAACCGAAGTAATCCATGGCCTGTGAAGGACCATGGAGAGATGGAAGTATAATCATTTATGAATTATTTTATTATATAACCCACAGAGCTTATCAGTCAGCTTCCTGCCACTGTGAACAAAGTACCTTGAGATGTTCTGGCTCCTGTGTTCAGAGGGTTCAGTTAGTGGTTGCTTGGAGCCTGTGGCAGCACGATACAGCTCATGGAACAGCTGGCCTGGTGGCAGAGGAGGCCTGTTTTAGAGCAGCTGGGAAGAAGAGGGAGGAAGAGGAGAGGCCAGGGTTCCAATCTCCCCTTCAAGGCCATACTTCTAGTGACCCGACTTCACCATACCAGGTCCTGCCTCCAAAAGGTTCCACCATCTCCCTCACGTGCCCCAGGCTGGGTCTGTGGGAACCCTTTGATCCAAATCACAGCCCAGAGTGTCTGCCTTCAAATGTGAGCACATAGGCTTGACAAGGAGAGTTTAGCCAAGACATGCATTTTGCCGGCTTTCCTGTGCTTTAAAGATTAGCCTCTGCATCAGAAAAATATTCCCTACTGTCCTTTCATTAGGACAGAGTGAAATGTATAGAAATACATAAAACCAGTATACAGTTTGGAGAATTACTTCTTCCCAAGGAAAATGAATGATAAGATGACCAAACCTTGAGAAATCATTTGGTTTCAGATAAGGAAATGAGGTCCATGTTATATAAATGACACCCCTTTAGTCACACATCTACACAGAACCAGACTTGCACTAGAACAATATCTACTTTTTAGGAAGTGTTAATATTTCTTCCACAATCTGAATATTTATTAGATTGGTATAAATGTTACAGTGTATCTGTGCTAATATATCCATGAAGTACAGTCATCACATGTATTTATTTATTTATTATTTATTTATTTGTTGGTCATGGGGCTTGAATTCTGGGCCTGGGCATTTTCCCTGAGCTTTTCAGCTCAAGGCTACTGCTCTACCACTTGTGCCACAGTGCCACTTCTGGTTTTCTGGTGGTTAATTGGAGATAAGAGTCTCCCAGACTTTCATGTTTGGGCTGGGCTTTGAACCATGATCCTCAGATCTCAGCCTTCTGAGTAGCTAGGATTACAAACGTGGATCACCAGTGTCTGTCTAGTCAATATATTTGTAATTTTTGGTTCTGTAAGAGTCACTTCAGGGATTGCTTTTTCTGCAGTGTCACATCACAACTGCGGAACCCTTCCTTTATTGGTTCTGTCTTATGGCCACAGGTCTTTATCTCTCTGTCTCTCTGTCTTCTCTGTCTCTCTCTCTGTCTCTCTGTCTCTCTGTCTCTCTCTCTCTGTCTCTCTCTCTGTCTCTCTCTCTCTCTCTCTCCCATTGCAGCTGTTTTGCTGATCTTATTTCCTCACTGAGAATGTGTCCAGTCAGCTGTAGAGAATAATATTAAAGAAACACAAAATTTAACAATTACATACATCTATTGAAGAATAACAATGCATACAAGGCTTCCTATGTTAAAAAAAATCTCCCACAAACACATTTCAAAACCAGAGTGCACCAAACTTCCAAAACAAAGCTTGTGGAAATGTTAGTAGGTGAGTGCTGATTCAGTAAGCTGATGGTCCTCAAGCCAGGTGTGGGAGTAACCTGTTGTGGAGAGATGCAATGTAATTACCAAATCAAGGAAATTTTCAAAACAGTGAACATGGTGTCTGGGGATAAGGTCTTGAGTCAACAAAGGGAACCCAGATAGAGGTTAAGTATGGCTCAGAATCAAAAGGATCATTTATTTCTGCTTTCCACTGTTGGGAAGTAGTGGACCTTTATGACAGGGTGGGGGACAGCAGAGGTGCTAGTGGGAGAAGGTAGGTCATTGGGGTGTATCCTTGAAGGAAATACTGGACCTGGCACTTTCTTTTCTCTTGGCTTCTTCTCTGCCATAACATTCACTCCACCATGATGGGCCATGCCACCATAGAGCCAAAGAAATGGGGCCAAGTAATGACAGAAACTTCCAAAATAAATGAGCCAAAAAGAAACCATTTCAGGGCTGGGAGTCTGGCCTAGTGTCTAGCATGCACGAAGACCCGGGTTCAATTCCTTGGTACCACATACATAGAAAAAGCCAGAAGCGGTACGGTGGTCCAAGTGGTAGAGCTCTAGCCTTGAGAAAGTCTGAGGATAGTTCAAGCCCCAGGACTGACAAGACAAGGGTGTGATGTAGCAAGATGGCATGTGGATTCTTGGCTGTGTCACAAGCTCGTAGGTGGGGCTGGCTCCATACTGCATACCCTTGAGTATGCATGGGGTGGGCCTTGAAATGAAACAGCTCCCAAGTTCTGGTTTTGCAGTTGGACCACCTTATGGACTTCTGCCGATAATTTAACCGAGACTTGGTAAGATTAGCAAGTTGGCTGTGGGCCGCACATCTGGAAAGGATAGTGCAGAGGTGACAGGCCGCTGTTCACTGCATGCATTGGCCTGGGAAGAACATGGTCACTGCGCCTGTAATAATGTTTTAACAGACTGGAGTCTGACTCCGTGTTTGTACTAACTTTAACGTGCTTACTTGAATCTCAGTATGCAACTTCACTGTCTGAAATCTTGTACACAGTAATATATCCCCTATTTGTAGTGTACATGAAACCACAGTACGTTAGTTAATTTCATTGCCGTGACAAAATACCTGGCATAAAGAAGGTAAAGAATATTTGTGTTGGTTCATGACTTCAGAGGCGTCAGTCCACGTTTGGAGGCAGGACATTGTGGTGGCAGGAGCAGGTGATAGAGGATGATGGGAGGTGAACCAGGGACAAGATACAACCTTCAAAGACGTATTCCTAGTGGCCTATCTTTCCAAGCCAGGCTCCACCTTCCACAGTTTCCACCACCTCCCAGAAGCCCATCCAGTTATCAACCTGCCGATGCGTTAAGAATCGTTGATGAGGCCAGCGCCCTCAGGATCCATCACGTCCCAAAGCCCCATCAAGCCTGCAACATATTAGCTTTCCGGAACATTTCAGACTCAAACCATAGCACAGGTAGGAACACTATAGATAAAATGTTTCCTGAACATATATACATATGTTAAAACTTAGCTTGTAAAGCAGGCATAGAGCCGGGTACTGGTGGATCACACCTATAACCCTAGCTACTCAGGAGGTTGAGATCTGAGGATCATGGTTTGAAGCCAGCGTAGGCAAAAATGTTCATGCAACTCATCTCCAATAAACTACTCAGAAAAAGCTGGAAGTGATGCTGAACATAAAGAGGCTCAGAGACGGCACCCAGGCCTTTAGTTCAAGCCCCAGAATCAGGGAAAAAAACAGGCCCAGTAACAGATTGACACAGTAGAAATAGTTATATCAACTCTCTCATTACAATATATTTAATATTGTTGCTTCCTGTAACTGCAGCTATAAAAAGCAAGCTTATAGATAAAGGTGACTATACTTGAGATGACATAGCAAGTAAAACATCATTTTTGTGTGTGTACAGACCTTCCTGAGCTGGCTTCAAACAGATCTCAGCTTCCTGAGTAGCTGGGCTTACAGGCATGAGCCACTGGGGCCCAGCCCAGGTACTTTTTATAAGTTGAATCATATAATATAGATACTTTTGTGTCAGAATTATTCCACTTAAAATGTTTTCAAGGTGTGTGTGTGTGTGTGTGTATACATATATATATGCTATAGTCTATTTCAAAATTTTCTTCCATGTTAAAGCTGAATAAAATTCCATGGTATACACAATTGGCCTCTGTGCCTACAAGTTCCACATCCACAGACTCAAATCACGGAATAAGAATATTCAGAACAAGTATTGTGTCTGTACTGAACATGTAGTTTTTGTTGTTATTATCCTCTCACCATTACAGCATAACAAGTACTCTATAATATTGACATCACATTAGGTATTATGATCTAGAGATGACAATGACTAAAAGAGGATGCACATAAGTTGGTTCTATAGTACATTTTCATAAAAGGAACTTGAGCCTACAACAGATTTGAGTCTGTAGATTACAAGAGAAAACTGTATATACCATATTTGTTTCATTCATTTGTCATCTTTCAATGGACATGATCATCTGAATCTACATTTTATTTGTGTGGGGGGGTCATGGGACTTGAACTCTGGGCCTGGGCACTGTCTCCCAGCCCTAACCCCTTGAGCCACAGCGCCACTTCTGGTTTTCTGGTGGTTAATTGGTCTTTAGTGCCCGGGCTGGCTTTGAACCTCAATCCTTAGATCTCAGCTTCTTGAGTAGCTAGGATTACCCGTGTGAATCCCGTGCCCAGCCTTAATCTACATTTTAACTGCTGTGAAGAAAGTTGCTATTAACATTGGTGTAGAAGTACCTGTTGGAGTTGCTGATTTCATTCTTTTGGATGTCTATTACAGTGGAATTTCTGAGTCATATAGCAACTCTATTATTTGTTGGAGAAATTGCCAAACTATTTTCCTTAACAACTGTACCATTTAAAAGCCTCATCATTAGTGCATAAGTGCTCCAATTTCTCTACATTTTTGCCAGCTTTTTTCCATTCTTTGTCAATAGCCAAAATAACTATAAAGTGCCATTTCTTTTCATTATGCTACCATCGTACCTCAATCTCCTGATACATATCGCTCCTTCTTTAAAGTACTCACCCATGTAGAGTTTCCTCTCACATAGACAAAGTAGTCTGGACATTTCAAAAAGACCTTATTAAGTACTACAGAGAACAAACTAAAACTTTGAATATAGAAAAGTATCAAGTAAGTTCAGCTTATAAAAACAAATCTGTTTGTAGAATTAGAACTGAGGCTTCATCCAGTCACTTCCTACTTCCCTGCCTGCTAGAGGCTCGGACAGTAGACCAGCCCTTCACGAGAATTCTCTTTCCATGTCCATATGGAAGGCATGACCAAGGGCCCACATTGTGACAATTGACACCTGCCTAGAGGATGGCTCTAGCTTACTGCCTCTTCAAGGCCTTCATGCCTGGTCTCATGTCTGTATTGACAATGCTTTTCCTAGTTCTTAGGTTGCAGGAAAAACATCTGTGTCACCTTTCAGATAAGATCTAATCTATGGGCTACATTTCCAACAGTGGCATATATACCCATGCTACCTACATCATCCACATAACAAATGTCCTTAGTATATCACAACAGTGGGTTGCAGTCACCTAGTTCAAATACAAGTCTGTGAGAGTTGTCCTCTGCTATTGTCTTACATGGTATTTCAGTATCCAACCACCCCCTTTGTTTTGTCTGTGAGTCTAGTGGCTAACTAGGTTGCCTAGGAAGCCTGGCTTAGGTTTTCCTTAGGTTCTAACAATTGCTGACGGGGCCTCCTTAGTCATATGTCCAAAATGGGTCTGAGGAGACCGAATAGCTGGGGCTCACGGCATCTTGCTGTCTCTTGTCCTGAACAATCAGTCCAGCATGGCTGTCTCAAAGCAGTTTTCACTAGAGACCTGGGCTTCTCTTAGGCTACTCTTCAGTATAATCACATGAGGATGGAGGAAACTCTAATGCTTAGAGTGGGGTGCAACCAACCAAAGCCAGTTAAAAATTATATGATCTAAAACAGAAATTTCAATGAGACATCAAATATAAAAGATGCCACCATCTCCGAGTGTGTACCATTTTTGCTAGTTTGGATCTGGGCTCATGCATCAAAGGCTCGATCCTAAGCCTTTGGGGTCTCTTGGGAAGTGGTGGAGTCTTTAGGAGGTGGGGACCCAGGTGAATGAACTTAGGTCATTAGGCATGAGTTCGTGAGTAGGATGTCGGGGACCCCATTCCTTCTTGTGTTACTTTCTTTGCTTCCCTACCACCATGAACAGATGCACATTCCTGCCTTGATATACTGTCTTGCCACAAGTCCAGAAGCACCAGAGTCAAACAACTATGGTGTGAAAACCACTGAAATTATGAGTTCAAATAAGTCTTTTCTATGTCTATGTTGCTTACGTAGTTTATCACTGTGTGTGTGTGTGTGTGTGTGTGTGTGTCTGTCTGTCTGTCTGTCTGTCTTTCTGTCTGTCTGTCTGTGCATGCATGTCCACACGTGGCAGCGCCCTTACTCAGGCTTGAACTCAAAGCCTGAGTACTGTCCTTCTGGCTTTTTTTTTTTTTTGATGGTACAAGATACATGTCTCTGGACTTTTCCTGTGTAGACTGGTTTTGAGCTGCAGTGCTCACATCCCAGTCTCTGAAGTAGCCAGGATTACAAACATAATCCTGCGTTAAGCATCTGGCTCAATACAGGTGCTTAGGTGCTGTTTCCTAGGCTTCTTCTGGCAGAGCTGGAAATCCTGTGGTTTGGGAGTTGACAGTGATTATGCTGGAAGGCAAGGCCACCAGGCCACCACGTGACTGAGCTCGGGTGGCCTCATCTAATACCTGCCTCTTCGGGTCATTTGGTCATTGTTCTATGGCTTCTAAACAACCATTCATTATTATTAATATTTATTCAAGGTCTTAGAGTTTTTGCCATGAAACCTAGGATTTTTATTGACAAGGTTTTGGCCTGATGTCCATAATGCTGAAAACGTTGGTGTGAGTAGACATGAGTAGACATAAATAGAGAGAAGAACAAAAATGTTCAGATTGGTCTGACACAAAAGACAATTCTCCTTCAGCAATTATGAGACTATAAAAAGAATGAGAGCAGTATTAATCTTCTCAACACATTTCCAAAACAACTTGACTCAAAGATAAATTACAGTACAGACAAGTACTAACTACTCTGGAAGCGCCTTTGCACATTCCTGTGAAAGTTTCAGGGTTGAATGCTTTTTCTTTTTTTTCTTTTGGGAAGCAAGAAAATTTGCCAGGCAGTATGAAGATTGGAATTGCCAAGACTAGAACAAAAGCAAACACATTTCACCAATTTAAGGAGGCATCAAGGTTGAGCTTTGCAGCTGTTGTCCTGTTGGAAAGAAAATTCCAGCCTCTGGCTAGGAAAAAAAGGGGGGAGGACATAATTATGTTATGATGAGCTAGGGGAAATGGCAAAGAAAAATTATAATGCAAAGCATGAAGGGTACTGTTTTGTCAATTGAAATGCTAGAATGTGGCTGTAAAGTGAAGCAGCATAATGAATTTCTTTTCTTCCAATCTGGAGAGGGTAAGTGCAGCAAGACAATACATCCTTTTGCTTTGTATTTTTTTCAGTATAATTATGTCAGGTTTATAGAATGGATTGTGGAGTCATTGATAAAACAAAATGGACATAAGACTTTGAGACAAAAGCTGTAATTCTACGGAGTAGAGATATCTTTATTGATATATATTTTGAAAAATATTGGAGGTCTTTTAAGGTCTTCTAAGTGAACACCAACTGTCTCTAGAGTGTGTAGTAGCTTCCTGGTATGTGGATTTTGTTTACATCAAGTTAGTACAGATCATATTTTAAATCATCACTTATGTTCCAGTCAGAAGCATCACTACACATCTATGAAGGAGACAGGGTCTGTTTGTTCTCCTGCTACAAGTGAAGTCTGATGACATGTGGGTACGTGTTCTTCATGTAGGCAGAAGGTATAGTCTGCTTTATGTAGGATTTTAGCTGCATACATTTTCAGATCAATATCTTTGTAAGTAGACCAGAAATCTGAGTGGTAATTCAGATATTTTAACTTATCCAAATATTTGAAGCACTGTTTGAATTAATAAAAATCATTTCTAAGTTAACAGATAATCCTGGGTATAAGGCAACTGTATGTGCATGCCACAATCCAGAAATACAACTACTATCCCAAAGTAGATATATTTAACAGAAAGAACATTAGATGGGCAGGTGTATATTTAAGAAGTAACATTGGAATTGAATTCTGGTGGCTCATGCCTGTAATCCTAGATATTCAGAAGGACCGTGAGAGTCTTTATGAGAGTCTTATCTTCTAGTGACCACCAAAAAGGTGAATGTGGAGGTGTGGCTCCACCGGTAGAGTGACAGCCTTGAATAAAAAAAAAGCCAAGTTTGGGAGTAAGGCCCTGAATTAAAGCTTCAATACCAGCACCCAAAAAAGGTAACTTTGGATTCAGCATGCAGGATAAATTGCCAGCTGAAAGACTGAGACACAGAGAGAAATGGACATATTATTTATTTCAGTGGTCCAGGAAGAAGCTGAGGGGCATTTGACATGGGCAGCCACTAGCTGAGAACCAGGGGGTATTCTCCCAGTCAAAAATGAAAGCTGTCTGAGCACATAGATTATGGATATCGGAACAAGTCTTTCAGATATTAAGATCGGATGAGTTTTTTTGACACAGTGGCAAGCAGACTTTTTTCCACTAAAAGTTACCATTGTACTCAAAAGTTGAATCGCTTTACTATAACTTAAATATCTGAATGACGAAGGCTCCTCATCAATATAACATTTACTGAGGGCTTTTCCCCTTTGGTGTTAGATCTTTCATCAATTAACTTTGGGACGTAAGGAAAATCAAAGAATCTATTTTCTTGGCCAGTACATATAAATAACCCACATTTTGTACATTAGAAAGTGCTTTCATATATAATTCATTGCTTGAAGATAATAAAATCTAAAAGTATAAAATATATCACATTAATGAATTGAAAAGCTCAAAGAAATTAAAATATTTTCTCCACATTGACCTATAGATTTAATCAGACCCCAGTCCAAAATCCAGCAGCCTCTTTTGAAAAACAAAAACTGATAAGCAAATTTTAACAACTTATGTGGAGTAAAAGAAAATGAAGCACCAAAAGTAGAGCAAAGGTAAAGAACTCGCAGTCTGGTTTCAGAACCTACTATAAGGTAGACAGTTGGGTACTGCCTACCAAGAGACAGTTGGTACTGGATAAGCATGGACAAATGGATGATTGAAACACAGCCCAGAAATAGACTCACTATCTAGTCATGCTTTTCAACAAGGATCTCTCCTGAGACGTGTTTCCTATTGCTTTTGCCATTGTGAAAACAGCACAGAGAATGTATGAAAATGAAGATGTCTATGTGTAATTAGGTGATGTCACCCTATGGGATTTCTGTAACATGTGCTAGTCCATCAGTAGTCAAAATATTATGTAGTACATGACTGTAGCCAATTGATTTTTCAACAAATGTCACTGGAACCTAATTTTTCATAGGCAAAAGTCTTAAGTAGACACTTCAAAAGGGAGAAGTAAAAATGGACAATAAAACTTGAAGCGTTGCTAATACCATTAGTCACCTGAGATGCAGTCAAAACCATGATCAAGTCCCACTCTATATTCAAAGAAAGGCTAATAGTTAAAAGATTGACAAAGTCAAGTAATTGCTTTATGTGGGGCATTAGAACCCTCTCTGGTTCCTTTGGAAGTATAAAAATGAACAACCACTTTGAAATACTGTTGGTTAAATATATATCTACTCTTGTGAAATAGAGGTTTGCAAGAAGAAGAGATGCATGTTGAGTCCTGTGATATGTCTGGGAGTGGTGGAGCCTTTGAGAGCCAGGATCTAGTGCAAATTTTCAGGACATTGAAGGTTTGGCCTCCAAGAGGATTGTGGAACTTCTACCTTTCCCTTCTCCTTTCCTCTCCTCTCTTCTCCCCTTCCATCCCCCCTCCCTTCCTTACCTCTCCTCTCCTCTCCTCTTCATCTCCTTTCTCCTCTTCTCTTCTCCCCCTCTCCTCCTTTCTCCTTTCCCTTTCTCCCTCTCCTCCTGTCATAGGCCCAAAGTCAGTGGGCCCAGCTGATCATTGACTGACACTTTCAAAACCAAGCCAATATAAAAGATTCTTTTTATAAGTTGATTGTCTCTGGTATCTATAGTAGCAGAAAGCTTACTAACACAGAAACCCACACAAGGTAGTGTGGGGGGGGCGGGGAACACCTGTTAACATGTAAAACTAAAAACATAGATTCTTCCACAAAGTGAATAGGCAGATAAAGGCTAATAACATATCACAAAAGGACTGTTTATGGTGAGTTTATGCTGAGACACAATTGATGAAATAGAGTAGCACATGAGGTAATATAGAAAAACCATAAGTAAGAGGGCATTTTGAGGATTCAAATGATTTTTACATGGTCGCACAAGGTTTTGTCTTTAAATAAAAGATTCTTCCAAAATAAAAATATGTAAGATAAAACTAGGACAAAATATGGAAGAATTAAAAAAATAAGCCTATAGCAAAAGGGTGTGGTATGTTTTATAGTAAAATATAATTGTTGTAAATCTCAGTGCTATCTTGATAAACTTACCAAAGAGTTACTTAAAACTCCCCCTTCAGAGGCCAGGAGTTGGGCCTAGTGGTAGAGTGTTTGCCTAGCATGCAGGAAGACCTAGGTTCGATTCTTGGTACCACATACATAGAAAAAGCCAGAAGTGGTGCTGTGGCTCAAGTGGTAGAGTGCTGGCCTTGAGAAAACCCAAGGACAGTGCTCAATCCCTGAGTTCCAGTCACAAGACTGGCAAAAAAAGTTCCCCTAAACCTTAATAAAACTGAACCCCAGAAAATATAACATTGATTATCTGATTTGGCCTACTCTCCTCTATGGGGACATAGTCTCCCTTCCTTTAGTAAACTTTACTTTTCTCAATGAACTTTGCTGCTGCTTTCAGTATATTTCACATTTTGCAATCTTTTCTGGCACAAATGCAAGGACAGAGGACGCAACTGAGACTTCTGGTAACAGCAGCAAGTAACTGCAGGCCCCCCACCCCCCGCCAGCCTCCACACCTCAGCGCTAGCCCACAGGCTGACATCTCTGGGCGTGGTGGTCAGCAGGGGCTACCCATAGCCCCCATAGCTCTCTGCAGGCACCAGTGTGAAAGCTCGTGCTTTGTGACTTAGGGCTTGGAGTGCTTATGGCTGCCTTGCACTGTCCATAGATACTCTCCCCTGAACTTCCCATGGCTGCCGGCTTGGACAGGTTGCCGTCTGATGTGACTGCTGCCTAGGCTTCCATTGTCAATCGGAGTCACTGTGAGCTCTGTGCCACTCCTGCCACCAACTCTCTCCGTTTAATTCCCAGTGCTGCCTCAGCTGAGTTTCCCAGTCAACCACCTTCTCTCTGTGTGTGTTGGTGCCCAGGGGGTGGGGCAAGTGGGGTCACCCTTCTGACTCACAGGTTTGGCAGACAGCCTGCTTATGTAGCCAAAAGAGAATGTGGCAATGGCCGTTGTACTGATCATGTCACAGTTTCTATGGTCAGTCAGGACAGTCACTTATGGAAATGAAGGGTTGTGTTTACGCCAATCACCAGTCTTCTACTAGGCCATCAAGGGCACTGGTGCTCCTCTGACCTAAGTGGGGATGGCTTCAGGGTCATCAAGTGTTTGCCAAGGCTTGGCAAGGCAGGAAGGTCGGTGCAAGGTAGCTGCTTTGGCAGTGCCTTCAGGAGCCTCAGCTGCATGTTGGCAGCAGGCATCTGTGGTTGTCATAGAGCTTCTTCAATGTGGCCAGAGAATGTTCAGAGCTGCCCGAGATGGTGCAGGCTCCTTTAACTGGCCACTTTTCTGACAGTCCTTTGCTCAGATGGGGCTCCAGGGAAAGATCAAAGACTTGTCGTCAATCAGTGTCAATCACCTCAGCACCTTGAAGGAAGAATAAACATTACAAGAGGTGCTTACCTCACCATTACACTAGCAGTGATTTGATGATGCTTGACTGCTGCCCTCATGCTCCAGAGAGAGGTGCATCTCCTCATCTGTTTCCAAAGGGAATGTTACGATGTTACTGTATTTTCTAGTACGCCTTTTTCAGAAAAGGCAAATATTGTTGGATAGGAAGTAAATAGGTTTTGCTAGCCACTGGGCCAAAGAGTCTGCTGCAAATGCTCAACTGTAATTTGAAAGTAACCATCATAACATGTAAACTGATGAATGTGAGTCCAGTGGAGCCTCAGTTACAGGCATTGGAATTTGAAGTTCATGTTCACTATATATATGTGTGTGTGTGTGTGTGTATGTGTGTGTTTGTGTATATATATATATATATATGTATATGTTTGTATTAGGAGCCACATTTCTTTTTTTTTTTTTTTTGGCCAGTCCTGAGCTTGAGCTCAGGGCCTGAGCACTGTCCTTGGACTTTCTCAAGGCTAGAGCTCTACCACTTGAGCTTAAGCACCGTTTCCGGCTTTTTTCTATGTATGTGGTACCGAGGAATCGAACCCGGGTCTTCATGCATGCTAGGCAAGCACTTTAACCACTAGGCCAAACTCCCAGCCCAGGAGCCACATTTCTTTTATATGAAGGAATGGTACAAATTACAAGAACTTAGGATGTTCTGGTACAACTTATAGAAAAGGTAATGGTAACCCAACATGCATGTACTGCCTGGGTGACCAGAAGTCACTGTGGCTCTGGGGGATCGATCAAAGGCTCAGCCCTCATCCCTGTCTCCAGAGTGTGCTTGTCAGGGAGATGCTCTGCCTTGCCCGATTCTGGGGCTCCCATCCTGCGCAACCCACTTCTTTGATGGATTTGCCCTGCTCATTCAGTTAATGAGCCTCAGTGAAGTCACATAAGTGAAGGTCATTGTTTTCAGTGGCCAGCTTGTGCAGTTCCAGTAGTGGTTGATTCACACTTTTTTTTCTAAGTGCAATGCACACTCCACTGCATTCAGCCCGCTTTCCCAGTCATGGCGGTCTGGTTTCTTGATATCCCGCAGGAAGATGTGGCCGCCACGCTGGTTCTGCAGCTTCGTCCGTTTCTCCGCACGTTCTCTGTCCTCGTGAGATGGGTGAAGAAATTATTTGGCAGAGTTCTTCAAAGCCACATCATTTCGGTCGAAGTAGTAAGACATGGGCAGGTGGACGTAGGAGGCGTAGAGCTCCAGGTTGATGTGGTCATTGATGGCGGCCACCAAGTCTTGGTGTTGGTTCTGTGACACCTAGGAGGGGGATGTGGTCATCATGGTGGCAGGGGAGTTGTTGGCTCTGAGCAGGCGGCGGGGATGGAGGTCGTCGGGCTCTGTTCAAGCACTGTTGAAGCAAGAAGCTGTGGTGACTCTCTGTGAAGAATGTCTGGCCACAGTATGGTTTATAGTCCACTCTAATTCTCCTTTGACTCTTTCTGTCCATGAAAAGACCTTTGTATCTAGCAGGCCACACAGAAGCAGCAGAACTGGATTAGATCAAAGCCCATGTGTTTCCCTTCCACGGTTTGCTCTAGGTCAACAGAAAATCTAGGAAAATCACTTTGCTTATTTTGTATTTATTTTGTTTATACTATATATCCTCTTGTTCTCTTAACCTCTTCTTTCCTAATTAAAAGCCTTAATTCCCTTGATGGCTTTTGATAGGAGATTCAAGCAGAGGCTAAGAATGTAGATAGAGTCACTTTGGTAACTTCAGTGACAGCGCCTAAGTGAATGTGAACTTGGCCTAGATATGTGTAAAAACTCCAGTTACACAGACTTATGTACACATGTATGAGGAATAAGACTTAAATATTTGCTGTTCCTATGTAAATACTCTATTAGAAATACATCTCCACAGTCTTTTTTTTTTTTTTTGCTAGTCCTGGGGCTCGAACTCAGGGCTTGGTCAGTGTCGTTGAGCTTTCTCAAGGCTAACAGCACTCTACCACTTGAGCCAAGTACCACTGTGGCTTTTTCTGTATATGTGATACTGAGAAATTGAACCCAGTGCTAAGCAAGCACTCTACCATTAGGCTACATTCCTGGCCCCCCAACAGTCCATTTTAATAATCAAGTTGAATGAGTCACTGTCCTATTTCTAAGAAAGTACCAGTGGGCTAATCCTAGTTGTTCCTTGGCATCCAAGAGGCATTGTTCTGGGGCCCCCCCATGGGAACCAAAATTCATGGGTGCTCAAGCTCATTTGCCTATAACCCTCACACCTTTTTTTCACATGCTTTAGATAATCTCTAGAGTATGTATAATATTCAGTACATGTGAACAACAAGCAGATAGCTGTCTTATTGTATTGTTTAGGGAAAAATTACAAGCAAGATGTCCACGTGTTCAGTATAAATGCCATTGTTTCTGAGTATTCTCAATCTGTGCTTGAATAAATCTATCCATGCAAAACCTGTGGATACAGAGGATCTATTGCATCTACATGTAATTATTAATGTTTTACTATGTCATTCTCTCTTTTACTGCATCAGGGAATGTCGAACATTGAAGGGTTTGGAACTGTTTTCTATGCCCCTTGATTTTTTCCTCCATGTTTTTCAATTTTTTCTTTTTGCTTTATATCTTAGGTGTTCTACTTGATTACATTTTCTGAATCCTTAATTTGATGTTCTCTCATGCCCATTATTTTTGGTGTGCCTATTGATAGTTTCATTTCAGTATACCCCTGCTTTTTTTTTTGTTTTGTTTTTGTCAGTCGTGGGGCTTGAACTCTGGGCCTGAGCACTGTCCCTGAGCTCTTCAGCTCAAGGTTAATTCCCTAACACTTGAGCCACAGCGCCAGTGGTTTTCTGGAGGTTAACTGGAGATAAGAGTCTCATGGACTTTTGTGCCCAGGCTGGCTTTGAACTGTGATCCTCAGATCTCAGCTTCCTGAATGACTAGGAGTACAGGCGTGAGTGACCAGCACCTGGTTTCAGTAGACATATTCTAGGAACACGGGGGGTTTTGACTATTTCTTTTACACCGCCGCAAGTAAGGCTCCACATGCCAATTAGAATATATTATTTCCTATGAGTGTTTGCATTGTCATCTCTAAATACCACTTATCACAAAAAGAAGGATTTTTTGGAGGAAAGGCTGATTCCAGATGCCAAGTGGAAACTAAACAAGATAGACCAGCAACAACTCATGAGAGGAAACAGTAGGGGAGAGAGTGGTGACTGAGGTTCTGTTAGAAGAGTTCAGAAACCAATTAACATGGTCTTTGCCAGCCAAAGATGGGACAACTGAGGCATCAGCAAGGATGATTACTATCACAGACTGAAATATACAATGTGCTGAAAGAGATGAGCTCCTGATGGGAATAATAAAATCTCCCCTTTGGCGAATCCTGAGAAGCTTATCACTATTCTCTAAAGTGGCCTTAGAAGAGAGGACTCAAGCATTTATCAGACTTTGCTACATGACCTATACTTTCAGTTTATCAAGTAACAGATGGGAAATTTCTCTTTAGAGGAGTAGTCTAGAAAATAATGGAAGAAAGGATGATAGAATTTGAAAAGAATAATTTTGAGACACCTAAATGCATTGCTGAATTAGTGAATGGTTGTGACTAGCATAACAAATAGATCTTCCCCTCCTTCCTCCTCTTCTTTCCTCTCCTCTGCTTTCTCAGCCCTGGGAGCACAGGCATGTACCACTATGTCTGACACAACACGCCTCTTGAAAGAGGCACACATCACCAATGATGCTGTCTTGCCTTCCTCCCACCAAACTTATATCAGATAAAGCCTGCACATCTACTTACCAATTTATAGAAAATTCAAGGACAGAGGTACATGTTAAAAGACACAGTAGAAATGTATACAGCAAAGCTCAGAGCATGGGAATCCCTGCCTCAGCAATCCAATTCCGTAAAAATAAAATTCAAGGGTAGCTGCATAGATTAAAAGAGATTTAAAAGACATATCGATTAATAGCAATATATGTTCAGGGAAGTTTGACCATTGATAATTCCCTGACGTTAAGGAATCCTTGTTAATTTTGTATGTATAGTAGTGGTGTGGTGGTCGGGTTTATCCTTTACGGATCCACTGGACTATTTACAGATAAAATGCTGCATGGTGGAGCGGGTGGGTGTGATGGGATGCTAGATGGAGCAGGACGCCATGTGGTGCTGGCTGCTGAACTGGAGTGGTAAGCACAGGGGTTCATTGCATAACTCTCCACTTACGTAAATGCCTGGAAATTTCCAAAACGAAAAGCTAAAAAAGCCAAGTTTGCAGGCAAATGATAGATTTGAGAACATACTTGTGCCTCACGTCACAGACAGAGGGCTACTCTGGTTAATGTCAGAAGTGTCTGGAAATGTAGAATTAAATGAAGTAATAATCCAACAACAAAAAAGTGTCAACTCTTAGAAAAGAAATATTGATGAACCCAAAATATGTGGAAAGATGCTTCACTCCACTCATGAAAGGAGTGAGAACTACACTAAACAAAGAAAGCAGGCTGGCAAGAATCTGGGAGATTAAGATATGCTTCCTTGGCAAGGCTGGAGGAACAGTAAACCCTCCTGAAAGAAGTGACATGCCACAGCCCCCAAGGACAAAACCTTGGCAGGCATTGCTGTTACACTGCAGATGTGCAGGCAACCCGGTGACCTGGCAACATCACCTATGGACCAACCTGGACAAACCTAGGAAGCAAAGCCTGTTTCCAGCCGTGGCCAAATGGAACGGATGAGCCTTGGCGTATCCTCTGAATGAAACGGTAGGAAGGGAGAATGAGCACTTGGTGCTACGAAGACGTCTTCAGGGGCAGATCCCTAAGGGGACAGAGAACGGTACCATCAGTCGTATTATGAGATGAATCATGGCCCCCTAAAAGTCATGTTCCTAGATGTCCTAGAGTAGGCCCAATCCAATGTGACTGTTATCATTAGAGGGAGAATGTGGAGACAGACACACTCAGTGAGAAGCCATGAAAAGGGGATGACGGAATTTGAGGTGCATTACTGCACAGCATCTAGTGTATCGGTGGATTAATACATCTCTGAGCCAAGAAGAGAGGTTTAGAACAGATTTTTTTTTCCTCACAGACCTTTAAAAGGACTTAACCTCCATCAGGTGTGTGTGTGTGTGTGTGTGTGTGTCTGTGTGTCTGTGTCTGTGTCTGTGTGTGTGTGTCTGTGTGTGTGTGTGTGTGTGTGTCCATGCGTCTGTCTGTCTGTCTATGTGCACATGTACCAATACTGGGGCTTGAACCTAGGTCCTGCATGTTGTCCTTTAGCTTTTCACTTAAGGCTGGCATTCATCACTTGACCCATACCTTCACTCTCACCATTTTTTTTCCTGTTGGTCGTGGGGCTTGAACTCTATGCCTGTGCACTGTCCCTGAGCTCTTCAGCTTAAGGCTACTGCCCTACTCCTTGAACCATAGCACCACTTCCAGTTTTCTACTGATTAATTGGAGATAAAAGTCTCACAGACTTCAGTGGCTGGGCTGGCTTTGAATCACAATCCTCAAATCTCCGCCCCCTGAGTAGCCACCGCACCTCCCACCTTTTTGCTAGTTAACTAGAGATCAGAGTCTCATGGGCTTTTCTGCCTGGGCTGGCTTTGAACCTCAATCCTCAGATCTCAGCCTCCTGAGGGGCTAGGATGACAGGCGTGACCCATGGTGCCCAGTTATCACACACATCTTGGACATCAGTTTCTTTTCTGCTAGAAAGCTTCTTCTTAAGTTGCCTAGTACAGATTTCCAAAGTTGGCCATCTTTACATGTTTTACATTGTTTTATAATTTGGACCTAGAATGTTCCCTAAAGGCTCATGTGTTACAGGTTCAGTCCCTAGCCTGGCACTCCCTTGAGGTGGGGAATCTTTAGGAGGGGTGGGGTGGAAAGAGGAAGTCACTAGGACATGCTCTCCTAGTGGATTATGGGACCTGCCTCCCCTCCCTTTCACTTTCTGTCCACGAGGTAGGCAATTTTGCTGCTACCTTAATACAGTGTATCATCACAGCACACCAAGCCTAAGGGCCACCCGACCACGGACTGGGACTTCTGAAATCTTAACTCTTGATAGTGTAATTTTGTCTTAGGAATTGTTTTCATTAACAAGGAAACCAACCCAGATTCATTCTTTGGTTAGGTAGCACCTCAGGAGGCTATGGGAAACTGTCAAACATTTTAGAAGACTTTATTTTGGAAAAAATTGGACATACATAGAACAGAATAAACAGAACAAATAGTTTCTATCAACAGTTATCAATTACTGGTCAGTTTTGACTTGTATTGCAGTTAATCCAGTAGTATCGTCAGATAATCCTATATGCGTATTACCCTTGACAATTCATAATTCACTGGACTTGATTTATGTGAGTCAGGAGAGGGTTTTTTTTTTGTTATTTTTAGGGGGCTGGGATGTAGTCCTGGCTGTTTCGCATGCCAAGTACATGCTCTAACACTGAACGGTCAGTTGTGTGAATTGAGATCTTCATATTCCAATAGATCTTAAATCTCCTTAACGTGAGGATTCTTACTTATGTCCTTACCTTTTTCTCATAATGTCTTTGGTGAGAAACTCAGGCAGCCTGCCCTGTAGCCTTCCAGTCCTGCGTCCTGTGATAAGTTGGTTGCACATGTGGGATATTCACCCACTTCTCTGATTGCCTCATTTCTGGTCAACTAGTAGATCGGTGGAGAGAATTCAGACCATCAGCCATGCCCACCCCACTGTCAAGTTCACTGTTAGCTGTGGCCATCTGGATTTAGTAGGAGGTCTGGTGTGTGACATAGTGGCAAGCTGGCAATGCTCCAATTCTGCAAGGAGATGAGGGCAGTTTGAAGGAAGGGAGTGCAGGTGGGCTGGGTCTTAATGATGAGGTATGAGAGAAAAGTCTTCCGAGAAGAAAGTCACTAAGAGCTAACCGCTCTTCCATAAAGCATCCTATCTTGACCTCTCTGCCATCATGGCTGTTCTTCCCTGCAGCCCCATGTTTTTGTCTGTCCGACGCTCTTTGGTTGTGACCCCCTGTGATCCAGGTACATCATCTGCACATCTTTTGGCATGTCCCTCTCACCAAGGGCCCCACGGAGCTCAAACCTGCAGACTGGTGGGAGGGTGAGATAGGCTGAGGAGGACCTGTCCAGTGACGGCTGAGTTTCAGGCCTGGACTTGTTTCTCTGAGCTGTAAGAGTACCCCAGAAACTACCACTGAGAGAAGCAGTAAGCAGCCTGCTGGGAATGCCACCCAGCCTGGGGGTGTTGAGGGAGTAGGTGTGGTTAGAAATCTGGTCCATATGGAAGATAGCAGCTCATTAGCATGTGTGTCAAGTACAAACCTGGGAGGGGCCTTCTCCAGGCTGCCAAGTGTCTGGCCACTGGCCGGACACACCGAAGCTGCTGCTTGGTCCCCATCATCAGAGCAGCTGTGGGTGGCTCTTCCAGCCCCCATCTCAGTGCTCTTTTCCTCAAGTGTGAAATAAGACCACTGCGTGGTCTCACCCATGCATCTTTAATTTCTTCTGTAAACCCCATGTCCTCTAAGAACATCACTGATTTTTTCTGTTTCCCAAGCAGGCTTTCCTGCTGGGAAGAAAATGTGGCAACCATTGGCATGAATACAAACGTGTTCTTGGCAATTACATTTAAGTTCTATAAAAATAGTGCTCATTTGTTCAATTATAAAAATAATGCATGCTTATAATAGAAAACTGGGAATATTAAAAACTAAAAGGGAAGAAGTAATTATCGATGATTTCTCTGCTTAGGACACCCACTGTTCACATTTTAGTGATTTCCTTCAATTTGTTTTCTATGAATGTTTATATGGTTTGATTCATTTTCTGAGTCTACTCTTGTACTTTTAACTTCAAGTGGCCACATGAGCATTACGTTTGCTCACCATGGACAAACATAATTGTTATTTATCATCTGCTGTTTATAAAAATTCTTCACAAACACCAGTAATGTTTTTAAAAAAAGAAGCGTATGTGGTAGCTGGGCAGGTTGGCTCAAGCCTGCAATCCTTGCTACTTGGGAAACAGAGATCAGGGGATCCCCAGTTGGAAGCCAGACTCCCCCATAACTAATTGTTGGACACAGTAGTATGTGCCTGTCATCCCTAGAAACACAAGGAAGCACAAGTGAGAGAATCGTAGCTAGAGCTGGCGTGGGCACAAATCAAGACCCTGCCTAAATATAACCAATGCAAAAAGGGACTGGCACATGCCTCAAGTGGCAGAGCACATGCAAACATGCCTAGCATGTATGAGGCCCTAGATTCAATCACCAGTACTGCAAAAAAATAAATAAATAAAAGTAAACCATGTATTCACAACTGCACTAGAGGTTCATTATAACAACTACCACAACAACAATAAAAAGTAAAGTTGACATGAATATGTAATTTGGAAGGAAAAAATCCTATTTGCTTCCCCTGTCCTCAAATATAAATATCATGGGTAGGCAAAAGAATTTACTGAGGTTTATCAGGGCAAAGATTTGTCAAGCAAAGATCTATTGGAACACCATGAGAGAAAAATGGCAGGCAACTAGGCAGAAGAGTATAGCTCACAGAAAAGGTTGGAAAGTGGGTTCTCTACCTTGGGGCCTGGGCTGTGCAAGAGCTTCCCCTGGAGAGGCCTGGTGTCCTGCTCCTCCATTGTCTCCTGCCTCCAGACAGACTTTTTGGAAACTGAGCACCCTAAATGCTTGTGCTCATCACGGTGATAAGACACTGACCAGGGCTGCCCCAGAACCCCCTCTCCCAGGACTCTTCTCTTCCTGTTAGGTTGGAGGGAGGGCAGTTGCCAATGGGAGGGAATGGGAGTGGTCTGGCTGCTCCCCTCTCATTGTCTTCCCTGTCACCTCTACTGTCAAAGGCAAATCCAGAGTCTCTGAATGGCATTAACCTGGGGAATCTGCAGGTCATATGGCTATATCTCTCCTCTGCAGAGCTCAGCACCAGTTCTGTTTTCTGTTTCTATGACAAAATACACAGGGCTGGATAACTCATAAAGGAAATAAATTTATTTTGGCTCACAGTTCTGAAGTCTAAGAACATGGTGCCCACAGATGCTGGGCTTCTGGTGAGGGACCTATGCTATCCCCGCACAGGGACAGGCAGGCACAAGTGTGAGCGAGGTGGAGGGAGGGGCCATGCTTACTCTGTACCAACCCAGTCTCCAGGGAACCACATTAACTGCTTCATGGGTGGAGCCTGCAAACTCTGATCACCTTTTGCCATGTCCAACTCTGCCACGGTGGGGCCATACATTGACCATAGTAAGACCTTTGCTTTCTTCTTATTTTTAATGCAATACGCAGCTGCTTGATTTACTTGTTGCTTTGTCCCTAAAAGCAGCTGGCCAACCAGCTCTGTAAGCTCTCCTGAATTTGTAGCCTCAAGTTAACCCTGACGTGAAACATAAATTTTCCCTTTATAACATACTTTTAAAGTTTTATTTTGACAGATTTTAAATCCATCCCAGAAGTTAAAAGAATAGTATAATGAAAAAAATTTATCACCTGTCAGTTCACCAACTGTTCATTTTGTTTTAGCATTCTTTCTGTATACATATACTACACACATGTATTTTAAAACATCACTTGAAGGAGAACTTCAGTTGTCATACTTCTGAATGCATAAGCATATATTGTGTGTGTGTGTGTGTGTGTGTGTGTGTGTGTGTGTGTGTGTGTGTGTGTGTGTAAGTGTGCTGGCCCTGGGGTTTGAACTCAGGGCTTGCCTGCTGTCCCTTAACTCTTGAGCCAGGCTTGAGCCACAGTTCTACTTCTGGCTTTTCAGTGGTTGGTTGGTGAAGAGTCCCACAGGGCTACAACCAGAGGCAGGCTGCTCAGGGCACAGCCACCTGGAGCAACGAAGGTTTGGGAAACCACAAGACCTGTGGTCTTTGGCCAGCTGCAGATCCCAAGGCTCCATTCACCGAGGTTTCTATGGGTCTTGTGGACAGAAGTAAGGTACAAACTTCAACTGGGGCAATATTTTGTACACAAATCATAGAGAGGACACTCTCCTTCTGGGAAAGAGAGCTAAACCATAAACAGCTTACAATTTACATAAACCTAGGGCTCTCTGGCAGTTTAGAGTGGAGTTAGGCCGCACCCAGGATAGAAGTCTGAATTCCCTTGTTTGGAAAACTCTCAGCATTCTTAGAGTACTGTGGAGAAGGCATTTCAAACTCCCAGTCCTTTCTGGGTCTCACAGCTTATTGTGTTGCCCCTGGTTATGGTGGGCTGGGGAGCTGCAGCAGGTGGCAACACACAGATTTCCTGCCTGGCTGATTTCAAACCAGGATCCTCAGATCTCAGCCTCTAGGGCAGCTACTGGCTTAACCGTCGGTACTCATCGTACGAACATGCATTTCTTAGAGACACCACCCTGCAGAATAACCACTGCAGCTGTCTTGTCCAACAAATTTAACTTTTATATGCACCTTTTAAATATATACTTTATGTACAGATTTCCCCAATGGCCCCAATAGTGTCCTTTATAGTATTTTTTGATGACTTGTCCAAAGTTTGCATTCCTTCATTGTGCTTCTTTATCCCCCTCTAGCCAGAACAGTTCTTCATCCTCCGTGTGCATGCATGAGCTTGCAGACATTTTATGAAATCATGGGTTGAGAATCCAGGCCATTTGTCTACCAACATGGCTCTTGGTGTGAATTTGTCTGATGCTTTTTCATGACTACATCAGGTCATACGTTTTTTGAAGGAGTACCATGGAGGAGATGCCAGGCTCCCAGTGTAACATAATGGATGGCACAGGATGTCCCTTGGTCTTTTATTACCCAAGTTAAGATTGGTCACTTAGTTGAATACCATAAAGGCAAAGGGCTCTGTCTCTGTCTGTCTCCCTCTTTTCTGCCTTTCTCCCTTCTTCCCTCTCTTCCTTCTCCCCATCTGTGTCTGTGTGTGTGAAGAAATCATACCTTCAGATCTGAAGATGGTTTCTACCCGTGCTGGCACACAGTAACTGACATTTCTCTCTCTTTCCCTTCCCCCTCCCCCCCTCCGTGTCTGTGTGTGTGAAGAAACCATACCTTCAGATCTGAAGATGGTTTCTACCTAGTGTGTTAGTAACTGACCACGGGTGTCCTGAATTGGAAATGAAGCAAAAACAAATGTGCTAAGCTCCTGTAGGTCACATGCAGCACCTTCTTTGATTCTACCAGCCTGAGCGTCATCGTAACAGTGAGAGCCGGGAGAGTGGTTGCAACCTAAATTTAATATGTACACAGATTCAGACACTGGGAATTTGGCATCTGTCTCCTTTCCCAGCTCCTCAGGAAGTTTGTTTTCATGTGTTTAGTCTGGGGCAGTGCAACTGTGCCCGACTGCATCTGTGCACCTGGCAATGGAGTGCAGTGATGCCTTTAAAACCCAGGCACTATCCCTGAGCTCCTCGGCTCAAGGCCACCCCTTACCCCTGGGCCTGGGTGCTGTCCCTGAGCTCCTCAGCTCAAGGCCACCACCCTACCCCCATGCCTGGGCACTGTCCCTGAGCTCCTCAGTTCAAGGCCACTGCCCTACCTCGTAAGCCACAGTGCCACTTCGGTTTTCTGGTGGTTAAATGTAGATAAGAGTCTCATGGACTTAGTGCTCCGGCCGGCTTTGAACCGTTATTCTCAGATCTCAGCCTCCTGAGTAGCTAGGATGACAAGTGACAGGCTGAAAGGTGTCTTTCAAACAGGGTCAGGACTTTCACTTTCAAATTCAAGTGTTTGTTTGGAGCAGCATTCATTCATTATTGTCTGAATGGAGTAACCTTTTACAGTCCAAAAATTCTAGCTCTGAGAAGTCAAAAAAAAAAAAGAATCATTATTGCTGGGCACTGGTTTCATGCCTGTTTGAGCCCCATAACCAACCAAACAAAAAATCCATTACACTGAGGTAGCATGTCAGGATGAGTAAGGCAGAAAATCCAAGCATATTGCATTTCCCTTCCCCAGAGTTATCCTAGAGATCACATACACACAGCTAACCCACGCAGGACGTCTGGCCGCCAAGTATCTGCTCCCTTTTTTTCTCCCAGGCCACTCTCTAAGCTGCCTGGGTGGCTGCCAGGACAAGAGTTACCTTTCCTGTGCCCAGGGCGCTTCAGCCCTGCTTCTACTGTGTCTGCACACGTGAGCAATTGTGCAGCGTCTCTGCTGTACCTGGGAGGGAAGGAACACCTCCTACAGAGATGGAGGAGGAGAACACAGGAAGAGTGGGGGGGGGAAGGACAGGCAGGAACGCAATGCAGACACTCAGGGGTGGGCCATATCTGGCCCTCTGACCAGGTCCAGGCCCTGAATGATGGCATAAGCCACTGTCACCTTGCTAATACTTTTTGTTTTAAAGCTCCTATGATTTAGGGATGCTTTGTTAGGGTAGCCACCCCAGTGTTCAAACCAATGCCACAGACCACAGTCAGCTTCGCCTCCTCTCACGCAGCCGGTGTCCAGTACAGCCTGGCTTCCGCACATGCTTTTGGCTCCCTCTCCTCTCCACTCCTCTCTAGTGTACTCCTACTCATTCGTTGATAACCCACTCAAATATTCCCTTCTTGGCAGCCTTCCCTCGTTCCCAACCACTGCTAGACAGACTTTAATATTTTCTCCTCTTTGATCCCATATTAAAGCTGTCAAATCTCTATTTGCACTTCCTACATGGCATCTAATTATTTACCCATATGTTGATGTTTTACAGTACACTGTCATTCTTTAAAGTCAGGGACCGAGTCTGATTCAATTTTGAATCCCTAACACTGACTTTATAAAAGACACGACTAGGCCTTCAGTGACTGGATGAATGAGTACAGATGATAGCATTGGGTGTGTACTCATACAGATCTTCATTGTTTAAAAAATTGTTCTTTCTCTGCTAAGACACACTTGTGCTGAACACACCCTTCCTCCTACAGAAGCTCAGTGAGCACAGATTTACTCTTATATAATTTATAAGCCAGGGGACCGATTGATTACACATTTGCCTGCAAACTTGCATGGTGGGTTTGTCTCCTCAGCTAACCAGTCTTGTAGTAGAGCAGCCTCCATTTGATGGGCTTCATGCCTTGCCCTGCTTTGTTTTTCCCATGCCAAATATCACAGCCACCGTAGCAGTTCTGCAGGGGCATTTTGTGCTAGTGCTATACCAGTGCTGGAACCGAACTGTATCCAGGCTTTGATGTGTACCTGGTATGTAAGTCTCATGTAATCTCATGTATAGTGTGGGTTTCATTTCTGTAGAGATTGGTCTTAAATATCCTTAATTTTTGCAAATCTTAAAGAGAAATTCTTTTTTTATATTTGTTATTGTAATTAATAAAAGGGTTACATGATATTTGCCAGATAGAAAGTGCATTAATTCATATACATTGATACCCTTTCACATGTCTTGGTACCCATTACCCTCCCCCCCTCCCATCTTGGTTTTCCCCCCTTCCCTATCAAATTTCAAATAACCAAATACAAATAAATTCAATATATCAGATAACAAAGTGAGATACTGTAACAATATGAGATACCCAAGGGACAGCAAAGGAGATGAGAGATAACATAGTACATTAAGGACAACAATCATTCGTTATATGGCTTTTGTTTCAATATCCTGGAGGTCCTTTCAATTAGCTTCATACTATTTGGCCTTATGTATCAAGATTTTGCTCTATTGCAGATATCTGCTAGTAGAGCCCAAGGTTTCTACTGATTATGACAAATGAGGGAAACCATTGAGCCTAAGTTCCTTTGAGTCTGGCTTACTTCACTTAATATGATTTTTTCTAAGTCTTTCCATTTCCTAACAAATGGGGCGATGTCATTCTTTCTGACAGCAGCATAGAATTCCATTGTGTACAAATACCACAACTTGTTGATCCACTCATCAACTGAAGGACATCTAGGTTGGTTCCATATCTTTGCTATGGTGAATAGTGCTGCAATGAATATTGTTGTGCTAGTGGATTTAGTATGTCCTTGTTTCTGGATGGTTGGGTAAATGCCAAGTAGTGGAATTGCTGGGTCATAGGGGAGTTCTATGTTTAGCCTTTTGAGGCACTGCCACACTGCTTTCCATAGTGGTTGAATGAGTTTGCACTCCCACCAACAGTGTAGTCGTGATCCCTCCTGGCCACATCCCCTCCAGCATCTGTTGGATCCTGGCCATTCTAAGTGGAGTGAGGTGGAATCTTAGAGAACAAAGAGAAATTCTATGGGCAAACTTTATCCCCAAACTAGATTTTAAGCAGTGGTCACGTAAAAACAAAAGATGTATACTATATATATTATGTCTTCATATGCTTATTTGTTCATTTTATGACTCCTCTAGCTAGCACACAAATATTCCCAGAGCACTGAGTCCAGGCACAGGGACTCGTGCTTATCAGCTCAGACACTGACGAGGCAGAGCTTGGGAGGGTTGTGGTCTGAAATGAACACTGAGCAAAGACATGAGTCCTGATTTGAAAAATACACTAAAGCAAGTGGTTCAGGTGGTAGAATGCTCTTGCTTAGCAGGATTGAGGCCCAGAGTTCAAACCCAAACCCTAGCAATCTGCCTCTGTCTCTGTCTCTGTCTCCATCTCTCTCTATCTGTCTCTATCTGTCTCTCTGTCTCTGTTTCTGTCTCTCTCTCTCTGTCTCTCTCTCTCTCTCTCGCATTCATGCATGCGCAAACATATACACACACACACACGTGCACGCACATGTACACACACAACAAATAGAGCATCTTAGCTCTTATTCTGTGGGTCCAGACCAGGCTCCGGGAGGAATAAGTGGATATGAATGTCTGTTCTTCTGTTCATTCAGTGACTGCATCAGCCTGCACCCCAGTGGTGCCTTCCTGAGCTAATCAGGGACACATCCAGGTGACTGCTTGTCCCCTGCACTGTCCTTGTCAGCACGTGACACATGCTGGCCACAGGCCTTTGCCTACTCCTGCCCTGTGGGTACTGTTTCCCTTCAGAGCATAGCACCTTTGTTTTGCTTTCTATTATCTTTCCTGCATTCTTTCAGGTTAATTGGATGCCATTTGTCCACAGGCTGGGTGCTAGGGCTTCAGTATGGTTATTCCAACAGGGTAGTGTCTCAGAGGCTGATTTTTCAGTGTGACAGTGTTGAGGTGACACCACCTTTCAGATGCAGGCCCTAGTGGGAAATCCTCAGGGCAGTTAGGTCATTGCCCCTAGAAGGGATTGTGGGATTTACCCAAACTTTTAGGCTAACCTGGAAAAAAAGTTTTAAAGAGACACCAGGCGCCTATGGCACATGCCTGTAATCTTCTTAAGAAGTTGAGACTGGGGAGAGAGACGTTCTGGGTAGAAGAGATCGCAGAAACTCTTTTCACCCATGGCTTGGGTGGAGTAGTGGGTAGCTGGCAGCCGTAGGTAGGAGGGAGACTAAGATCAAGAGATCTCCTTGCTCTGGCAGCAGAAAGGGTCTGTGAGGCCATCTCCATGGAGGAAAAGACTGGAGGTGTGGCTCGGCATGGCCCTCAAAGCCAGGGCTCAAAAAGAAGTAAGTGGCAAGGACAAAAATATGACACATATCTATACATCTATATATTCAAAATGAGGCTAAGCAGGTGAGGAATGTTACCATCTATTTACAACACCAGAGAAGGGAGACAGAGTAGGTGGTGGGAGGAGAAGACTAAGAGGGCCTGGGAGAGAGGGGAGAAAGCTTATATTACTACTCGGTTTTCAACAAACACTCAGCTAAGCCTGCTGTATGTGCCAGTCATAAGCCTTGTTATCAAGGAGAATACCAGCCACGTGAACAACTTCAAATTTTCTAGTAGACCTACTGCCAAAGTAAAAAGATACAAAAGGCAATTAATTTTTATAATCAATTGTGCTTAAATCAATATATCCAAAATAACCTCATCTCCAAGTGTTAGCAGCACAAGAACCATGGATGCCATGTTACTCCTACTTCTAATCCAGCCTCCAAATCCAGTGTGTCATTTGATCCTCTACATCTCAAGGAGCCAACAGCCTCTGTGGTCCCCACTGCCCTACTGGACAGGGCCGTTCTACTCAGTGGACAAACAAGGCAAGCTGTGCACACGGGTAGATGCGTATGAATAACCAATTGTAGTAGTGGACTTGGGATACTTTGTGGAGCCTTAGAAACAGTCAAGTGTTGTGGAGAAAGAGAACAGGGCAGGTGACAGGACCTGGAGCTCTGGCCAGAGTGCGGGCCTCCATCCTTGAAGCTGTCTCTGGTGGAGCCTGGGAGGCATGAGGGAGAGAGAGCCCGTGGCACGCTAGAGGACGACTCCTAGGACCCTCCTCACACGTGCCCACGTGCATGGCTCTGCCATCTCACGGTAACACAGCACACTGCGGAACCCGGCTACCTTCAGCCGGCTCTTGACAGTTTGCAATGCAAATACTGCGCCAGTCATTTTAGATTGTATTGTTCAGGAAGTAATGGCCAGAAAAAGTGTTGGTGCGTGTTTAGTATAATTTTTTAATATTTTCAAACTTTTGCCTAATTGAATCTGTGGATGCAGAACCCACAGATGTGAAGGGTCAACTGCATTTATTTCATGTGCATCATAATCAAGCCTAAACAGAGGGAATATAAATGCGTCACCAGCTCTTCTCCCGGCATCTGCAGAACTTTAACCAGGAAGCCTGACACCCAGCAAGTCTTCGTGCCTCTGCTGGGCTTAGGGCTCCAAGTCTCTGAGCGCCTCCTTGAATTTAGAGTGCTGACAGCAGGGACCACTGGCTGCCACCACTAAGGCAGGGCATGAAGTGGGCCTTCTGTGGGTGCTGCGTGCTTGCCCACACCTCCCTGACGGGTGGCTTTCCCCAGCAGCAGCATCTTCTGCTCTCTGTCTGTTGACTGCCCCACTGTGTGATGGGGAGAGTCCAGGCCCTCCTCCCCTCCTCCTTCCCTTCTCTTCCTTGGTCACCTCCTCTTCCCATGTCTTCTCATTTATTCCCAAGTGCCCCAAGCTTCCTCCAGGAAATTCTGAGCTGAGCTCAGGGAGTCAGCCATGCTAGGCACTTCCAAAAAGGCGATAGAGCTGCCCCTCCTCTGAGAAGGCGATGGAGATGTCCGTCCTCTGGGAAGGCGATGGAGATGTCCCTCCTCTGGGAAGGCGATAGAGATGCCCCTCCTCTGGGAAGGCGATAGAGATGCCCCTCCTCTGGGAAGGCGATGGAGATGTCCCTCCTCTGGGAAGGCGATGGAGATGTCCCTCCCTGAGAAGGTGATAGAGATGTCCCTCCTCTGGGAAGGCGATGGAGATGTCCCTTCTCTGAGAAGTTTAAAGTACAACCACACAATATTTGAAACTTTTTTTTTTGCCAGATCTGGGCCTTGAACTCAGGGCCTAAGCACTGTCCTTAGGCTTTTCTCAAGGCTAGCACTCAACCACTTGAGCTGCAGCACCCCTTCCAGCTTTTTTCTCTGTATGTGGTATGGAGGAATTGAACCCTGGTGTTTGTTCATGCTAGGCCAGCACTCCACCACTAGGCCAGACTCCGGACCTGATTTGTAACATTTTTGAACTTGAGGTTTAAGGGTTCCAAGATTCTGTCTGAAAGTGTCACATGCCCAGATTGTCCAACCACTCTCTCTCTATCCCTGTGCTTGCTGCTTACGGGATGGTAGGTATCTAGTTACTTTTGCTTGAAAGGTGCCTATCATTGTGTAGGTATATCATAAGTAGATTGAGGCAGGAAAGAGCTAAAAGATTCCGAATGTGCTGAGTTCACTGATTGTGGTAGAGTATCACATTAATTAGAATGTTAACTATTGTCATAGGAAGAAATCCAAATCTCAGTGACTTCACCCAGCGGAAGGATTTTTTTTTTTTTTTTTTTTTTGCCAGTCCTGGGCTTGAGCTCAGGGCCTGAGCACTGTCCTTGGACTTTCTCAAGGCTAGAGCTCTACCACTTGAGCCTCAGCACCACTTCTGTCTTTTTTCTATGTATGTGGTACCAAGGAATTGAACCCGGGTCTTCATGCATGCTAGGCAAGCACTTTAACCACTAGGCCAAAGTCTGGCCCCGGAATTTTTTTTTTCTGCACAGCCCAAATCAAGTCGTTGTTGGAGTGAGATATTTCTTTGCTCCACACAGCCGTTTGGGGCCCAACTTCCTTATGTTCTGTGGTCCACAACACTTCCTAGGAATGATTTTCTCTTTCCATGGTTGGGAGACAAAGGGGAGGAGATGAAGAGTTGGGAAGAGGGAGAAGGGGAGGTCTCATTGGTTAGGCATGGTTGTTGGCATGCTCGTTTCCTGGCGTACTCCACTGGCAGAATGGGAGCCCAGAGGGTTTCCAGAAGTCCCATGGGAAAGAGGGCCAACCACCTCTGCGGAGATGGCTTTCATACATCCTGTAGGTCATTTTCTTTTCTTTGTTGTCAGTAGTAGGGCTTGAACTCAGGGCCTGGACACTGCCCCTAAACTCTTTTGCTCAAGGCTTGCACTTTACCATTTCAAGCCACAGCACCACTTTTGAGTATTCTGATGGTTAACTGGAGATGAGAGTCTTATGGACTTTGCTTCTCGGGCTAGCTTCAAACCACGATTCTCATCTCAGCTTTCTAGGTAGCTAGGGCTATAGACATGAGCCACTGGTACCCGGCTCTGTGAGTTGTTTTCATTTCATGCTACACGAGCAGATGGGCCATGGGGTGGTCTAAGAAAGAATGTATATTGCTAGGGGGACTTTCTGCATTAAGTCATTTGGCCAAAAAATTGTTTAACTTCCAACCCTTGAGGGTCTATACAGATGGATTTCCTGACAGTAGTGGTTCTCTAATAATCGTGTGGTTTTCTTCTTGACATCTAGATTCCCAATCCATTCTGGAGTTTATTCTCATATAGGATATGAGGTACGACTCTGATGTGACTGTTTCCCAAATAACCCAGTTGTCTGGAGCTGCTCGTTTGACAGGCCATTTGGACCCCACTAGACTTTAGTGACCGTCTTTACCAAATAGCAAACTTCAGTATGTACTTGGGTCTGTTTTGTATTCTTTTTGAAAATTGGGCATTGTTCTGTTTATGTGTGAGTGCCACACTGTTCTAGAAGGTATGCTCTAATGTGTAATAAGGCCTTGTTGTATGGCCAGCCTCTGACAAGCTTAACATATGTTCTCCTACTTAGCAACATTCTCAACTATTCTCTGGAATGAAAAGAAAACAAGGCCTTTCAAAATATTAAGGCTAAGCAGCGGTGGCTCATACATGTAATCCTAGGTACTCTGGAGGCCGAGAAACCCAGAAAGAAAAGTCCTCAAGACTCTTATTTACAAAATAACTAACAAAAAGCAGGGATGAAAGTGTGGCTCCAGTAGTAGACATTTATCTATAAAAACCTTGGTGTTCTTTCTAATCGGGCATGTTTAAGATTTTTAAATTAATTCAGGTACAATTGGCATCTTTTTAAATGTCATCCTATCATAGTCCATTTGTTCATGTCCCCTTGTTTCTGTAACTTTCAGGGATATGTGGCTTGTTTCTTATTTATTTCTAGGTATTTTATCTTCATTGTTCTTACTGTAGGAGATTTTTCTCTATCTCAGTATTTCAGTATTTTCAGTGGACTGATTCCACAACTTCCTCTTCTCATAGATACCCAAGTCAGGGAACGCTCAACTCACATATAAAATAGCATAGTATTCTTTCTTTTTTTTTCCACTTGTACATTTTAATTTAAACCCCAAACACCCCCAAATGTGAAGCACATTTGCCAAAACCAGGAACATGGGGCTGGGAGTTTGGCCTACTGGTAGAGTGCTTGCCTTGCATGCACGAAGACCCGGGTTCGATTCCTCAGTACCACATACATAGAAAAAAGCTGGAAGTGGTGCTGAGGCTCAAGTGGTAGAGTTCTAGCCTTGAGAAAGTCCAAGGACAGTGCTCAGACCCTGAGCTGAAGTCCAAGACTGGGAAAAAAAAAAAAACAAAAAAACACCAGGAACATGAAGATTCACGGTCTAGCAAACTACTTTTTCAGTCCTGGGCTTGGGCTCAGGGCCTGCGCACTGTCCTTGGATTTTCTCAAGTCTAGAGCTCTATCACTAGAGCCACAGTACCACTTGTGGAATTTTTCTATGTCTGTGGTGCTGACGAATTGACCCTGGGTCTTCATGCATGCTAGGTAAGCACTCTACTGCTAGGCCAAACTCTTGGCCTAGCAAACTGTTTTCTAAGAGTAGGAGACATACTCCCAACTTGCCCGATGATTATTTTCACCCAGCAGGGAAGACTGAGAGCCTAGCCCCATACATTTCTCTTTCTGCAGGTAACATTTTTAGGCAGCCATGCATATCTGCTTTGGTTGCATGCTGTGAGGCATATTAGATGAGCCCTCTCCCACTGCCACTCATTCTGTTGCAGATGCGTGGCCTTTTAGTGATAACAGCATAAGGCCACGAGATTTGGCATGCACTGCTACCAGCAGTGATTCTCATCAAAGCGAAAACAGCTAATGATGGTGATGCATGTTTGCAATCCTAGACTTGAGGCAGGTTGACAAGTTTGAAACCAGCGTCAGTTACCTAGACTCCAACAAAAAAAATCAAGCAAACATAGATTCAGAAGGATTTCTTCTGATTTGGCAAAGTCATTCAAGCAGTTGGTTTACTCCTCTTATCTATTTTTCCTCCTTTGGCTGTTTTCCTTTTTATCTTGTCCTGACTCTCAGGAACAGAAAGAGTATTACAGACTCAGTTTTTCTGATCATTTCACCTTTGGCCTTTCTACCTTCATCACTAACTTGTCACTGGAGAAACTGGGTCTACATTTTCTCTTTATCAGGACATTTGAACACTATGCATTAAGTGTAACGAGACTGGTGTGGCAATGGATAATGGAGCAGCAGCCCTGGTAAACATGGGATTTTCTTAGGGTTAGATGACAAAGCTGATGTCAAATGTCAAAGAAAGGGGTAATTTTAATCATCTTAAAAGCTTTTTAACTTTGGGACTGTACTGAGGTAGATAATGCTGTTATAACTACTGAATTACTGAATGAAAATTTAAAAAATGATAAAATTGAAAGGAGGCACTGATTTAAAATTATCTTCCTTTAAATCCAAATGGATTATTAAGTATACTTCCAACCAACATGTCCAAGTTCTAAGCATGAAATCCAAGTCTGACTTATCATGAGTCCACTTTTGTACTTTGAAGAGGAACTCGCAGTTGTTAAAAAGACCCACATTCTAGCGAACAGCAAGCCATAAAGCAGTTGTCCTTGTGAGGAAGCCCATAATTTTACACTTGATATTTCCATCCTGGCTCATTGCCAACTCTTCAGGATTTGAATTCTTTGTTCACTGAAGGAGCTGGGACTGTTTCTCCACTCAAACTGATCTTTGTCAAAAATTACTTTTACAATAAGAGAAGAGCTAGGACAAGTTGCCACCTCTTCACCATTCTCCAAATCTTCCTCATTGTGAAACACTGCCATGATCACTAGAGCTGGCTGGGAGTCCGTCCCACAGGGCCCGGGTAGGTCTAACACGGCCGCCAGCACCCGGCACCCTCAGCACAGTATTCTTACATAGCTCCTGTGTAGTGGCCCGTGTAATTGAAGTATCTCTATACTTCTTAGATAATACCAATACAGTAGGAAAATGTTTCATGCAGCCCCCCAATTTTTCCTCCAGCATTGTAAACCCAAAGTTGATTGAATTCTTGAACACTGAATCTTCAGCACTTGCTGTACAATCATTTTGTGTTTTATTGTTTTGGTAGTACAGGGGCTTAAACTTGGGCCATAGGCTTATTAAGCAAGTACTCTACCACTTGAGCCATGTGTGTAGGGCTTTTTTGCTTTAGTTATATACCAAAGAGGGTCTTTCACTTTTGTCGGGCTGGCCTCCAATTGCAATTAATCTTCTTATTGTTCCTCACCAAGTAGCTAGGATTTTAGGCGTGAACCACCATGCCTGGCCCAAGCATACCATTGTTAGAAATTATTGTGTCAGGAAGAGTGAAACAAGAAAACCAGAGAAAAACAAGCATCCCCATGGGCCTCTTTGGGATTTGCGGAATGTGTGGGAAAGTCTGGCCCAGGCCCGTAGAAGGGTGTGGGTCCCCGAGCACCCCAGTTCCTGTTTATCCCATTTCTCTCTGCACCTGAAAGACTGGGAGCCTACAGCAATGCCAAATGTTGTGAGCAGTTTCCAGGGGGAGAGCGGAGCTGGCCAGGGTCTTGTGCTCATCTGAATCTGATGCCGGAGAAGGAGTTCCTGCACATCTCAGGCAAGTGGCTTCATCTACAAAATGACACCAAGGTCACCCTCAACAGAAGCCTTCTCGAAGGCCTGCTGGTCCCTCCGCGTGCTCAAGGACCATGCGTGTCACAATTTGTGCAGAGTGGGGCTTCACAAGATGGAGGTCTCAGCTCCTGATCTTTCAGAGGCAGTATGGAAGAAGCACTGGTGCAGTTCCCTCCTTATCATGGGCCAGCCAGTGCCTGAGCACTTTTTTTTTTTTTTTGCCAGTCCTGGGGCTTGAAGTTGGGGCCTGAGCACCGTCCTTGGGCTCTCTCAAGGCTGGAGCTCTACCACTTGAGCCACAGCACCACTTCCAGCTTTTTCTATATATGTGGTACTGAAGAACTGAACCCGAGTCTTTGTGCATGCCAGGCAAGCACTATTACCACTAGGCTAAACTCCTAGCTCATGAGCAAGCACTTTTAATATATGACAGTTCACTTAATTTCCACAAAAATACTATGAAGGAAATACTCTTATTACCCAATTATGTTGATGGGGGAATGGGTAGAAGAAGCTAAATAACTTCTATCGGGCTTCTAAGCCCAATGGCTGATTCAAACCCAAAGGTCTATGCTCTTCGTTCCACATGGTCTTTCTGGCCCAAAGAAGTCATTAAAAATTAGTCAAGAGGGTCGGGAGTTTGGCCTAGTGGTAGAGTACTTGCCTAGCATGCACGAAGACCTAGGTTCGATTTCTTGATACCACATACATAGAAAAAAAAGCAGGAAGTGGTGCTGAGGCTCAAGTGGTAGAGCTCTAGCCTTGAGAAAGTCCAAGGACAGTGCTCAGGCTCTGAGCAAAATCCCTGGACTGGCAAAAAAAAATTGCTCTAAAAATTAGCCAAGAACTGGAGGTATGGTTCAGAATTAGAGTGCTTGTGTAGCATTAAAAAGGTCCTGGCTTTGGTCCCCAGCATACACACACAACACATACACACACATGCATGCATGCACATGTGTGCATGCACATAGGCACACACATGCACATGTTTAGGATTTTTAAGGAAAATTCCTTGCCCCGTCTCCACTCATCTTCAGCTTCTACCTGTGTCAGTGTCTGTACACAGGTAGTTTTTCTGCACTGCTCAGCCCTTCGCTGGCTTCCCCCATGTGAATGGAACATCCTTATTGCCTCCAGTAGTGGGGCAGTGCCACCCTCTTCAAAACAAACCTCAAAAACTGTGCATACGTGTGGACTGGCACCTTTTCTTGTTCATAGTGCAGCCTGGCACCTTCACTTGTGCATGCATGTGGCACTGGTCATGCATACATGAGACCCGGCGCCTTTGCTTGCTGGCAGTCTATGTGTCTTGTGCCTATAGTGACCCCAGTGGAATGTGTGTTAGTGAGAACCACTTTCCTCTGCTTCGGTAACCTGATTAGCCTGTGGAAGAATTCTTCCTTCTTCCCTGAGTCCAGATCTCATTACAGTGCTTGGGCCCCGTTACGGGCATTCTGCACTTGCCAGATTCAGTTAAAGGAAGTGACATGTCGGTGGGAACTTGTACTCTCCTCCTGGTAGATCTGATTGTACTTAATGACCATCCCCAAGAGGCCTGGCCTCTGTGCTTAACTAAATGGTAAAAATAGCCCTTTACTGCGTGACTTTCTGAGGGCCGGAAGGACGGCTGGAGACCATGTGGGCCACCTTGAGCTCCACACAGGAAGCTCGTGCAAAACCGAAACCTGCCGGTGTGAAGGGGCCTGAGCAGGAGAGGGCCAGAACTCAGCCCCCCACTCGACTCCACCCTGCGGCCCCAGCCCTAGCCACGGACCAACACTTACATGATGGCCCCAGGAGCACCCTTATTATATACTCTTGTTCCTCAAAGGAAGCCATGTTTTAAATTCAACACATTTATTTTTTTATACTTTTGTACAAGTGAAGCACAAACACCTATAAAGGTAACCCTACAAATAAAGTCCGTGTAAGCAAAGCTGAGTTGTGAATGCCCAGCTACACATGGCTGGCTACCTTTGTGAAAAGGAAGGTGAACAGCACCGCGAAACATCAAAACCCCCTGAAGATTGCCTCGACTAACAAGAAAGTTAAAAGCACACTGAAGGGGTTTCTCACAGTGAAGTGCAGTGTTACTTAATGCTCCAGCACCTGCGCCCATTTTTTTCTTTGCCAGTCCTGGGGCCTGACCTCAGGGCCTGAGCTTTCTCAGGCTACAGCTCTACCACTTGAGCCACAGTACCACTTCTGGCTTTTTCTGTGTGTGTGTGGTACTGAGGAATGGAGCCCAGGGTTTGTGCATGCTAAGTGAGCTCTCTACCACTAGGTCTTATCCTCATTTTATAGAGGCAAAGAAGTAAGCTACTCACCTGTGTGTGGTCATGGAGTTCTAGGCTAGCCAAGCTAGGATTTGAACGGGCGGCCCAACTCGAAGGCCCATTGACCTTGAGCTGCCCTGTGTCCTTTTGCCTTCACTGAAAACACTTGGAAACAGCTATCGACACTCGCCATCTCCACTGGTTTCCCCTCACTTTGTGGGTCTGCCTGGATTAACCCAAGAGCTGACTGCTCATGCCCACGCCTTCCTTTCTTGACTTCTGCAGGCCATCCCCTTTTTCTAGAAGCACACTTCTGACTGCAGTCTCTGAGACTATACCTTCTTCATGGTCTCGTCTCCCTCCTTCTCCTTCTCACGTTTCCCCCAGGATTACTATCCTTCCAGTCCACTGCTTCTGGGCATTGGTGATCATAAGAAATTCACCTCCACCCTGACCTCCTACTACCTCTCCCAGCCAATGCAGGGAGATGCCACCAGTGAAATGAACCAAAATTCCAAGTGGAGATGGCTCTGAAGAGGTGGATGGGTAAGCAGAGGCACGCACTACCTGAAGGGGGCAGCCTCTGCCCAGCGGCAGGCAGGTGGTGGCCAGGCGCGCAGATTAAGTCTGGTTACCAGGCCTTTGTACTTTTAGAGAAAACCAAACCCAATGCTATTAGTTTCTGATTGCTCATTGTTGACTAGTTCAGTTATGTAAACCATTATGCAGGCCTGAGCTTTTTACGGCCCTGGCACACTCTGCAGCTGCCAGCCAGTACGATTGCCTGCCTTCCCAGGTGCACTGTGCAGCCGCGGCCATACTACTGCCTGCTCTCCCAGGTGGCCCACAGTCTCTCTAGCTCAGAGGCTGCATCTGGACTGAGTCCTGATCTGCCTCTGCCTGAGCTCTCTTGGCACTTCAGACACACACCCAGTGGCCTGCCAGCCCCTCGTCCTTCCAAGCTCATACCTGGGCCTCTGCCAGAGGAACTGAGAATCTAGATTTGCCATGTGAAATCACCACCTTCTAAATTTTACATTGAAAGTTTCTGAATGGAAAGGCAGTTTCTCTTGAGTCAGGTTTGACATGTGGGCCAAGCTGCCTTCTCTGACTTAGTGTGAGCTAAGCCACCATACACCACAGACAAGGCCTCACCACTCTCAGCCAGCCCCGAGGGGACCTTGTCGCTGTCTGCCCGTGTGTTAGGTGACAAGGGGGTGCCAGGGCAGGGACCCCCAGAAGGCTCGCTGCTAGTCAGTGCAGCTGTTGCTCAGCTTCCTCCCCACCAAGGTCAGTAGTAGTCCTGGTTGCTTCCTTAAACACTGTCCCTGTTACCAGCCTCCACTCCTGTCTGCCAGGAGGGCTCGTAACCAACAACCAAGACTCTCGTAATTCAAGGAGCCGTATTCACATGCACTAACAATGCCAAGAAGAGAAACTCCTGGCTTTCTTTTATCTCTTAGACCCATCTTTCATCCTTTCTCCGCGTAGTAATTTCCAGCACTTTCCACTCACCTCCAGCCCCACAGAATCTCTGAAGCTTATGTAAGTACACTTATGTGGGCAGAAAAATGCCACTTTTCCTTGGATTGCCACCCAGCCTCTTCATCTTAGGTGCAGGAGCAGATTCTTCCCGTCAGCTCTTCTCTGTGTTAGAATGGAGGTCTCCTCTGAGACCTCCAGAGAGGCACCAGAGAGCAGAGGGTCTGGTGGGCCAGGTGCTGAAATTTAACAAACGTCTTCACACGTGAAAAGGTGATGTGCTTTCACCACTCACTGGACAAGGAGGAAAGAGAAGAAAACTCTGAAAGAGAGAAATGTGTGCCCAACTAAGGACCAGAGACCAAGGACGGCATGGTGGAGCTTGCCTAGGCTTTGTTTTGCCTTATACATCTGCAGCGCAGTACTGAGGAAGCCCTAGCCCTGAAATGCCATGCACAGGCTGAAGGAGAGAGAATCCACCAAGTCATCCAAAAGAAACTTCAAAAGACAAAAGCCCTCAAGACTCCATCTCCAAAATAACCAGCAAAAATCTGCACTTGAGACCCACCAAACTGAGTGAGAAGGAGACCCTGAATCCAACCATTCACAGTAGGAAAAGAAGAAAAGAAAAAGTATATAAATAAGAAAAAAAGTGTCTTACCTCCTGCAATGACAAAACGATTCAGGGAGTTTTTATTTTGGTATACACTGAGTCCTGAGATCACTGTGCTGGGAAGAAGGTAGAAAAAGTGAAACAAAATTCAGAGCACATACCATTTAGCACTGACTGTCATATTCACTAAAATGGAAAGTGTCAGAGAGCCTCTATTTTAGTCCCTGGTCCTGATCTAGGTCCCTGAAAGTGTTCTATTCTGCTGATAGAGAAGGCAGAATTACAATTACAGAAAATACCTAAGTAAATCATAAAAATGGTGTACAAGACTAGAATGGTGAGAACTATACAACCTTGATGAAATAAAGAACTGAATAAATTAAGAGATCTATTTTGTTCATGGGTTAGAAGACTAAATATTAGAATTCTTGGCAAATTGATATATATGTATAATACATTCCCTATCATCTAGCAAAGTCATATTTTTTTGCCAGTTCTGGGGCTTGAACTCAGGGCCTAAGCACCGTCCTTGGGCTTTCTCAAGGCTAGAGCTCTACCACTTGAGCCACAGAACCATTCTGGCTTTCTCTGTGTATGTGGTACTAAAGAATTGAACCTGGATCTTCATGCATGCTAGGCGAGCACTCTACCACTAGGCCAAACTCCCAGCCCCTAGCAAGGTCGTTCTTAAAGATGTAAACAGGTTACTATAAAATTTATATCAAAAGATTCACGAACTAGAATAGCTAAGCCAATATTAAAAAAGAATTAAGTAGAAGGAATCTGTCTTTCTGATTTCAAATTTACAAGATAGTTTCAACCATCAAGACTGTGTAGAAAAGGGAACAGAAAACTTGAAAACAGACTCACAGAAGCAAGACAAAGGGATCTGGACCAAGACCCAAAAGCAGTTCAAGGAAGAAAGCCTTTAACCATTGTGCCGGGTGACCACGTGTGCACAGGAAAACATGTGATTCTGACTAAAATCTCACATCTTAAATAAACATGAACTCTAAATGGGTTAGATTTAAGCATAAAACTATATATGACTTTTAGGAAAAAAAATGATGCAATCTCCCAGTGTAAGGCTTCTTTGGTAAAGGAGTAGTATGTAGAACATATCAAGAACTCATGACTTAACAGTAAAAGGACACACAATAAGAAAACAGTCAAAAGGAGAGATGTTTTCCAAATATCTCTTGTGGATGGCAGCCACTCATAATGTGAGCTGTTTGGAGAATACAGGTACCACCCCCATCAGAAACAGAGTAGCTAAAACGTTTTAATGGAACAACATTAAGTGCTGGCAGGGATCTCAAGACGCCCTGGTGCTTATCACTACTGCATTGCTGGCAGGACACAGAATGACATAGCTACTCTGAAAAACACTTTGGTGGCCTCTCTGCACATACACACCCCCTAAGCATGTAATTTCTTGCAGCCCAGAAATTGCACTCTAGTACATTTGTCTCAGATGATGAAGACATGGTAGTTTTGGTGTTTTTTTTTTAATTGCTCCAGGTTTGGGGTGGGGGGAAAACCACCCTCCATATCCTTCTACAAGTAAATGGTTAAATCAAGTGTGCATCTCTACTGTCAGGATAGAGCCAGCTTAAAGACATCTGGGGTGGCTCCGCATGTGAGCGCGCCATGGCTGCCAGGCCCTGCGCAGGGAGAGACCGTGGTGGGAACGGGCCCGGCTGTGGCTGTGGGGCTGGACAGGCTCTCGGGCTCCTCCGGCCTCAGCTTCCCCTACTGAGATCGTTCTTGAATGTCGGGGGCTTCGGAAAGACGGTGTCCACCACCCCACCCGGCCGCCAGCCTCTCCATTCCAGTATCCGGACGAGTTCCGGTGCCATCCCGGGGCTGGGGACCCCGGAGCCTTGGGGGGCTGCGGGCGCCCTGGAGGGCCCTCGACGACTGCGCGGGGAGAAGGCGTCCCCGGGCAGGCGGTGGCGCCGGGAGGCCTTCCAGGGCTGCCGGGTGTCACCTGGTTGGGGAGGGAGGGGGGTGCCCAGGTCCCCGAGTGCCCCGGGCCTCCGTGTGAAGAGCCGGTGGGGGACGTCGCTCCGGCCTGCTCTCCACCCACGGAACGTGCGGGCTCGGCCGGGCGCTCCCGGGGTGAGTGCGTCGGTGCACGCCCGGATGGCGCGCGAGGGCGGCCCGCGTGGAGGCCGCGGGCAGGGGTCCCCAGTCCCGGCCGGCGGAGCGCGTGGCGGGCCCCGGTCCGCCCCGCGGGGCCGGCGCTCGCGGCCCGGCGCCGCCTCCCGCCCGCCCGCCCGCGCCCCGCGTGTCCCCACCCACCGCCGCCCCGCCGCCGCGCCGGCCGCGGATAAAGTGGCGGCGCCGACGCCGCGCCCAGTCGCCGCGGAGCCCGCCGCGCGCAGCTCGTCCGCCCTGGCTGGCCGCAGACCCGGACCCGCGGCGCTCGGGGGAGGTGACGGCGGCGTCCGAGGCCCCGGTAACTGCGCCCCGCGCCGGTCCTCCCCGCCGGGGTCGCCGCACGCGCGGCTCGCGGGTGCGCGGCCGTGTGCGCGCGTGGCGGCGCGGGCGCGCGCCCCGTCCCGTCTCCCGCCCCCACCCCAGCTCGTCCCCGCACCGCCACCTCCCCGCCGGGCGCGGGGACCCCCGCCAAGTCCCGCGCCCCTCTGGCGGCCCGGCTCCCCGCGCGCGCTTCCCCCCCACCCCCGGGCACTTGGCGGGAGGCAAAGTTTGCGGCGGCCGCGGGGCGGCTCGGCGGGGAGCGGGGTGCGGGAGCGGGGACGGCGCCGCCCGCGGCGGGCTCGGGGAAGCGATGCCAGGAGCGGCGGCGGGGCGGCGCGGCGCCTTCCCCGCCCCGGAGGGAGGGAGCCGGGGCCGCCGGGAGCCGGCACCCGCGCCGCGCCCGCCAGCCCCGCAGCGCCGACCCCGCCGCGGGCGGAGCGCGGCGCGGGCGCAGCGCGGCGCGGAGCCGCCGGGACGCCGCCGCCGCCGCCGCCGGCCGGGCCCGCGGGATGGACGCAGGTTGGTCGCCCACCCCGGGGACGCGGCGTGGGCCGCTCCCCGGGGAGGTGGGGGGGGGAGGCGGCTTCCCGCAGCTGGGGCTTGGTACCCCGGGGCCCAGCGCAGCTTCCTCTTGAAATAGTCTTGAGGATGAAGTTTCCCGAGCCGAGGTAAAATGAGCGCAGATGGGAGAGAGGAGAAAGGTGCAAGGAGGCACTTAAAGAGCCAAGTGAGCGCGGCGGGTGGGCTTTGCTTTTTGTGTTTTCGAACGGCAAATGGGATTTTTCATGTCCTGAGCCATTGGTGAGCAGTGTGTCGGGGGTGGTGGGGGGGGTTTCTTAAACCTGCTTGGGAAAATAGGTTAGCGCTCCCATCACGACCTGGCTGCCCTGTCGCAGGGCGTGAGGTTTGCTTTCTCACCGCCTGTGTCCACCCCACCCCTCCTTTCCAGGACCCGAAGGCCCTTCCAGAATGCCAGAGGCGAGCCCCCCGAGGCGGACCCCCCAGAACGTCCCCTACCTGGACCTGCCCCACCTGGTCAACGCGGACGGGCAGTACCTCTTCTGCAGGTACTGGAAGCCCACGGGCACACCCAAGTAAGTCCTCCCAGCCACCATGGCTGCCCCGCACCTGCAGCCGGCCTCCGCTTCTCCTCCCCTCCCTCCCCAAGCCCTGCTTCCCCTGCCAGCCTGGGCACAGCAGCCCGGGCGAGGCTGGGCACTGTGCTTTCTAATGGCCCTACCATGAAGAAGAAGCACAGGTTCTCTCTTCAGTGTAACAGTCAGCATCCAGATCCTGCCAGGTGACAGCTTTCCATCTTTTCACCTGAGTTTTTGTTTTGGAGTTATTTTTCCAGCCGTGTTTGCATTCACCTAAAATAAACCGAAACAATTAAGGCATCTCCTAAAGTTATAGGAAAACTGGAATGGGGTGTGTGTGTGTGTGTGTGTGTGTGTGTGTTGAAGTGTATGTAAGCCTTTGCGCTCTCTGCATGCTTTATTCTGAACTGGAGGACCTGATCTGTGAGTGCTGCTGGAAAGGAAGGCCTGGGTACTTCTTCTGGTTTCCTGCGAGCGTGGTTGCTCTCCCTCTCTCCTGTGAAGGATCTGCCTTGGTGTTGGAACAGGCATTGGGGAGGGCAGACAGCTGCCTTCCACTGCTCTGCCATTCTTGGATGAAGTAGGAAATTTCTGCTGTTGGTGTCAGTCAGGGAAAGAGATTATTTGTGGCAACCAGTAGGCCTGGTGACAAGGGAACATTT
The DNA here is from genome assembly GCF_031878675.1 of Megascapheus bottae. Classification (NCBI taxonomy): domain Eukaryota; kingdom Metazoa; phylum Chordata; class Mammalia; order Rodentia; family Geomyidae; genus Megascapheus; species Megascapheus bottae. Next base: position 9,324,368 of record NC_143541.1, on the reverse strand, counting down.
CCTGTGCCCTGTTCCAAAGGGCTGTTTACCTGTCACAGGCCTCTGTCTCCTAGGGGTCACCCCAAGAGCTGGGCACTCGGTCCTTCTCTTCAGTGGGTTGTCTGTGATTGCCGTGGCTGGATGCTCACAGAGCCAATGCAGGGACTTCAGAGCTCTGGGTTGAAACCGCAGCTTCAGAAGCTTGTGATTGCTTTCTCTCTAATGGACACATTCCTGTCATTCCGGAAGGAACCAGAATCTAGAGGAAAAGGTGTCCTCCCTGGGAAATACGTGCCTTATCTACTCCGCTAACTCTGACAACTAAACTGGCTTAACTGGCTAGCACTTTCTGGCTTAATTTCTAACTGAGCGGTGAGTGATTTGATTCATGTACAACAAAGAGGAGTTGGTTTTTAATGCCCAGACTCACACTTTGGGGGCTTTGTTGGTTAGATGTGGTGAGGGTGTCCTAGTTTGGAGTTAGTAAAAGAAAGAGGGCCTGGAGGCCTGGGGGCGGGGGGGAGGATAGGCAGGGTGACCCAGTTGGCTGCCCTTTCCTGTCTGTGGGTGGTTTTCACAATCTCCCACTGAACTTGCCCACAACTGGCTCTCTATGGAGGGGCAACCCGACTCCATTGTTGAAAGTGAGCTGTCTCCCGGAGGTCAGCGTCTCATCTACTTGTGGATATGGATGGGATTGAGAACACACAGTGGTGGCCGAGGTGCCCTGTGACCAAAAGAAAGGCAGGTGTAGAACAGGCGAAGGAAAAGTGCTAAGGGGAGTCGCCCCGACCCACCGACAGGGAAAGCCTTTGCCACTCAGCGAACTTCCCTTCATGTTACCTTCCCATGATGGTGATGGAGTGCCATGGCTGGCCCAGGTGGCATGGCTTAGCTCATGGTCCCTGCCTGCCCACCTCTACATCATTGATGTGCTCCCTTGGGGCTTGAGGGCTGTCTCTGGGGCGCAGCCTGGAAACATTTTACAACCAGCCCTAAGTAGAACAGGGTCCTGGAAGCCTCCTGTAGTAATAATTGAAGCCCTGTGGTTGCTGGGCCTTGGAGAGGGCCTGGTGGTCCTGGGGTGGTAGGAGGTGGTGGGTGCAGGGGTGCTGGTGCAGGGCTGCAGCAGGGATTGGGCAGCAGCCAGACAGGCATCTCCAGATCAGAATAGTAGAGCAGCTGCTGGCAGGCTGGCTGCCCCCTTACGTGGCCCTAGAGTCATCTAGCTTGCCTTCAGGAAGAGGCTTGAGACCTCAGGTCATCTTGGGCTTCAGCCCTCTCCTTTCTCAGGTGTGTCCTTCTGCTTACGGCAGTTGGGGCTTTCCCTTACACAACATGCCTTCTTGCTGGGTGGGAAGAAGGAAGAGAGGAGGAAAGGAAAGGAAACTGAACCATGATTAACTTGTTCCACGAGCCAGGACCACAAGAACCCATCTGCCTCTACCTGCCTCTCTGTTATCATTCCCAGAATTCATTGAGACCTCAGACCTCAGAAGGCCTTGCAGCCCCAAGGTTGCCTTGAGTGGAGGGAGGACTGGGCCTGCCTTGGTCACTTTGCTCTGGGTTGGGTTGATCTTCTGGACAGCAAGTTGCCCTCTGCTCCCTGGACTTCCCAGGAGCACCTGAGTCTTGAAATACTGGGACATTCCACCCTCAGCAGAACTTGCTGGAGGCCAAGACTGGCCCTGCAGGTTCCCAGAACAACAAAATCACAGTATCTGCTGCACGCTGGCCAACCAGCTGAACCTGCTTTCTGGAAATAAGTTATGTAAATGCCTCAGACTGACTGACACTAAGAAGAAAGTGTGCATTAGATAGTCGCTGCTCTTACTGTACAAACATGAGGCTGTTTTTAATATAGCAGGCCAGAGTTTCTGGGTTTAGTTATTATGATCAAAATGTTCATACATACATTTGTCAATCCTACTCAGTAGTATTTACTATAGTAAAAAATATTGAGCTGAGTGAAGTGGCTCATGCCTGTAATCCTAGCTACTCAGGAGACTGAGATTTGAGAATCAAAGCCAGCCCAGGCACAAAAAGTCTGTGACTCTTATCTCCAATTAACTGCCAGAAAACTGAAAGTGGCACTGTGGCTCAAGTGGTAGAGTGCTAGCCTTGAGCTGAAGAGCTCAGGGACAATGCCCAGGCCCAACATTCAAGCCTTATGACTGAATATATATATATACATATATATTTACATATATATATTGCTACTTTTGATTTAAACTGAATACCAAGTGGGATCTGGGATCTGGCGTAGACTGGGCACAAACTTTATTTCATTTACGGTTCATAGTAATCTGAAAGTCCAGCATTCATGTTGTCCTTGCTGCCTTCTACCGAAAGAAGCAGGTCCACAGTGATAGAGCGTCTTGCCCCAGATGTCACAGCTAGCAATACCTGGCTTTGTTCTTGACAAACCATCTACCATGCCTGATTAATTCTTACAAATTAGGTTAGTGTAGATCACATCCTAGGGTAAAAAGAGAGTAATCAGTTCTCCAGAATCATCTATTCCACATACAAAACCAGATGTAGATTAAAAATAAACACCAATTCTAGGAAGGAGCAAATCTTCCTATGCCTTGTTGATTGTCTTACCCAGATCTCATACTGTGACATCTTCAAATACCGCGGGTCTTTAACGTAAACTCCCACTGAAGGCGTGGCAGGGTCAGGGAGACTAGCCCCTGGGGTAGCAGGGTAGACGGGTCTGTGGACCGTTGAACTAGGAGGCTCAGGGATATTCTGTGACCTTGAGTAACACTTAGCATTGGTTTATTCCCTCAAACAGCCCTCAGCCCAGGGAGGCAGGACTTCCAGCTGACACTGGGAATTACGTGGTTGTATGGTTGGGCCTCCATGCTGCTCCTGGTGAATGGTTGAGCAACACTGGAGTAGGGGGAGCAATTAGTTCTGAAAATTGATTTGAGCACTTAGATGCCCCAAAGTGCTGATTTGTTTATGTATGGCCCAGGAGGCCAGAGAATACTGTAATTATGTGATTAAGCCAGCTCGGACCCCACCACGTAGTTCAGGGCAGGAAGCAGTTCTATTTGCCTGTTTGTAGGTGCTAAGCGGGGTTGAGCACAGGTCTGCTCTTCAGTCCAGTGCCCTCCTGTGCCTCCTGCACCTGACTTCAGTAGTTGTGGTTACAGTGGTGACTGGTGAAAAGCCCTGGTTTCCACTGTGTTGTCTTGACTCCTGTGGGCGTCCTGAGGCACCACCCATGCACTGGAGGGAGGAGAGGCCCTTCAGAACTGAGCCTCCAGGCCGCAGAAAGCCTCTCTTCTCTTACGTCTCCATCAGCATTTTGTTCTGCACTCCCCCACATTTGCTGAGCTCTTCCAGAACCTAAGCCTGCTTGCCAGTCCTCCCTGGCTCTGCCTTTTCATTTCTCACTTCAGACTTTAGCATGGTGGTCTCTCTTTCAGTTGCCCTGCCTCAGGGCCCTCCTTAGAGCATCCTCTCCTGTGCCCTCCTCAGCTCCCCAGGCCACGGCAGGGTGCACCTGTGTGGTTGTCAGGACTTCTCCTGTGGGTGACATGGAGGATGTGGAGTCAGGATTGTGAACAGACTCTTGGCTGGGGATGAAGTGATATGGATTCTTGTCACTTCTGCAGCCTGCCTGAGTGCCCAGCCCTGTGGCGGGCGTGGAATGAGTCAGAAATCCTGCCAGACTGTCTTCTCTCCATTCTAGGAAGTAGGATTTAGACCCACTGATTACCCATCTGAGCCCTGCCCTTTTTGGGCCACTTTGGTCTTTCCTGGGCACTTCCTAGAATTCTGGCAATGTCATCCCAGGACACTTCTCCCACGGATGCAAATTTTCCTGAAGAATAAGCCATTTGCCACAGCTGCAATGTATTCAAATGGAAACACCACCCTCCAGAGTCCTCAGGCTAGGTCCTCAGAGGCCAACCCATGGGTGGTTCCAGAGGTCAGGCCCCTCCCGGCCATCTGGATGTAGAGAGAGGAAATGAAGGATTGTTACCATCTGGCTGGGCTGGATTTCCACCCCCTCTGCCTTCTGGAAATCTCAATCTCAAAGATCTGTCCTCCTCTTAAATTTTCTAAGCAGGTTGTAGGCCAGTTCTTCCCTGGCGTTCTTGTCCCCAGCATGAGAGACTTGATCCACCTTTAGTGAAGGCAGCCTCTGCCTTGAGAGTGCAGAAGCCCAGGAAGGTCTGCTCGTGCCCTACTGGGCCCTCCTCTCCTCATGCCTCCTGGACTGGTGTCACCACACTTCCCACCTGGTTGCCTGGACGGAATGCCTTCTGCGCTTGGCATTTTCCAGAGTTACTTGGTGGCCATCTGAGTGACCTCTGGTGGTGTTCCTGCACCTCTGCCGTTGCACCTGAGCCCGGACTGATGGGCTGGGCCAGCCCCAGGCTCTGCAGGCCCACAGCAAGCGGGCAGCGCTGGCTCCGGGGCCTTTCCCTGCTCTTCTTGCCTGGCCCGCGTCAGGTCTCATTCTGTAGATCCGTTCAGCACCACTTCCTCTTGCCTCCTCACATGCAAACATGTGGCTACCAGGCGGGAAGAACCTGGCACAGGCCTCTCCATCCAGCAAAGGGATGGTTTACAGACTGCGTGGAGAACCACAGCGTGGCAGCAATCCAGAGACAGGGCTCCTGGTAGCCCACTTGTGTGGCTCCATGCTGGCTGAGCACAGCAGGCTGGCATCGGCTCCTCCCTGCTCCCCCCGGGGCCCTCCCTCCGAGTCCCGCCTTTGAGAAGGTACAACTTGAACATCTTGTTGAATGGAGGTGGGAGGTGAGGAGGGCCAAGTCACAGTGGAGCAGTAGTTGGCACAGCGACAACAGTTGAAGAGGGAAGCTGACGGTGCCTGCTGAGAGAGGGCATGAAGGTGTGCTGTCACACGTCTTTACTGCACCCTCTGCCAGCTTGCCGTTTGTTGGGGCGATGCCCTCCCACAGGGAGCACACGTGGTCCTCAGCCCTGGAGAAACTCGTAAGCAGCCTGGGATACACCTGCGGCGGGAGGGAGGACAGCCACCATCCCCAAGCCAGCATGCGCACCAGCAGAGGACCAGCAGAGGGCCAGGTCCAGCAGCACCAGGAGGACATTGGCACCGGTCCCATGAGATTCATGATGAAAGGAATCACAATATGCCCTGTGTCTCCACCCCGGGGATTCAAAAGGAAAATGCCCAGAAATGACCCCACCGAAATCATTTCGTCAGCTGGTGCCTCTGCATCGCACCTGTCTATTCTCTGGCCTATTTTAAGGCTCTCCCAAAGTTTCCTTCTCTCTCAGGAAGCTGTTATTTTTCCCTGCCTTTGCCTTTTCCATAGCACAGCAAACTGTCTTCTTTTTAAATAGGGCATCTCGTCTAGTTTTGTTTTGTTTTGTGTTTTCTCCGAATAGCAAAGATCTTTTGATGGTGAGAGGGGAGGCTGGCTGCAGTTCTGGCAGTTGATTTTTCCAACTGCTTCAGTAAGGGATAATTTCTTCCAGTTGCTATAAGAATGTTCTACTGATACAAGTCTGGCTTTGTTTTGCAGTGGAGTCTAAGAAACAAAATAGCAAAATCAGCAGCTCTCTGAATAGCAGTCATTGTCCACCATTGTCTATTTATCTGCACCTTTTAGGTTGAAATCTTAATCCCAGATGTGCTTTGTGCATGGGTGCAAACTAAGCTATTGGTGTTTGTGTGCGGAGGAAATGGTCTTTGGCAGCACAGATTTTTACAGCTGGGATGACAAGATGACCCTTGTCTCGTATATGGGGTTCAACTGAGGCTCCTTTTGATGGGAGGTATTTTTCATTTCTCACTGCCTTGATTCTTAGGGGCCAGGAGTGGGGTCTGTGGTGTTTTGAGTGAAAGTGGGGGCATTGTTTCCCATGTGCCTGAGGGCTGCATGAGGAGCTGGCTGGGAGTCCCTCCACTTGCAGCTGCGCCAGTTGAACGTTGCTGGCGCCTCCTGACATGCACCCCTCTGCAGAGAATGCTGCCCACTAGATCCTGTTCTTGGCATTCAACAGGTCCTCTGGTATGCGATGATGCAAAGTCATGCCTCACCTTTCCCAAAAAGGTCCACACAAGTGCTTCTTGAGGGGGTCACCATTCTGTTGACATTCAGAAAACAAAGATTGAGGAGGAAAAGGAAGGACAGAGAGAAACAAGGAAGGAAGAGCCGGAAAGAGAAGGAAGGCGGATAGAGGAAAGAAAGGGGAGCTGGAGAAACAGCAGATTGGTCACTGAAGTCTTTAGGCTCCCTAACCACAGGGACTTCTTAAGTTTTGAAACCAGAGTCCCAGGCCCACGGTCCAAACTGTAGTTGTTCCAGCCATTCCCTAGTATACATTCAAATAAAGAGACATTAGAAAGGGCAGAGGAAAGAGATGTATCACATGGCACAATCATGCCATGGGAAGACCTCTTCAGACATGAACCACAGGTTCAAATAGACAGAAGTAGAGGCATTGGCGGGAGAATGATGCCTAAACAGTTCTACGCTGCGGACATGTTCTGCTGATCTGATGTGGCTGGTACGGGGTCTTAGCAGCTCGTTACCTGAGGATTGGCCATATGGGGCCTTGTCACCTGTCAGGTGGCCCAGGCCTTCCTGGGTTCCAAGATGGTTACAAAGTGACTGCAAGGAAGAATGGCTGAAGGCAAAGGACATAGAAAATGGAGACAGGGATGCCAGGTCTTACCCTGCGTTTAGTTAATTCATGGACCCAGGTAATTTTTTTCTGCTCTTTAGCAAAAGCAGCTTTAAGTAAACAGATTTAAAGGATTAGAGATAAAAAGCATCTGGTTATGAAATCACTGCCTCTATAGACATTTCAGACATTTTACTCCTGTGTCTCCCTGCGCATTAAGTCAGCCTTGAAGCCATTCAGGAAAACCTTAACCTGTGGGGGACAGAAAATAATGGTCAGAGCAGGGCACAGTGGCTCACGCCTGTCATCCTAGCTACTCAGGAGGCTGTGATCTGAAGATCATGGTTCAAAGTCACCCGGGCACTAACGTCTGTGAGACTCTTATCTCCAATTAATTGCCAGAAAAGGGAAAGTGGTGCTGTGGTTCAGTGAGCAAGATGGTAGCCTTGAGCTGAAGATCTTAGACACCGTGCCTAGGCCCAGAGTTCTAGCCCCCTACTGACAAAGAAAGAAAGAGAAAGAGAAAGGAAGAAAGCAAGCAAGCAAATAATGGTCAATGGAGAAGAACTGAGATACCAGAGACAGGGCACCAGGGCCAGACCAAGGTCATCCCTGACAGGTCAGCAACCCCGACCAGTCCACTTGGTCTTTCTCATCTGTAAGATGAAGAAAAGTAGCACCTTGACCATGGAGTGGTTTTGCAGGTGTAATAGAACTGTGGGATTGTTATGGCACATGGAAGGCAGGTGGAGATGTGACCTCTTTGCCTTTAGTTAGCTCTGTCCATTGGGCTTGTTTCCGGCCCCACCCTCTCTTCTGTCCTGTCAGGCTTCAGTCACAGAAGACCTAGTTAGTGACAGAGAAAATGAGTTTTATAAACTGTCTTTGCCTGCTCCAACAGCCAGGGGCCCCTGCCTCCCCCGGCTTAGATTGCTTTCTGTTTCTTTATAACCGTTAAGACTCACTTCTGCTTCAGACTTCCTATAACCTTCTACGGGTTTATTGACACAAGAAAGCCACAGGAACAAGTCATTGGTGGCAAAATTCCTTGTAAATTAGCACTAGGTAATTTGACACTTTTCAGTGATACCAGTGTTTATGATATAGTTGTGTGTATGTTAGGTTTGTTTGGGTTTTTTTTTTTTTTTTGTCAGTCATGGGACTTGAACTCTGCGCCTGGGCCCCCCCTTGAGCCACAGCTCCACTTCTGGTTTCCTGGTGGTTAATTGAGGATGAGTCTCCATGAACTTTAGTGCCCAGGCTGGCCTTGAACCCCAATCCTGAAATCTCAGCCTCCTGAGTAGTAGGATTACAGGCTCACGCCTGTCCAGACATTGCATTTGGACTCCTCTCCTACAGTTCTTTATAAAATGTGTCATAAATTGTTGTGACTTGTAGTCAACTTTGTGCACAAGATCCCTAGATCTTAATCCTTCTAACTGTGCTTTGGTGCCTGCCTTCTGTCTTCTCCTCTTCTCCCACCTCTCCTGGACTTCCCAGGGGACCATAATGTTCTCTGCCTGCACAGAATTCACTTCAAATTGACACACATGAGTGAGACCCGGTGGCATTGGTCTTTCCGGGCCAGGTTTGTGTCACTTACTGTAATACCCTCTGGCTCCATCCATGTTGCTGCAAAGATAGCATTCCCTTTGCTTCTTTATCTACTCACCCTGCCCAATTACCATGCAGAAACAGGTATCTCAGGTTCACCTTGTTTGGACCTGTACTTAGGAGTGATGTAGCTGGGTGGAAGGGAAGGTCTTGTTTTGGTACTTTGAAGCCCGTTCACATCCCCACCATGGGTATATGGTAGTTCCCTTTCCTCTGTGTTCTGGCCAGCATTTTTCATTGTATTGCTTATTATTTTAATTTTGTACATGCATGGGGTCCCGTGTGATCATTTACTATGTTATCTGTCTTTGCTGAGGAAAACCTGGACAACTCCCGCAATTAAGATAACCTTTATAGAAGCATCTGATTTTCAGACCAACACGTTAAGGCGCTTCTGTCTTGGCATATAGACCGCCTCGACCCCAGGCACGTAGTTGGGGTGTGAAAACGTCTGTGCTGCCAGGAGTGAGACTGTTGGTGTGGGTGTTGTCCTGCACTCCCCAGGCCCGCAGCAGGCACGCCTGGGTGTCCCCCTCATACCACCCCTGGCTGTTACCTTGCTCACAGATACAGGTAGACAGTCTGTGTGGGCTCAGTCCAGCTGTGTTCCGCTGGCCCTGGCCAGTTCCCTGTCTGTGTCTGTAGTGGACCGCTGGAGTGCAGGTGCTGATAGGCCAGGGCGGGTGGTGCCACAGACTGAGACCCACGCCATTAGCACATGAGCCACAGGGGACGCTGTGATCTAGTAGCAAAGGTCAAGAAGGACTGTCTACAAAAACTTTTCAAGTCTCTTTTTGTGTCAATTTCACCTGTGTCCCAGTGGCCAAGCAAGCTGGGGAGCAGAATGTGAATGTCTAGAAACATAGGTGGGAAAGGAAATTTCACAGTCACTTTTGAAGTCTAACATGAGACTTTGATTTTTTTTTTCAGTCTTGGGGCTCAAAGTTAGGGCCTGGGCTCTGTCCCTGAGCTGTTTTGTTCAAGGCTGTCTGCATCTCATGGTAATAGAATAACCTCTAAGCGTCTCTAATGCTCATCTGTGGAGTTTCATGACTGGTGCAAAACAAGGGGCCAGAATCTTTGCCTTGCCTGAATAGCTGAGGTTCCTGTGTTTGCTGTAGGGAAATCAGGTGAGATGATTTTCAGTCTCTACTGCTGTGGAGTTTGGGGAACTGAGAAGATCATTGTTGTTGAAGGTGGTTCAAGGAGGCTGACCCCCTGTGCAGGAAACCAAGTGCCTACATCTGGAAGCATCCTGTAGGAGGTGCCAAGAGGAAGAGCATTCCTTGCAGAAAACCCCTTGAGATGATGGATGGCACTAACATTGATACAAAACTGTAGAGATGAAAACCTAGCTGCAAGAGTGAGCTGCGAGGTGGCTGGTATTTCCCATTCCAGCTCCTAAGTCAGCATAGGTGGCAAAATCTGGAGCTGGCGTCTGCTTCCTTGTTTTGCCGTGAGGCTGATAACACAGCAAATGCTGGCTTACTCCAGAGGGAAACTCAGCTCCTAGAAGAAAAGATCAGTGGAGGGCCACACAGCCCGGATCTTGGGCTCGAGCTCAGCGCCTGCCTGGCCTGCACCAGGCCTCATTCCAGTGTGGAGACATGGAAGGGTAATGGCTGCCACCATCTTGAAGAGGGCTGGCTCTTTACCGCCATAAGCAGGCAGAGCCAAAGCCATAGGAATCTGCCTGTGAGGGCTGTGAACACTGCCTCGGGACTTCAAGAAGTTCAGGTGACTTTCAGCTGGCTCTGTAGGGTGGGAAAGGACATGGTTGACACAAGGCCCGCTTTTGCATAGGTGGGAAAGGGTTGAGTGTCCTCTGAACTCTTTATGGACTTGGAGTATCTAGTGTGGGAGTCTGATTTGGAGGGTCACTGTATTTGTCTGCTAGGACCACCATCACAGAATACCACAGGTGGGGTAACTTAGGAAGCAGAATTTATTTTCTGGCCGGTTTGGTACTTTAGAAGTCTTAAAGCTGAGGTGTGAGCAGGGATGGTCTCTCCTGAGCTGCTTCTAACTCTGCTCCCCCTGAGCTCTCAGTTCAGCGAACAGCAGTCATCTTTGTCTTGCCAAGGACCCGGGCCTTGTCGTGAAGAATTTGTTGGGAGCTATTGCAGGGTTCGTAGAAGGCTGGTTGTTGTTTACACTCCAATACTTTAAAAGTGACTGGGAGGTCTTCAAGCTCCATATGGCTGAGTTTCTAGAGTTGGATGAGCATCTTGCCTTTTGACATCTGTGCTTCTCTGTGGTTTGTGGCAGGTGCCACACGGTCTGTCCTCTGCCCCAATGGCCACCTGGCTCAAGGACAGCAGATGGGAGTGTGTCTGCAGAAATCCTTGTAAGGGTAGTCCAGCCCTGAGCTGGGCAGGTAGATTCCTTCCCTTTGGTGCCCTCCCCCCCCATGGCTGATTTTCCACCTCCAGCATAAGACACATGGTTGGTCTTGATCATTCAGGCTACCCTTCTCTCTCCCGTTTCCTGTGCGGTTTGCAGCCATGGGAGACAGAATTTTCCATACAGTTCCAAGACATGCACATACTTCCTGTCTGTGAAGGGGGTCATACACTTGTACAGTGCCTGCTTTGTAGTTGTGAGATGGCCAGGAAAACGTGCAGCAGAGCAGGGAGAAGGCTGAGTATCTGTACCAGCCTTAGTCCTGCCTCCAGACAGGCTGGTATGAAGAAATCCATGCCTATACATCTTGCCTCCATTTGGGCTCTGATGGTGGAGAGAGGGTGGTGCGGTAGGTATTTATGACTCAGAAGGGCCAGAAGGCATAGCTAGAGCTTCAGGGAGGACCAGAAGGGAGGCTGTAGCCTGTGCCTCAGCCTGAGTAAAGGCATTGTGGTGTTGAGAACAGTGGAAGCTAAGCAGGAATTGGCTAGCTGTCTCCCCAGTATTCATTTCCCTTTCCACCGAGAACCCGAGAGGCATTACTGTGCTTCCAGCCCCTGTGTTATTAATGGTGTCAACTCTGCCTGCTCAGAGGCTGATCACGTGACAGGCTTAGCTTTTTGCACTTGAAATTCTAAAGCAGGCAGAAAGAAATGATTAGATTAGGACAGAAATTAATAAAAAAAGAAAATAGAAAAACGACAAGAGAAAATGAATCTGAAGTTGGCTATTAGAAAACATCAACAAAATTAGTCTAGAGAAAGTGGAAGACTCAAGTTACCAGGTCAGGAATGAAAAGGGGATGTTACTACCAGTTTTTCAGAAACGAAATGGTTATAGAGGACTATGCTTAACAATTGGATACCAATAAATTGGATAGCTTGGAAGAACAAGAAAAATTTATAGAAAGCTGTGAACTGTCAACACAGACTCAAAATAAATAGGAAATCAGAATAGACTTATCACAGGTAGAGAATCGTACCAATAGCAAATAAAACTACCCACCAAATGGAAGCCTTAGTGCACTCTCACTGGTGATTTTCACCCAGGCCGGCTAGGGAGAGCCTTGATCCTGGTGTCCCACGGGCCTGTGGTTGGTGCTAAGTTGTGCATTTGCATGGAGGGTTATGCTGGAACCCGGGCTAGCGCAGACCTTCATTTGCTTGGAGGCTTGCTATGATTGCTGGTAAGCATAATCCCTCGTTTGCATGAAGCAATGTGATTGGTGCACATGCCTTGGCCACACCCACTCAGGTATATAAGCAAGATCTGCAGCCTGAACATGTTTTTTTTTATGCAATGGGAGGACTATAAAAGTCTTCTCTCCAGCCTTTTTTTTTTTCTTTTTCTTTTTTGCCTATTTTGATCTAACTTTAGAGGAGCAGGCTATACGAAGGAGACAGTAGAGGAGCGTAGTGCCAGACAGCAGCCAGGATGGAAACAGGAAGGAGACTGTAGAGCTGGAGAGAATGTGAGAGTGTGGGCCACTAGAGCTGAAAGAAAATTGAAGGCTGTGAAGAGCCAGACAAGAAGTTATAGGTTCCCATTCCATTGCTAAAAGAGTTCTAGAGAACCATCAAGTCTTAAAAAAAGGGTGGGGGGCTGGTGTCTCACACTTGCAATCGTAGCTACTCAGGAGACTGAGATCTGAGGATCAGGGTTCAAAGCCAGCCTGGAAGGGAAGTCTGAGGGGCTCTTTTCTCCAATAATCCACCAAAAAGCTGGAAGTGGAGTTATAGCTCAAGGGGCAGAGTGGTAGCCTTGAGTAAAATCAAGTAGTCTGAGATCCTTCAAACTCCAGTATCCGTAAATATACACACATACACAGAGGCCAGCAGTCCAAAGATGGATCCGGGAACCCTAAGGAGCTGTAACTCTAGTAGGCACTGCCAGTTTCTGCATCTCCCTGCTACCAAAGATTGCAATAGCTGCCTGGGACCAGAGCAGGATGATTAAAGCCTAGAGGACCTGAGACCCCAACCTGGATATCTAGAGCCATTGTCTGTAGCAGGACAGCCCCTCAGCAGGCTGGGAACGGGAGCCTCTGTGTCTCTGAGCCCAGCCTCCAAGTCTTGGGCAGTCAGGCTGGGACTACCAGAAGTGGAAGAAGACTTTCTTCTCCACACTCATGATTTCTATGCAGAAATTGCAGGAAGACCCAAGTCAGCAGATTGGCAACAAGCATTTCTTGAGCATAAATTCGGTGGCAGGCCTTGTGTTGGGCCTTGTGGGATGGAGAAGCCATTAAGACCCACCTTCTAAGAGCTCACACAGCGATGGAGACAGGCAGGTGGGCAGGGCACTGGTGCACATGCCAGGATCTAGGGCTTGGTGAGGTGCGTCACCCGAGACGTCACAGAGCTCTGCAGAAGAGGAAACGCTTGGAGTCCATTCCTCAGGCTGCTTGCCACACTGGGAATTCCGAACAGCAGACCAGGGTGGGGTCTCTGTGAAGTCATCACCCAAAGTCTGGAACACCAGTGGACCCGCATGCCCGAGGTTTCGGGAGAGGTCTGTTGGTTTTGAAATGTGTCTTTAAGAATGTACTGTAACAGCTTTTTGTTGACGCAGTGTCATCTTTGGGAAGGGAAGGAACTGGGTTTTAGGTGTGTCCAAGCCTGGTTTTTTGTTGTTGTTGTTGTTTTTTGCCAGTCCTAGGCCTTGAGCTCAGGGCCTGAGCACTGTCCTTGGGTTTTCTTGAGGCTAGAGCTCTACCACTTGAGCCACAGCACCAGTGCTGGCTTTTTTCTATGTATATGGTACTGAGGAATTGAACCCGGGTCTTTGTGCATGCTAGGCAAGCACTCTACCACTAGGCCACACACCCAGCCCCCAAGCCTGTATCTTGACAAACGTACTGTAACAGCTTTCTGTTGATGACGGTGTCATCTTTGGGAAGGGAAGGAACCTCATTTTTAGGTGTGTCCAAGCCTGTGCCTGCCATGTTGACCCCCTGCCCAGCAGCATCTGTGGCATGGTTGGTAGCAGTCTTGCTGTTTCATTGCTATTGAAATTGAGTCTATTGGAATCGTACGCCAGTAAGCAGCAGAACCAGGAGCAGAAGCAGAAGCTTGACTCTTTCTTCAGTACTCATCTCTGCTGCATGAAGCATCCACAGGACTGTGCATGTGACCAGCTGTGTGCTGAGACTGCCAGCCCTCAGCTTCACCCCAGGAAGGAAGCTCATGGCTGCATTTTACTGTGGAGAAGACTAGGCTGGGAGCAGCTTGGTGGCTGAGACACCACACTTGAGAATGACAGGGCTGGTGTCACATGAGGGCCACACTTCCCTCCTCACGTGCCCGGCTTGTTACACCCACCAGACACAGCTGCCTGGTGCAGTTAAAGGCCTCGCCACATCTGCAGTTAGTGACTCTCCGTTAGCCTGTCGCTGAGCTCCCCTCGCCTCTCCTGCCTTCTCCATAAATTCCTGATCACTCACTGCCACCCATTTGGCATTTCACCACCCAGAAAAACTGGGAACCATCTGCAGCCCTGGGGAGTTCATGCTGTTCTCCTTCCAGGAAAAAAAAAAAAAAACTGCCGTTACATAAACCCAGGCCCAGTGCCTTCGTGCAGGAAGGCCCAGAGCCCCTCCTCCAGCTGAAGAAACTGGTTGTCAGCTGCTCTACCTGCTGCTTCCTGTCTGGTCTTGATCCAAAATCTCGCTGCAGCTGTCTTTTTAATCATTCTCCCTTGCAGAGCCTTTTAAAAGAGTCCAATGCTAGCTCAGTGGCTGCAGAGGCCTGCCCTCTAAAGATACCTGTGGGGTCTGCATTGGACACCGTGTCCCTTGTCCTTTGAGTGCAGATTAGGGTGGTCTCCGGGCCCAGAGATGCCCAGGGATCCTGACCCCCAGCCCCCAGGGTGGCCAGCCTGACCCAGCTCCTGCCATTTCCCCGTTGGTGGATTGGCTTACCTGGGGTCTTGTAGTACATGTGCATGCATGTGTTCATGTTCATGGAAGGAGGGCCACTCCAATAATGACTTACCCTGCCTACACTCAGAAGCTGGGAGCATTGGAAGGATCATCTAATTCACGCTGTGCTGTGCAGCGGGAAACTGAGGCACAGAAGACTGCAGAGGAGCCATCCCCAGAAACCCCACGGCTGGCAAGCAAGCAAGGTCATTGTGAAGTGAGGGTGAACGAGCAGAGGTGGCCAGGGCCAAGGTATCCAAGCAGATATCTTGATAGGAACCTCTGGCCAGCAGTGGGCCGGAGCAGGGCACTGTCCGCCCCTGCTCTCTGCTCCCCTCCTTAAAACATGGCTTTCTGCTCCCTAGCCACTTTGCCACGCCAAGGCTGTGTTAGAGGTCCACATTCTAAACAACTCCCTTGTTCCTATTGCAAACCCAGCTGCCCACCTGTTCTCTTCCCAATTTTTGCTGCAGCTATTTTAATTCTGCATTTGTCCTTATTTTTTTTTAAATCTTCCTACTTTTTTACTTTAAACCTATTTTAAGAAGAAATTTCATTCTAATACAGCACATAAAAGACTGTGTCTTGTCAGATGCCACAAATAGAAGGTGGGCACAGGAAGAAAACAAATCACGGTGCCGAATGCCAGTTCCACACGGAGACCTGCCAAGAAACAGCAATCTGGGGTCTTGTGCTGAAAGTGGTGACGAGTTAAAGTGTGGGGCATTCGCAGCGTGCCAGGACCCAAGGCTCTGCCTCTCGTGTTCAGGGTTTTGTGGGGTGACGGGAATAATAGCATTCTCCTGCTGTGCTTCCATGTCACTGGATGCCATGCCACCACACCCTGACCTAAGTCCAGCTGTGGGTATCCTAGCCCGGGAGACTTGGGGTCCTGCACACAGTAGAGGACTTAGGACTTAGCTGTTGTATCCCAGCCACTCAGGTGGGTCACCAGCACTCAGTGAATGAGCAAGGGGTTGTTTTAATATCTGCACAGCGACTGCTCTCTATCTTCGGACTGGCAGCCCTGAGCTTCTGTGGGGCTGAGTTTTTAAAGGTAAACATCACACACAGATGGTCACCACCGTGTGATACCCACAGCCAATCACCACAAAGATAAAACCACCCAGGTGGTTAGAACCACGCGCTGGTGGTCGAGCAGGTTAAGCACTTTCATGAAAACAAAAACAAGTTGGTGGCTGAGTGTGGCATGTTGTTACAAGCCTCCCTCTAAGAGATGAAAGGTTAGCGTGTTGAGATTCTTTCCTTTTTTTTTCTGTTATTTGTGTCTATCGAAAGCTGTCTCCTCCCCTGTGTGCTGTATCCTTGCCCTACGCAGCCTGCACACAGGGTAAGAGCATTGCAGACTCCGCTGGTTGGCTGAGGTTACCAGACTCATTGGTGCCAGGGTACCCCTTCCTCCTTCAGGTGGTCTGGAGCTCTGCCTGCCATTTGGGCAAGAGCAAGTGTAGCATTCCTGTGCCCGGCAGAGATGACTCTCAGCCTTGAAGCTGAGCTTAGAGCAACTGCATGGCAGTCTGTCTGAATCACCAGTATCTGGCCCTTGGCTGTCCTTGTCTGGAATCTTGGGGTGGCTGTGAAGCTCTTCATTAATGGACCAGCCTAAAAGTCACACCATGCACTAAAAGTCACACCATGCACTTTCAGAGGCCATCACTGACTCCCAGAAGGCCAGTTCCAAATATTGATTTGTACACGGCCTGAGGCTCCCTCTGGTATAAGAGCCTTCCTGGAGCCAGCCTGGCCCTGTGGAGACTCAGCCTGGCCTCTGATGAGATTCCGCCTGCTAATGAAGAGCCTGGACTCACAAAGCAGAGCTGCCTTTCCAGGAAAACAAATCACTCCTGAGGCTGCAGCCCCAATGTTCAGGGAACTAGTTTGAGGCAGAGGTATCTGGTGTGCACGAGGTTCTAACCTAGTTTGTGGAAAGCAATTACCCATCTCACTTTGCTGGCACTGACATGTTTTCTGCACCTCTAGGAGATTACAGGAGGAAGGGAAATGTGGGAAGGAATAATTACGCCTAATTAGGGGAACCAGGATGTCAGCTTTGCTCATGATTAGAGCATTTTGGGCGCCAGAACTGTCGTTGCTAACGGGCCTGTCGTAGCCGTTGGCAGCCCCTCGGGGAGGGAGTCCTTTCTGGCCAGACCCTCAGGCCTGGCGCAGTCCCGTCTTGCTCCACAGTGGGGGCATGTTCCGAGAAGCACTCCGCTAGTGTTGTGCAAACATCACAGTGGAAGTACACAGGCCGGGGTGGCCATGCTGTCACAGCCATGTGGTCTTCGGGGACACCGTTGAGTCCCCACATGCTCTGCCCTTGACCAGCTTGTCACACCAGCAAGACTACGTCTCTCTCTGTGTGATGCTTTAATTTTCTAAATTAAAAAAAAAATTAAAATGGATGCACAAAATCAGGCATGCTTACAGAATACCAGATAATGTTTCAATACATGTATACTTCGTATAAAGTTCCAATTAAGATAGGAGTATCTGTCTTCTCACATATTTATGAGTGATTAAAAAATACCCAAAATCCTTTCTTCTGTTTTGGTTTGTACAGCTTATAAAATTGTCATCTGTAGTTGCCTATGGCCTTATGTATGTATCTTCCATGTAACTTGGTACCCACATTTTTTCCTTTGTTCTTTTTTGTTGATTGCTGGGTTTCGGTGATGGCCTCATGCTTGGAGCAGGTGCTCTCTCACCTGACTCATGCCGCCAGCTCCTCCCATGGCCTCAGACTTGTGATAACCTATCAAGCTTAGCCGCCAAATTCCACTTTTGTAAAATTGCTTAGCCTGCTCGACCAGCTTCGTGTGGTTTCATCCTTATAGTTATTGACGGGGGAAATCCTACAGTGACCTCATTAGTGACCACTTGGTGTTTACCCTGAAAAGCTCAGCCCACTGGGCTGGGAGTTTGGTCTCGTGGTCTAGCATGCACGAAAACCTGAGCCGGAAATGGTGATGAGGCTCAAGTGGTAGAGCTCTAGCCCTGAGAAAGTCCAAGGACAGTGCTCAGGCCTTGAGTTCAGGCCCTAAGATGGGCAAAAACAACAACTCAGCCCCACTGAAGCTCAAGTCTGTTCTCTGCCAGCCCAAAAGTGGAGAGCAGTCACTGCACAGCTATTAGAATGTCTCCAAGCTCGATTCGCCGCTGGTGTTTTTAGTGCTGTAGGTTCAAGTCCCACTTGAAAGACAATCCTCCTCAGCCTTTTGAGTGTTAGCTGGAATTACCCAGCCCGCTCTCTTTCTCTCTGTCTCTCTTTCTCTGCACTTCTTTTGAACTCAGGTTCTCACGCATGCCAGACAGGTGCTCTGGCCCTGGAGCTGTGGCCCCAGTCCTGTATCTTAAATCCTTAAACATCAGCATCGTGCACCGTGGGAAGCAACTCTCCGTGGTGGGGCCCGGGGTGTGGAGGCAGGGTGTTCCCGTGGGAGGCCTGCAGTATTTATCTTCATAACGCTTCACGGAGCCTGCACACAATCACTCACTCGTGATTCTGCCTCTGAAACTAGACTGGAAACTCTGAAAGGTCAGAGGCCATATCTGCTGCAGCCACCTCTGGACCCTCAGCCGTTCCTGCAGGACAGAGCACTTAGTCACTCATCTTTCCCATTTTTATTAGCATACATTAGCTGTACAAAGGAGTTTGTCCACATGCAAGGGGACCTGGGCCTGAGTAGCCTCTTTGCCTCACAGCTGTAACCATAGCAACCTTCTCCTTTCTTTCACATGTAATATGAAATTTACTATGACATGTTTACAGACCGATATGTATACAATTACGTCATAAAGCACATATTGCAGTCTAGGCCACATAGGTACCTAGTATATCTTGAACTTTACTCTGTAAATATTGCTCTTTTTAATTAGTTACTGTCTTAGTCTTTCTGTTGCCAACATTACGATACCGCAGACTGCCTATGTTATTAAAACAAGGTGTTTATTTTGGTTCACATCTCTGATCCAGGGTTCAAGGGCCGTATCGGATGGCAGCCCCTGGCCAAGCCACTGCAGGGGTCACTGGCAGGAGGCAGGGTGCATGTGGGTGTTCCTGTACCCTCCGGCCTCTCTTCCTTTAGCAAGCTACAGGATGGGGTCCTGGGGTCCCCGCTTGCTGATTTCACTGTGCAGTCACATCCTGAAGCTACCTCCTCTGACTCCACAGTCAACTGCAGCACTGCTGCTGTTCTCTGGTCCTCTGGGCCTTCTCCGCTTACTTAGGAAGTTCACGTCCGAGTGGCTGCTTCTGAGGCTGGCCTGGAGTCTAAGAGGTCTGTAGGATGTGGAGTTGAGCTTTGATTGCCAGCCACCGGCCAGGCCCCGTTGAAGCCATGTCCTGGGCCAGTGCGGGGAAGGGAGGAGTCCTTACCACCTGGAGATTTTACGGTTCTGTGAACATGAAGATGATAGGGAGATAGTGAGATCATCTGTGGCAGGAAGACATATATCTAACCATATGGAAGACCAACAGAAACGCTATTCCCTTTGCTTCATGGGTGGTGTGGCTGGGGCTCCACTGGCACACTTCTCCCCATGTGTTGTTCTTTCATTTAGTTCTCTCCGACCACTGCTGTTTGCCTTGGCAGTGCCATATGGTACCTCGGCAGACGCAGTGGTGGGGGCGTACACAGGCTCAAGATTACCCCAAGCAAGGAAGTGAGCGAGGCTTGACCTTCCCAGAAGAACTAGTGTCAGAGGTCACATCCCCACTGACCAAAGTGCCATCCCCACCTTGGGGAGACCAAGCCTCAGCATGGGGACTTTGGAGGGACCCAAGAGAACCACATCCAAGTCAGAGCAAGCAGAGCGCAGGTTTTACAGTGGTGCTGGGGCTCAGGGAAGAGATGATTTACCAGCAGGCGGAAGAGTCAACCCTGAGTCCTGCCACAACAGCTTGGTTCTGTCCTCACTGCTCCTTACCAAGGCTTATGCGGTTCTGAGCCTGCCATGCTTGGTTGTGTGTGCAAACTGCAGTGGCATAGTGCTGCATTCATGTTACCTCAAGCCCTTGCCTAGATGATGCTTGAGGGAATAAGTGAGTGAGTTAGCACAGCACATCTCTGTCCTATTTCAGGGCTACTGTCTCATGTCCCAGACGTGTCACTGACAGGACTTACCAGGAACTTCTACTCATCCCAGAGGTACCTACAAAAGGCTGAGGGTTTGTATGTCATAGTGTCGTGAGCAGGTGAAGTAATTCACCAGTAGGCAGATAATATGATGCAGCATCGTTTGTTCATTTAACATAGCTTAGTAGCCTTGACACCGTATTCTAGTTCCCATCTTCTAGTCCTAATTGTCTAATCCTAATCTGCCCATCCAGCTCACCCGCTGGACTCACCGCTCTGACATCTCTTAGCCCCAAAGTGGAACAGGGCCTGCCCGTCAGATGTTAGACGCGGCTCCAGTCCTGCCAGGGTGTGAGCTCCGGGGCCACACGACGACGAGTCTCCATCCTCGTCCCTCTTCTCGGGCAAGGAGCAGCTTCTGCATGGCCAAAGATCCTCGAACCACAGTCTCGGTGAAGGCAGCGGAAGTGCTGCTCCTCGTTCTGATTCCTTGGTTTGTATTGGTCCCTGCTCCTCTCCGGCCCAGACTCCTTCGTGCTGGATTTGGATTGGTGACATCTTGGATTGGTTGCTTGGTCTGGATTGGTGACACCTTTTGGTCAGTGGTGCCGAGATGTGCTGGTTGCTTGCTCTATCTATTCTGCCCAGGTGTCTGGGCTCCTATGATATTTCATCTTGTAAGCCAGGCTCCTGGTCGTTTCTATGGTTACAGTCACACGTGTCGTTACATCATAGTTTATCTCCCATGTCCATAAGCCTTTAGGTACAAAAGTTTGTATTGGCAATATATTTCTTCATTTCATTACTGTATTTCATTTAATTACTCTACTCTTCTCATATTACTATATCACTATTTTATATCATATTCATTTAGCATTCACAATATGTTCATCATATACCATTGTTATATTTATTACATCCATCATGCTGATATTTTCACCCTATTAAATGCCCACAACAAGGTGCAGGTGCACAGCTGAGCCGTTGGCAGTATCTGGCTGGCAGCACAGCAGAAAGATGAAGTTTGTGTGAGCACAGATTTGAGTGGGAGAGGCTAGGGGGAGGGTGTCAACTCGGAGGATGCCATACTGCTCGGGTCTGGGGTAAGAAGGGCCGGGGGTGGTAACAGAGGGAATGGAAGGAACAAACGAAGAGAGGTGAGGCCTGCAAAGAGTCCATGCGGAGAGAAGTCCTGGGCCTCTGTGTAGGCAGTGGCCTGCAGTCTGCAGGAAGGGTACGGGGGTGGAGGGAGGCCGGAAGGGCACTGGCAGAGTGGGAGGGTAGGCCCCAGACCTGGCGCTCGGAGCCCAGGGTGTTTGGGGTGGAAGTGGACATGGGAGTTCCAGGAGCATGCTGTCCCTGTGAGGGCAGCCCAGGAACTCTCTGTGTTCTGGGCTGGCACCCAGAATGCCAGCATGCCGTCCGCACCCAGCTGTTTGTGTGACTCCAGAGCTTCCTTCCACCTAAGCTGGGGGGAGTAAGGTTTTCTCTAAGCCTGACAAGGTCTATCAAGAGCACAGGGAAGCGGGGACGGTGGCTCACGCCTGTCATCCTAGCCACACAGGAGGCTGAGATCTGAGGAGGGAGGTTCAAAGCCAGCGCAGGCAGGAAAGTCTGTGAGACAGTTCTCCAATGGATCGCAGTAAAGGCTGGAAGTGGTGCTGTGGTTCAAGGGGTAGGGCAGTAGCCTTGAGCAGAGCAGCTCAGGGGCAGCGCCCAGGCCCTGAGTTCAAGCCCCAGGTTTTGATAAGAGAGCAAGGGACAGCCTTGGGGGATAAGAGAACATGTGGAGCAGCCGCTCTGCTGGTCATTGCCCCAACAGCCAGGAAGGACAATGTGGAGGCAGGGTGACCAGGGCAGTGATGCCCTCACCAAGCTGCCCTCTGGGAACGGCAGTGTGAGCAGGAGGCTGCCTGGCAGAGGGGGCGGAGGGCAGGTGAGGCTGAGAAGCTGGGCGTGCGTGGTCACGGGCAGGACGACACCCAGCCTCCCATCCCCATGGAAACGGGTTCACTGGACGAGGGCGTGCGTTCTTACCTATTCCTCTTCAGAGTGGAAGTGCAGGCAGTGGGGGGACACTCCCCAAGAGGCAGTAGGACAAGCTGGGAGCCCCAGACACCGTCTACCTCGAGCTGTAGACCTGTGGCTCTAAACTACAAAAAGGGTACTGATGTTCATTTGAGCACAGCAGAGCTCCCCAGTGGAAGACACATGCCACCGCAAACCATGGGCATGCCTGGGCAGGGGGGTGTGCAGAGCGGGAGGCAAAGGGTCATTTCAAAGATGGAAGCAAAGGACTGGGAGTGGTGCCCGTCGTTCCTGCTCTCCAGGGACCGGGCAGGAGGACTGAGTTCAAGGCTGTGAGTTACACAGCAAGGCCCACACCCATTTCCCTCCTGTCCAAAGACTTCACACCCAAAACAAAAGGCCACCCGGAGGAAACAATAAAAAGTAAAAATGAAGACTGTTATATCAGCTCAGTTGTTTGAAACAATAGCCCTCTGCCCAGTGATTAATCAGGAGTGGTGTCTGTCATTGGCTGATACCAGCTGCAGGACCTGTGGCCTCTTACTGAATAAAGCTGTGGTGGCTTCTGTGGCTGCAGGCTGGCCAGGTCTCTGGGACTGTCCCCTTCGGCAGCCAGGTTAAGAACTGTGCTTCCCGTGTCACCTACCTTTTTTTCCCCCAAGCAACTCGGTCTTGGTTCAGACAACTTTCACATTTTGTGAAGAACTTTGGCCCCTGGGCATCAGGAGACACACCAGCCTGTCCACATAACAGGACTGGAAACAGTGCATGACCGTCAGCAGGAAGCTCCAGAGAGAAGTGCTGGAAAATTCTTCGAGTGGAGTACCACACAGCACTGAACATACACCGCCGGGTCGCAGAGTGAGACGTAGAGCCGTGAGCATGAGGCTGTTTATGTAAAAGCTTACACACAGGTGCCCCCCACACAGACGTGTTTGCCTGCACACATCACAGTTAAAATACGAGGAAGAGCAGGATGTGTCAGGGAAGTCGGGACTCCTGGTAGCTCTGTAGGGAGAAGGCCACGTGCACCCTTCTCCTGCGGGCGTCCCGTCAGCCGGGGGTGATGCGCAGATGGATCGTGTTGCTTCCGTTCTTTCATGGTTGTATCTTTTTCACAGTGGGAAATCACACAGGCCTGCCAGTTTGTGGGCTGGTGACCTGGGTGTAGCTGGAGGTGTGTGGCCTGGGCACATTTTGGCTTCCCCAAACTGAATAAAGGAATTTTGTCTGGTTTCATGGTTTGGTATGGTTTGGTTGTTTGGGTGCTTTTGATTTTTTGTTGTGTTGTTTTGTTTCGTTTTGCTGTTGGCATGGGGTTGAACTTAGGGCCTTGAGCTTGGTAGGAAGGTTATCTCTACCACTTAGGCAACACAGCCAGCAGGAAATCTAGAATATTTTAGAATATTGTGATAGGCCTAGGCATTTAGGTAAGAAAACAGGGACAATCATAAGAAAAGGTTCATGCCCCACTTTTTGCCCTGGAATATTTTTCTCCATGGGTCTTATGGATCAGAAAACAGGCTGTGTGCAGAGCCTGACTGGATTGCGTCTAGAAAGGTCAAGAGGAAGTATTACTTAATAGACACATTGCACTCGTTCATCTTGGAGAGTGTTCTTTGCCTGCAGGAAGCCGGGAGACTGAGGAGGGATTCTTACCTTGGCTTTGCACGCGGAAGAAAGAGAGGAGCCAGCCTGGGGGTCTCAGATAGCAGGGAATGATGGTCCTGGAAGCTGAGGGCAGAGAAGCCAGGGACACAAGCCAAGGTCACAGGTAGAGGTCAAGGCACCGCATACCCTCTCATGCCTGGGAACTGCATGGCCTGTCTGGGTTCTTCTGCCGACCCCCCCCACCCCCCACAGGCACACCTGCTGATAATAGGCCTCTCTGGCTTGTGCTGCAAGTGAGTCAAGAAATGGGCTAGATAAAACCAGCAGTGTAAGGCTGGGGGTGAGGTAAGTGCAGAAGAGAGCTGTTAGCAGCATGATAAATCAGTTAAAATGCATCAAGCTGCCCAACCCCCTCTGTCTCAGACTGTGGGATGCCAGATTTGCTTTGTACATTTATATGGAAACAGGTCTTTGCTGGGGCTTGTAATTTTCTAGTTGAATAAATTCAGGGTAGGCCCACTTTGGGATTTAATTATCCTTAGTGGTGGGAGCTTGCTGACGTTTGTGCTCAGGGAGTGGGCAGTTCCAGCGTCCTGGGACAGTCACAGGATGCCTCTGCCTGTGACATATGACTGGTGTGCTCGCATCCTCACATCCTGTTAGCTCCCCGAATCCAGAGGGGCAGGCCCCAAACTAAACATGGCCTGCTGCTGGGCGAGCAGCAGGGAGGAATCTCGTTCTCCCAGTGTCTAGCCAGAGGTTTGGATACCAAGCACATGGGCTCCACAGGGCTTTTTAGTGGCATTTCAACCACAGATTAATTAAATGCTAGTAATGGTGACTTAGTCCTAGTGGAAAACTGAGCTAAAGCTTCTCAATCTGTCTATCCAAAGCCAGGGCCCAGTACAGGAAGGTCATATGGAGTTGAGTGTGGAGCTAAAAACTCACTGGGCTTCTACCAAGAAAGGAAGCTGCAGTCGGTTAGTGATGTCTGTTCTGAGTTCAAGAGTGGATGTCTGGACTCTATCATCACTTCCTAAATACCTCCTAGGTATCGGATGCTACGCTGGGTGTCTGATGGGAGAAGACCCATAGCAAGATGTCGAGGCGTTGAAAGCAGGCCCCCAATTGAAACGTGCTGCGATTGTATAATTAGAACCATATATTCTAATTATAAATGCATAATTAAAGAACAAATAATTATTAGCAGATTGTAATATACGTGGAAAGGGAGTATGGAGCAGGAAGTAACTCATATTATTCCTGATGGCACTCACTGAATGCCATCTTTGTCTAGTGTACTCTTCATGCTTTCTGTACTTTCCTGTTTTTCTGTGGTGACCCATATTCCTTTTTCAAGCATACATAAATTAAGCATGTGAGTAGGTGGGTCCCTTTTTGTCATGTTACATAATTGGAGATTCAGTGGCATGCTTTTTCACTTCATAAATTCACCAGAAACATTCATTAGTCCTCCTCAACGTAATTTTAATAGCTATTTCTGGTAGCTCTAGAACTTGTGTTTTGTCTGGGCTGAAGGATTGGACGGGAGCCCCTAGAATCACCTCCTCTGGTACTAGCAGCAGCTAGCTGCACCTCCGCCTTCCGAAGGGAGGAATGTCGACACCACTCGGCATGGTTTGGGGGAGTGTAACCCACAGGCCGTGGGTTAAGGATCTCTGAGGAGCTTGTGGGAACAGAGAGGCTGGTCCTTGTCGGGCATGGCAGCTCGTGGGAGGCCGTGGAGGAGAATCATGAGGCCAGCACGAGCCACACAGCGAGACCTTCCTCCAAAAACACGCAGAACAAACCAAGAGACGGGGCCTGTCGGAAGACAACTGGTCCATGGTGGCGTGTCTGCCTTGGACAGGGGCGTGGGGAGCTCACCCCCTTCCGCTCGTTTGCTCTGGGGCCTGCCGCACACATCTACTCTACTTATGCCTGGCTGGCATGGGGAGGACAGCCCCCATCTGGAGTGTGGTGCCCGGCTTTCCATGCCCAGGGGTGGGGGTGCGCGTGTACACACCCAGACTGAGTGGCTACCGCTTAAAAGCGAGGCATAACACTCACCCAGCTCAGTTCTCTCTGGTGTTTAATAACTGGTTCATGAGGAGTCCGATCAAGCGCGGTTTGTAGACCTTCCTGTTGGAGCAGTGTCTGGCCTGCTCCTCCCTCTCCTCTTCCCTGGACGCTGGCAGCAGCAGATGGAGCTGCCGGGCAGCCAGGCCTGGGCCCCTGCTGCCCACAGTCCATTCCCCGCCGGCTGCAGTGTCAGCATACTGGAGCTGGGAAGGGCCAGCGAGGCTAGGGAATCGGCCAACTTGGGTGGCTGGCGGCTGCCCTCATGGATCCCAGTGACAAGGGTCACCGCGTGGCCCCAGAGGGATGGGAGCTGCCTGCTTTTGGCATAGGTATGGCACTTTGGGCCAGCAGAGCAGTTACCGGGTGAAGGGGTACGGGAGGGGCTCCCACCCCCAGGGGTGTCTCCTTCAGCCACAAACGTACCTGGCACAAAGCTTATGAAGGCAAAACCACATCAAGCCACTTGCTGCTGGGTATGAGGACTACAAAGAGTGTTTACAAAAGTAGAAACAAAGGGAATTGTAACCAGGGGTGGAGATTTCCTGGAGTTTAACAACCCCTGGCATACCTGCAGTACAGAAACCCCAAGCCCAGAAGGGCCCTGTGGAGGGTGGGGAGTTAGCTGCCAAAGTGTTTCTGTGAAAATGTTTAGCCTGCTCAACCACCTGAGTGTGGCTTCATCCTTGTGATTATTGACTTAGAGGCCGAGTCATATGGTGGCGACCACCTGTGTGTGGTGTTTAAAAACCCAGCCCCACGAAAGCTCGGGGCTGTTCTCTGACAGCCCAAAGGTGGAGAGCAGTCACTGCACAGCTAGCTCCCTTCACTGCGTGCTGGTGACTTTATGGTGGCAGGTTCGGATCCCACCGGAGTGGCTGGGTTCCAACAGGGGTGGGTGGGGTTATCTGGACCATCTAACTAGGTTCTCCAACGTTCTGACTTGGGAACTGATCTGTGCCATCCAGGGTGGGTGCGGGGGGGGGGGAGGGGAGGGGAGGCTCCAGGAGAAGAGAAGGGACTGCTATCAGGCAGTGTATACCTGGTCATGTGTATTTCAGCACACTGAAAAGTGAGGAGTCTTGGCCCTGACTTTCAGGTAGGGCCTGGGAAGGACTTTCCATCCCTGTAGGACACTGTACTACATATCTGTGGCCCCAGGGGGGTTTCTGCTCTCTTACTGGTAGGTGGGCGCAGTCAGGAGAGGAAGAAACAGAAGTACATAGGTTTAGCACCAGTGCCTTTCAGCAGATTGACAATGCAGACTTCCGTAGAAAGAGGTACAGCTAGGTAGATTTGGGTTTAGCGAGTGAGCTCCCAAGGAGAGGGACCTAGCTTCCTCTGGCCTCCGAGGAAGGATGGAAGCAGACCGAGCTGTCCATAGAGGCCAAGCAGACTACAGGTCTGAGGTCAGAGCTTGTCCCCACATGAAAAACAAATGAGCACCTCTACCTGACTCAGTAAATACAGACCTCTCCCCTTTGACTGTAGTGGTAGCTAAGCGACACACAGACATCTCCAACATAAACACCAAAATGGCCAAGGGCAGCCATGTGGAATAATCAGGACATGGAATTCCAACATGGCTGGCTGAGCATTCACCCTGGAGGCTACAAATTCTTCTCAAAGAGCTTTAAAAAGGATGCTCCAAGACAGAAAGAGGAAAGGAAGAGGGGTGGAGGAGTGGGGGTTCTGTGGTGCCCAGGAGAGGCATGGTATCCGGTGAGCATCCAGCCCCTCTGAGGAGGGGTTCAGTGATCTAAGAAAGGTTCATGAGAAAAGATACAGCTTGAAGCTGGGGTGTGGCCACTGCCTGACGTGGTGGGCAGCCTGCTCCAAGCACACAGGACCCTCGGGGACACTGCAGTGGCAGGGGAGTCAGGTGAGCCCTGAGGTCACCGTCAGAGCAGTTACCGGGTGAGGGGGAGCGGCAGGTACGGGAGGGGCTCCAACCCCCAGGGGTGTGTCCTTCAGTGGGGGACTGGGATCTGCAGGGAGGCGCTGTGCAGAATTTCATCTTTGAGGTGCAGAGAAGCCAGAGGTGCCTTTGGGAATCTTCATTAGAAAGCCAGCGTCTGCTCGCAGACCCATGTCCCCAAAAGAACTCAGCCACAAACGTACCTGGCACAAAGCTTATGAAGGCAAAACCACATCAAGCCACTTGCTGCTGGGTATGAGGACTACAAAGAGTGTTTACAAAAGTAGAACAAAGCCAGCTCGGTGTGATCCGGAGGGAATTGTAGCCAGCTCGGTGTGATCGGGAGGGAATTGTAACCAGGGGTGGAGATTTCCTGGAGTTTAACAATCCATGACATACCTACCGTTCTCCCATCTGCAGTTTTCAGAACTGGATAAAAAGTCTCCATTATCTTTTAAGGTGGTGGTGCAGATAAGATGGCCTTCCTTAGGCCCAGATCAGGCTCTCTTCCTGTGGCTGGACGCAGAGATTACCTCCCTGAGAACAGGGGACTGGCAGGGCCGCCCCAGGATCCTGAGTTGACCTCCAGACAATGCATTTCACAAATCATTGATGGAGGAGTCAATGACTCACAGCTTAAAGCAGATTTTCAGCAGGGGAGCCCCAGTCAGTCCCAGGGCCATTGTCCCCTGACCCCCTGGACACACCTCACAGTCCACAGCCCTCCTCTCAGAGAGCCACGCCCTTCACCCTACATCACCCTCGAGCTCCTCATCGAATACATCGTCTACCCCGAGTCTCCTGTCTGGTCCTGCGTACCTGACAGTCCGTTATTTGCAAGTGCGAGGATGAAGCTGACATCTCTGAAGGCCAAGTTCTCAATTTCACTGACTGTTTTTTGTGTGTTGTTTTTGTTTTTCTGCCAGTCCTGGGGCGTGAACTTAGGGCCTGGTCACTGTCCTGAGCTTCTTTTGCTCAAGGCTAGTGCTCTACCACTTGAGCCCAGGTCTGGCTATGAACTATGATCCTCAGATCTTAGCCTCCTGCGAAGCTAGGATTACAGGCCTGGATCCCGGAAGCCACCAGCCCTCCGCTGACTGATGCTCTGAATGATAGAATGCCAGAAGAAAACTTGGGCTGTGGTGCTGTTGTGGTTGTGATCTTGTTTTCTTCTTGAAAGGCTGCTCTAAGGAAGACCTGCCTTTCGGTAAGAGACAAAGATTGAGTTAGCCTTCAATCAGAGAGGAGTCAGCTAGTTCCCTTTGTGTTGGCAAAAAATCTCAATTTTCCCTTCTAGTTGTGGGGTTTCTGCCCTTTCCACATCCTCACCCTGCACCGTGGCCTCTAGCTGGCCCCAAGCTCGTCTCTCTCTCCAGTCTCCCTCTCCACCACTCCACAGCAGTATTTGTGCTGCTCAAACCTGGGCCAGTCACTAGCGATGGATGGGCAACAGGAATTTGGTATGGGAAGTAGGTACTTTTAGGTCCCTGGAGTCAAGAAGTCCATGCACGCTTGCATCCAGCCATCTATGCGTGCATGCATGAAAGCGTGCCTGGGTGCGTTCCATTTTGATGGAGCGGAGGCCTTGCTCTCACCGGCAACAGGGCACCAAAATCAAAGGAAATAAAAATCAAGGAGCACAGGGTCTACTCACACTAGATTAAGATGAATGCCAGATGTGTGGACAGAGATTTTTAGGACTCCAGGCAGGGGCCTCTAGCTGTGTGTGGAGAAGGTGCAAACAACTTCAAGGGGAAAGTCCCGTGTGCCCGGGCCTGGAGCACAGACTGAGGCGTCAGTTTTGGAGAACTGGTATCCTCCTTGGTCTAGAGGACCGAGTGGGAGGAGGGGAAGGCTGGGACAGGATCCGAGGGGGTAAGGTGGCCATGGTGAGGGACTGGTGGTCACAGTGCAGTCATGTATGTATTGTTTTCCTCTCCTGACTGATTGTATTACACAGCGACCAAGAGAGTAGACAAGCCTGGGTTCAAATCCTGGGTTCAACACTTCTTAGTTGCCTTACCCCAGGTTAGCCACTCGGAACCCATTTTCCTCATCTGGAAATGAAGAAAACGACAGCATGGGATGAGGGGGACCCCTCATCCTGCCTGCAGGCACCCACACCCTGTGGGGTTGTTATGAAAGAAGCCCACTCACAGTAACATTCTTAGACTAAGGCCTGGCCCAAGCCAGTGTGTGCCAGCCTGCTGGTTATAACACAGAACTCTGCACCATAGACTCCCTCCGTCAGTGCTCTCCCGACCTGTGAGAGCACGTTCAACTGCCATTTACCTACGTCACTGGGGACGGGTCTGTTTCTACTTCCTCTGACTACTCTGTGTGTTTGGTTTATTTTTGTCCACTATGGGAGGAGGGGGGCTGGAGCCCCAGGCTCCCCAGAGAGAGAAGACATGGAGCCCCGGGCCTCCAGGGGGAGAGGACAAAACTGAAACCAGTGGGCCCTGTCCAGCTGCTGCTTCAGCAGGGGCTTGGCTCTCACAGTCCCACAGCCGGCCCAGGAGAGACTTACACATGTTTTAAAGCAATGAGGCCCGAGCCTGGGGTGGATACAGCTGATAAAGCGAGTGGGATGCGTTTGGAAGGTGTCAGTGTTGAGGGCAGGCCGCTCCCCCTTCCCCAAGAAGAGGGCGACGGGCTCGCATCTCCCCCGGGAGCCACCAGGCAGCCTGTGGTAGGAGTGGACGTCTTGGAGCTGAGGGGCTCGTTCCCAGGCCTCTGAGGGCCTGTCTTCAGCTGGACCTTCGGGTTTCCTCTCGAAGCCCGGCACGGTGTAGAAGGGCCTGCAGAAGAGAGCCAGTGCCACTGTGCCCGTGTCCCCAGCTCACAGGGGAGACATCAGGCCCACCGTGAGTCCTCTGCACGGGCCCTGGTGGCAGGACACCGCTCCCCGGGGGACGACTGCGAGGGCTTTCCAGAGGCCAGGAGACCGTGCCCTCTCCTCCCTCGCAGCCGTCTCACGTGGTTGTTACTGGGCTCCCCCACTTCACAGACAAGCTGCCCAGAGGCGAGGCTGCCTGGAATAAGCCATTAGGAGGAGATGGAGGGGCTTGGCTCGGAAGAAGAGCCACGCCATCCCAGGAGGGCCGGCGAGCGGCCTGGCTGCGGGCACAGCTCTGCACAGTGGTCGTCTCAGGCTTCAGGCACCTGATTGGAACGGCCGCCTCCGGGGTGCGTGCCAGGCAGGCCATCTGCTTTTGGGGCTGTCCCCTCCCACCGCCGGGAGGTTCCAGGGCAAAGAGCTCTACCAGCCTCGCCCCAGGCTCTTTCCTGCAGCTCCCCCCCCCCCCCCCCGTGTTGGCAGCCATGCCCTGCTGATCCTCTGCTGCTGAGCTGCGGGCCGGGCGTGTCACAGGAGGGATGGACGTCCCTCCTGACAGACATCAGTCTCTGAGCTCCCCATTGGTAGCTCCCAGGCCTGGCTCCGCGAGCTCAGCCATGCTGCCAGGCTGCCCTGGGTACCAGGGTAGCTGCCGTGGGCTGAGGCACAGACCTCTCCCTGTCGTTCTCACCGCATCAGGAAGCATGGCAGGGTCTCGCATTGCTCTGAAGAGCCTTCCGGCAGCCACGATGTAGTCTGCTCACACCGTGTGCCGGCAGAAACGTAGTCCTAACGTTTTGTGAAAACACAAAGGAGCCATTGCAAGTGTCAGGCCGCATCCAGGGTTGAATGCGGACATTCCACAGAGAGTCCTGCGCTGTGCCTGGGGACAGATGTGAAGGCAGGAAGGGAGTCGGGAAGGACCTGGGGATGAGGGAGGGAGGAGGGGGGAGAGTGCGGGAGACACAGACTTGTCGGAATGCAAGTCCAGACGAGCAGAGTTCTGAAACCATGGCGGAAGCTCCAGACCAGGAGGAGCTGAGGTTGGTGTGTCTCTGGGGACCGCGTGGCTCCCATGGATCCTCCACACGGTGACGCCCTGAGCCTGTCACTGTCAGCCACTTGCACGTGGCCATAGACTGTCGCTTTGCTCGCCCTCCTAGGGAGAGCCTCTTGCTTCCCAAATGGCCGCATCAGCCAGGGTGTGGGTTCCAGGCACGGCCTGCTACGGCCCTGCTTCCTGACCGGCTCTCTCTCTCCCCTGCAGGGCCCTGGTCTTTGTGTCCCACGGCGCGGGGGAGCACTGTGGCCGGTATGATGACCTGGCTCAGATGCTGCTGAGGCTGGACCTGCTGGTGTTTGCCCACGACCACGGTGAGTGTGGGGTGTGGGCAGGGCGCCACTTCTCCCCCCGTCCTCTGTGGGGGTTGAAACACAGTTAGGGACCTCAAGCGACATGCGGCCCGCAGCTCCTGCCCAGGCTGGGCCTGAGTGCAGTGATGGGAGCTCTGTGGAAACCCGGGTGGAATGTGTTTACACCAGCACCGTCTCTGTTAACGTGGATGAAGTGCTTTCTCCCAGAACCGGCCTGGGTTCTCCCTAGGGACACCAAATGGATGAGGTGAGGCAGTTCAAGTTCAGTGTACGCCCCGGGTTAACCCAGAGAGACTCACAGAACATTTTAAGCCAGAACAGGAGCTCTCAAGAGGCAGTGGAGCCTCAAGAAAGCACTAAGCACAGATACGAGAGTGTGCGCGTGCACATACATACACACGTGTGCATGCCCACACGCACAGCCTATGCACACAACATGACACTACACACACCTGCACGAGGCGTGCATGCTGCTGGGTGTGTGCACGTGTGTACGTGCGGCTGTGCGCATATGTACGTGTGTCTGTGCATGCACACACACCTCCACCCCAGCTGTCAGAATATGTAGCTCACACATCGTCTGTGTGAATTCCCACCATCCTGTCTGTGGTCCTTCCAGTTCCTTGTCCGACAGTCTTGAAGGGTTCCCTGTGGCAGGACATGGTGCTTTCCCAAACTCAGCCTTGCTGCAGAAGATATAAATTTAGATACTGGCTTGAAGATATAAAATTAGATACTGCAGCCAATAAGAGGCACAAGAGCCAGGCCGGGGCCACAAGTCCCCTGGAAGGAGAGTCCTGCGTCTGTACAGACACTGGCCCCAGCGGACAGCCGGCTGGGCATTGCGTATGGGGGATCTGCTCATCTGGTTTGCCCAGGGCCCTTTCTGGATGTCTACACGCACACGTCTCGAGGGCAGAGCAAGTGCTCCCTCGTCACAGCTGTGGCGTTCTCTGGTGCTCTGCAGTCATCTGGGGAGCGATGTTCTAGTTACCCCAGGCTCCTGCTGTGGCGCTGTCGTTCTCACTAGACCTTTACACCCTGTGTAAGACCTCACGGCGTCTCCCCTAGAACTGGCTACAAGCGTCGTCCTGAGTTCTGGAGATGTCTTAAAGGAAAAGAAGCATTACACTATGCACATCAAATCTCCCGTGTCTGCTTCAGTATCTTTTTATCAGATGGATGAGGCCAAATCTGCAGGATTAGGTAAACGTTGTGTTGAGGGGGTAACACTTGAGAAAACGATATTCTGAAGGGACCTCTTTTCTAAAATGTTTGTACTGGTCTTGGGTCTTGAATTCAGCATCTAGGCACTGTCTTTGAACTTCTTTCTTTTATTTATTTTTTTGCTCAAGGCTCGCACTCTTCCTTTTGAACCATAGCTTCACTTCCAGCTGCGTGTGTGTGTGTGTGTGTGTGTGTGTGTGTGTGTGTGTTTAATTAAAGGTAAGAGCGTGTGTGTGTGTGTGTGTGTGTGTGTGTGTGTGTGTGTTTAATTAAAGGTAAGAGCGTGTGTGTGTGTGTGTGTGTGTGTGTGTGTGTGTGTGTGTTTAATTAAAGGTAAGAGTTTCACAGCCCTACCTGGCCTGAAGGGACCTTCTTTAAAGTAGAGGGAGATGTTGCTGCTGTGTCTGGAGCAGCATCTAAATTGAGGTAAAGCTTCTGTGACTAAACAGAGTGAGAGTGGTCACTGTGCCTGTACTGAGTTCTCTGAATGACTCTGGAAAGTCCACTGGTGTATACCTACCGGAGGAGGTGGAGTCAAGACATGAGCCCAGCTGAGTGTGTGTGAGAGAAAGGGAAATGTCTGCTGTCTGCTGGGGAAGGAACTGGTGTTCCTGTGGAAGGAAGCTATGCGGTGCCTCCAGGGACAGCTACCTCCAGGGACAGTACCTCTGGTGGTGGGTACCTCCAGGGACAAGTATCTCCAGGGACAGTACCTCTGGTGGTGGGTACCTCCAGGGATAAGTACCTCCAGGGACAGTACTTCTGGTGATGGGTATCTCCAGGGACAGGTACCTCCAGGGACAGTACTTCTGGTGGTACCTCCAGGGATAAGTACCTCTAGGGACAGGTGCCTCCCAGGACATGAAGTGTTTGTACTTTCCTTAGGGCCTTAAAATCAGAGCAAGTCATGTACTGAGAGTTGGCCAGAGCACGAACTGTGCCTTTGTAGGTACAATAGTGTCTAAATCCAGATCTGAAAGTCCTGTGGAAGGCCCAGGGTCTGTCCAGTGCCAGGACAGGCCCATCCTCCCCTCAGCCACGTCACCTGCCAGCCTTCTGGCGTGTTGGCAGAGCTGGCTTCTGCATCCTCTTGCCCGATGTCAATCTCTCAGAGCTGCCCCCCACCCCGTCCCACTCAGCAAGGAGTCCACATGGTTGGGCCTGGGCCTTATTCCCCCTCCCCCAGCCCTACTTTGTACATCCATAAATGGGCAAGACAGCCCTGTCCCATGCCCAGGCTTCGGTGAGGTGTGTTATGTAGGGCTCCCTGGGGGTCTCTTGCTCTGGCCCAGTGCAGACCAGCTACAGCGCTATGGCCTCGAGTGGATGTGACCCTAAGGCTCAGAGCAGGGTCTAGCTGGGAAAGGGACTTGGTGACGTGGGGTTCTTGTCCCAGAGTGCCGGGCCATCTCTCCACAATGATGAATGACACTGTATGCAGGGGATGCTTTACAGAGTGCCAGTGGAGCCTGCAGTGGTTTCATTGCTGCTTCCTGTGAATCTCACACTGGCCAGTCTGCTCCTGGGGGGCACTGCTCGGAGACTGCCGACCTTCCGGGGAGAAACCTCACACCGGCGCTGTGGCTGCAGCTCTCTGGCTGTACCAAGGCGGGCACTGCTCCGAGACTGCCAACCTTCCGGGGAGAAACCTCACACCGGCGCTGTGGCTGCAGCTCTCTGGCTGTACCAAGGGGGCTCCATAAGCTTCAAACCTAGCTTTGTTCTCTATTCTAACTTAGAAACTTTCTGGAATGTTCTGGTGGGTTTAAACAGCTTGTTGGCCAGGAAAACCAGTTGCTTGTCATGACGGATTCCCTGTGGGCCCATTCTTGGTGCTTGTCCTACGGGGTTTAATGCCTCCTAATGCATACTGTCCCCTCTTAGTCACAAGTGAGGAGCCCTCACCCTGTCCAGGGGCAGGGGAGGAGGCTTTCTTTTCCTCCCGGCTTCAGGAGTTGGTGGGGTGGAGGATCTGAGGTGCCTGCACTCCAGCCATAGCCTGCTCAACCGCTTGCCCAGCTGTGGCTTTCAGGCCTGTGCCAGGGTGCCACCACACACACTCACATGAGGAACAGGAGGCAGGAATCCCTGGGGTCACACAGAGCTGAGGGCCAGAGGGAATCCAGGGAGAGCCCCTGCTGAGGGACAGCAGGGGCTGGCAGGAGAGGGGTGGCACTGTCACAGGTTTCCTGAGACATTCTAGATCTAGTTGGGTGGACGTGCCTGTGGCCCCTGGGCTCCAGCTGCTGTGGGACTCACAAGAGGCTCCATCTTCTACGCCAGCAGCTGGCCAGTATGACCAGAGAGGGCCAAGTGGGCTTGAGGAGGGCAGCCTTGGTGGAGAGGGCGGGAGGCCGAACACTTCCAAGAAGTGGCTGTCTAAAATGTGCCTGCGGTGTGTCTGGCCTGCCTCCTTACTAGGGCACACTAGAAACCTGTTGGTTGCAGGGCTCAATACCCGCTCAGAACACTTGTGAGAGTGATTGACCTGAGTGGAGTTTTCTCTGTATTTACAAAGTATAGAGGAGTCATCCCGGACTGATTAACAGTGAATTAATTATCTGCAGATATTTGTGGGAAAGTGCTCTCTTTTAGCTGCCAGGCTGGGGAGACGAGGGGGTGGGTGGCAGTGGTGCCGGATTCTTCGAGGGACGGGCCTGGTGTGCACAGAAAAGGGATGTTTAGAAAACAGTGGGGGAAAGATGATCTAAGTGTGTTTTCCACACACAGGCCGGTCTGACTTGAGGCCCCGCGCAGGATGCATGCTAAAATAGATTGCCTTCACTTACAGCAAATGTATTTTTGTTGGAAATGTTTGAGGGTGTGTTGACAGCTTTCCTTGCTTTAGTAAATACAAGACTGGAAATAACGGGCGGAGGGCCTTGAGTACCGCCGGAGCTGTTACCGGTGAGCAGGGGCAGGCTGGAGGGGCTCCCCGTCTGCTGCCCCTCTCCTCCTCCCCTCCTCGGTAGTCACAGCTACATAACCTTTGACTATGATGTAAATCCCTGCTAAGAGTTCCTGTCGGATGAACCTCTGTCCCGAGGTACCAACGCCCCATGAGTCTATAAAATGGAGGAGATGGTTACGCACATACCAGCCAGCACTGCGGCCCTGAGAATGAAGTGAGAAGAAGCAGGACCCCGAGTCCAGCAGACGTTGGCATCACTGAATGATGCTGGTCAAGACCAGCTGGTCTGCCAGCCTGCCAGTGTGCCTGTCCCTGGCCTGAGAACCACTGGCTAGGCCTCGTAGTCAGCCGACAAGACACTTAGGAGACCGTGGAGGAAGTAGTGGAGGGGAGGGAGGGCGGCCATGGAAAGCTCAGGACTGTAGAGACGGGATGGAAAGTGCGGGAGGAAGGCTCAGGCAGGACCTCGGCCTAGGTTCCCTGGTTATGTACTAGTGTCCGGCTGTGTGCCAGGCGATGCCCCAGGCACAGAATCAGTGAGTCAGGCAGACACGCACTCCCCGGAGGAGCAGGGCCCTCTGGGCAGTGTAGAGGACTACAGGGATGGCAGGCCCCATCTTCCAGCGCTCTGAGGCCTCTGGGGAGGCGGCCGTGGTTAGTCTGGCATGGTGGAGGGAAAGGCAAGGGGTGGGGCTGCCCAGGCCAGGTGCCTCTGCCCTCCTAGCAGCTCCTGGGCAGGTGGAGACTGGCGTGGGGGGGAGGCAGTGCCCCCCTCCCTGACTGTGGGGCAGAGGTGGCACTTGGCGCGGGGCTCACTTTCATAGGGATCTGCTGCCCAGAGGAGGCCTGGCTGGCAGCACCAGGACCAAGTGCGCAGGCTCAGCCAAAGCTGAAAGCACAGCTACGGTTGCTGCCCTGAGCCTGCAGGGAGCCTGCTGATCACAGGACAGTGGCAGGGGGCTTCCCCACCGGCCACAGGCCGGGTTGAGCCAGAGGCCCCCAGGGTGGGTACTTCTGCCCGCATGTAGAAATAGCGGCTCCTCCTCTTTGGTAAATGAAGGTTCAAGATAACTGGCTGCAGATGGCTCCCTAGAAGGAGCTGAAGGACGCAGACTGGCCGGCTTTGTGGAGAGGAGCCACGTGAGGGGTGGGGCTGGGGCTGTGGTGTGACCCCGCCTTCCCGCTGAGTGGGGCCGAGCTGGTGTCCTGAAGCTGAGCTCAAGCAGCATGTGACCAGGCCGTGGCCAGCCCGCTGAGAGCTAAAAATAAACGGCTGCCACGCTGCCAACAGCCAGGGCAAGCCGGGAGACCATGGGCCGGGAGGGGCAGAAGGGAGGCGCAGTGTAGACCGCTGGTGGCATCACAAAATTCACGTGACCGTCTTGGACAAAAGAAGTCACCGGCTGCATTCTTTCCATACTTCTCCGAAGGTCTCTGTGGCCTTTATTTAATTTCAGTTGCACGAGTTACCTCCAGAGGAAGTGAAAAAAGTGGGCAGGGCCACTGTCCTCTCCCGTCAGAGATAAAGGGAAGAAGGGCCCAGACCTCCAGCAGGTGCAGGTCCGAAGCAGCCAGGCCTCGCTGGCCCGTGCCCTGGCATGCCACCCGCATCTAGTGTCTTCCTTCTCCCGGCAAGTTCCATGAGAGCCCTACCTGAAAAGAGGGAGGCTGCCAGAGGGCACCGGCGGAGGAGCTGGGGCGGGGGCGGTGTGGGGCTCTGCTGGCTCAGGGTGACACATGCCCCCTGCACCCATGCTCACAGTGGGACTTGCAGGCCAACGTGCAGACCCTGTCCTGGCTGCTGGGTGACCACTGGGACTGAGCCCCCAGAACCCCGTGGAGTCTTGAGCTCCCCCCACGGTGGATCTGAAGGGGCAGAGATGGTCCAGCCCTGGAGAGGCACCTCCTGCCCATTCCCCTCAGCATCTCACCCCACCCCAATGTCAAAGGCCCTGGGAGATGGGGCACAGTAGGAGAAGCCCACTGCCCTGTGAGTCCTGGAGGGCCAGGCAGCCGGGCTGCCCGCCGCTGGGGCCCTCGTCCACAGCAGCCTCTTGGTGACGGGGCTGGAGGAAGCTCTTCCGCTTCAAACTACACACAGGCTGTGTGGTGCCCCGCTCACTCTGCTGCCCAGCCAGTGCTGCCAAATTGCATGGCATTGGGCAGAGCTGCGTTTTCTCTGGTCCTGCCCAAGTTCAGACTCATCAGTCAGGTGCATGTGGGTCCGAGTGTGGACTGAGGACTGGACCTGTTTAACTCCTGCCAACCGGAAAGTCTCGCGGTGTTGGTCCTGGTGATGGTTTCTCATGAGTCACACCGCTGACTTCTCATGGTGACACACCATGAGGAAATGGCAATGTCCCTCTGGAAACAAACTCAGGGTCATCAAGGAACTTGCCCAAGGTGACAGAGCCATTATGGGACAAAGCCCTCTCACCTAACTATAGTTTTAACTCCAGGAAAACGCTCCAGGGTGCAGCAGACGCCTGCCTGGCGCCAGGCTCCCAGCAGCCGAGCAGGAGCCATCTCTGGGCAAGTAGCCCTGGGCTTGGGTACCATGTGCTAGAAGTGTGACCAAGGCTCCAGGAATAGCTCAGGAAACAGGCTGCCAGGAAGCCGTGCCAGCCCCCACCTCTGCCAGGCTCTGCTGGGTGTCCCACCCTCCACCAGGACCCCTGGAACGGTGAGGGAGGGACATGTGGCAGTGCCTGGGCACGATCTTCTCGCAGAGTGAACGCGGTGGAGGTGACGGCCCAGCCCTGCACGCCGTGGCCAGGACCGGCCCTTTTCTCCTGGGCTCCGGTTACCCTGTCCAAGGGCCGGGCTGCCTCTTCCTGCGGGAACCTCAGCGCTGAATGTATCACAGACTCAGATCTGAGGGGACCACACAGGCTTCTGCCCGTAAGTCCCCGGCCTTCCTTGGCTGGTCTGACAGGCTGAGTCCACAGGCCAGGCCTGTGTGGCCGAGCAGCGTGGGTGACCCCCACGTGCCCCCTTCCTCCCATCCCCAGCGCTGCAGATGGGGAAACGGCTTCCGGCACTTACCCCGTGCAAACTTCACTACCAAAAAAGGAGAGGAATGCTTCATTGTGTCTAAAAGCGAGAGGAGAGATTGTGAGCAGGTGTGTGGGGGAGGAGAGATCCGTAGGGGAGGGGAGGGCAGGCTCCAGGCCATCCTCTGTTCCCCAGGCAGGCGCCGGAGCCCCAGGCCAGGGCCCAGGCCTCTCCAGGGCCTGGCTCCTGTCATCAAGTGCCCATTTTCCTCCCTGTAGGGAGGTGTGTGGAGTACGTGGGTGGGCACCCACAGAGGAAGGGTGGTGCCCCAGCAGCCATCAGAGGGGGCACGCCGGCCTCGGCCGCGCACCCGCTGAGAACTCCTCTCATGCATCTGAGTGGCGCCAGCCCAGAGGGGGGGTGAGGCCCTGGCCAGGGTCCCCGGGGCTCACCTCACCCTGTGCATCTCAGCCACCAGGGTTGATGTGGTGAGAGCTGTTGGAACCAGGCGCCAGGCCTGCCCCGCCCGGCCCTCGCCTGAAGGACAGCCCCTCTCGCAGTGCACGTCTGTGTTCTAGAGCCATATTCCCCGTCTCTCTGCGCCCCCACATGCTGTCGTTGACGTGACAAGTTGACTGGCTCTCCCATTGTCTCACTGTAAAACAGATCTGACTTTTAAAGGCCTTTTGAAGGAACAAGAGAGGAAAAAATAAATGGTAGGTGCCTCCCCCATGCTCACAGTCCCGGGCAAGCGGCAGTGCTGTGAACAGGCAGACTGACACTGCTCTGTGCCCAGCCTCACCTATCTGAAATACTCCATCTCCATTTTACCAGCCAAATGCTGGACTGGTGGCATGGCTTAAGTGCTAGAGTACCAGTCATAAGAACTAAATGAGCAT
Organism: Megascapheus bottae; assembly: GCF_031878675.1. Lineage (NCBI taxonomy): Eukaryota > Metazoa > Chordata > Mammalia > Rodentia > Geomyidae > Megascapheus > Megascapheus bottae. The sequence continues at coordinate 9,284,835 of NC_143541.1, read as the reverse complement.
GTGAGACCCTGTGTTCAAACCCTGACTTGAAAAATGAAGATGGTGTCAGTGACACAGTGGGAAGGGTGTGTCTTCTCAGTGTGTCCACTCTGAGCTCACTGCAGGAGCAAGGTCTAATCGACTGTTCAACATGCTCCTGAAAACACCTGCAGGATCCTGCTCCGTCTCTGCTGTGTCGTCACTCATTCGGGGCTGCTCTGAGCTACCCCTAGAGTGCCAGATCTGTCTCTGTCATGCTCACACCTGAGTCCTCACTGAAGGGTATTCATCTTAAAAGGCAACAGAAGAAAGCCTTTTAATTTTCTCAATGACAGATCATTGAATCAGAAAAAAAATCGATTAAGGGTGATTTTTCACTCTCTTAATAAAAAAAAAAATCAACCTTGAGTATGTGTGCTTGGTATACTGAAGAGGAGAGAGAAGGCCTTGCTATCGGGGGCATTTGAGGAGCCCCACCTCTGCATCCCTGGCCAGTGACTCCACACTTCTGTGCCTCCTGGAAGGGGCCTGCAGCCGGTGTACAAAGAGCGGCCTGGCTGTGAGGGAAGTCAGAGACAGCAGAGGAACTGGCAGGAAAGCAAGGCACACTCAGACCCGACCGAGACTCAAAAAGAGGAGCTCAGTCCTGTGCCCAAGGCACACGCCTATCATCCTAGCTACTCACGAGGCTGGGATCTGAGGACTGGGTTTGAAACCAGCCAGGGCAGGAAAGTCTGTGAGATTCTTACCTCTGATAAACCACCCAGGAAAAACTGGAAGTGGCTCTGTGGCTCAAGTGGTAGAGCGCTAGCCTTGTGCACACGGAGGTCCAGAGACAGTGCCCAGGCTCTGCGTTCAAGTCCCAGGACAGAAAGCAAAAAGGAAGAGCTCCATGTATGACTTTGGTTGTGGGAAGGACTCCTTAATGATGTCAAGGGGAGAAAAGTGGTATCTGTTACAAGGGAGGACAGCGAAAGGGAGGCACATGGAGTCTGTGTGGAAGGGTGTGTGCACGTGGCGGGCAGGACAGCGCCAGCAGTGTGCCAGTGAGTGGGTGCTGTGTTTATGTGTGGTACCTATCATATCTAACCTGTGTAACACATAAAGCCACGTGACGTAAACGGACTCACATCAGACCTCCATGTACACATGCAGTGACGTGAGGTCAGTAGATGCAGTGGTCGTCAGGTCTTTGTGCTGCCAAGTCCCTCATGGTGGGCTGGAAGCCAGAGGCTGCCATCACACCAACAGTGCTCTAGAACAGAGCTCTCTGGCAGCCAGTTTAAGTCAAGCCATCCTCTCGTCCAGATGCGTTTGTGACAGCTGTCAATCAAGGCGTCGGCTTTGACCTTGTCCCCGGGTCAGTAGCCGAGACGGCAGTTGTCTGTGGGGGGCCACTCTGGGTGGTGGGCCTCCAGGAGTAGCAGGTACCGTTGAGCTGGCGTGGCAGGGACAGTGGGCGTGGGAGTCCCTGCTCATCTGCAGGTCCAGCTGGACTTGGGAAGCCCACCCAGGAGCTGCGGGGCCCCTTCCCGCCCTGCTCTGCTCAGAGCAAGCCTGAAGTCTGGCTCCCTGGGAGCGCATCTGGAGCCTGGAAGGGTGCTGGCTGCATTTTTGCAGTCTGACTTCTAAGCACCTAGGCTGTGCCTTCCAATGTGTCCCAGAGCAGGAGCATTGCTTACTTTTTCTTTTTTTTCATGGTAGTTTGGGTGGTTATAGGCCTGGGTGCTGTCCCTGAGCTCTTCAGCTCAAGGCTACCGCCCTACCCTTAACCCAAGCCCCACTTCCCATTTTCTAGGGGTTAATTGGAGAGAAGAGTCTCAGGTTCTTTTGTGCCTGGGCTGGCTTTGAACCTGGATCCTCAGATCTCAGCCTCCTGATTAGTTAGGATGACAGGCGTGAGCCACCACGCCCCTGCTGTTGCTGGCTGTGGCTTGCTTACTTCTGATCATCGCTGTGGTGATGATGAGGGAATCAGCCTGCTGGCTCTAATCCAGGCCAGCAGAAGCAGCTCTGCTCTAAAAGGGCTGTTCACAGGCTTGCTGGGTGGCTTCTTCCCTGTCCCCACCCTCCCTTAACACATTCCCTCTCCTGTCCTCCACACCTAGCACCAGGCAGTGGTGCACCAGTTACAGCCCCTTACCCAGAAGAGCTGGCTGCTGTCTGATTGCCAGGTAGTACGACGTCCGTGTGTCCTGTGACTGCACATATGCACAAGTGTGATTTTTTTTTAATCCTTTGGTTTTTTTTTTCCTCTCATAGCAAAAATGATAGCTCATTACAGAAATTTTGGAAAACCCACAAAAAAGGAACAAAAAAAATGAAAATAACTTTAAACATCGAGCACCCAGAGATAACCCAGAGCCTGCATGTGGTATGTCCTGTCGGGTATGTTTGTGAGAGAGAGAGGGAGGGAGAGATAGGCAGGCAGGCAGGCAGGCAGAAAAGGAGAGAGAGATAAGGGTGGAAAAAGCAGCAGGCCCATAGTTTTGCCAGCACATTGGACAGATCCACCTCCCTCCCCGCCCCTGGGTCTGGCCTCCACCTCTGTCATTCCCTCCCCTCCCCTCCTCTGGCCTCCACCTACCCTTATTTTTCAGTAGATGGCTTGTAAGATTGGAGAGGAGTTTCAGGGGACATCTTGGAGCCTGATAAGAGTGGAGATGGGGTACAGCCTCGGGGAGGAAGCATTACCCACGTGCGTGTATGCACACACACACAGACGTGCACACGAGGGCCGGCCTGCAGGGCCTGTTCTGGATGGTTCTGTGTGAGACCCTGGGACTCAGCTCAGCACGGCTCCGGAACCTTCCTCCTGAATTACCTGGACACACAGCCCCACCACCCCCCCAAGGCGCGAGGGGCCTCTGCTCAGGAGTTAGGCCTCCGAGCATCGAGCATCGGGGATGGCGGGAAGGCCCAGGTCCTCAGGACGTGGCCTGGTCAGGTTTCTGTGCAGGCTGTGGGAGTGAGCCACCTCGGGCTTCGTTCTGTCCCCTAACAACATTACCACATGGAGGCCAACGTCTACAGTGTTCCTTTTTCCTTTTTCCTTTTTTTGGAAGCTTGAATTCAAGGCTGTTCTTGAGCTCTTTTACTCTCTCATGGGCCACAGCTCCACTTCTGACTTAGCTGGAGCTAAGAGTCTCACTACTGACTTTCTGGTTAGGCTAGCTTCGAACCTTGATCCTCAGATCTTAGCCTCCTCGCATGAGCCATGGAGGTCTTTAACTTTTCTGCTAACACAAGTAAAGGTTGTCTTAGGGACCAGAGGACAATATTTAACATGAAGCTTCTGAAAAATCTAGGCATATCAGGACCGCAGGACTTTTCTATTTGCCTGCTCCTCTGCCGGTTTCCTCTTGAGTGGCTCTAAGTATATGGAAGGTGGTTCTTTGTTAGACCTTTTGGATTTTTGAAAAGGCCGTGGGTTTGTTTCGGTCTGCAGTTTGCCTCAGGCATTATTTGGAATTTGCAAAGCATCCTCTTATTTTGTCACAGACTTTCTTCCTTGCTCTGTTGCATCCTGGAAGTTTTGCTTGATGAATGCCTCTCCCCCCACCCCCCAGCTACTGCCTGTTGGGATCCTCACCGGGATCCAGGGAAAGGGTGGCATCCAGGTGAGTCTGCTCAGCCCAGAGCTGCCGAGCTCCGGGGTGCGCTGGCGGAGCCCCGGCCCCCTGGCCCCTCAGTTCTGAGAAGTCCCCACGGCACCGCACTGAGGGGAGTTCATCCTGCTGCGTGCCAAGAGCCATAGTCATGGTACTCCTGCTGTTTCCTCTTATTTATACAGCGAAAGTGGGATGTTTCCAAATAAATCCTCAAAATATGAAATCCTGAGGATGCATTGCTTCGAAGGCACAGCACTGATAAGTCTTTTAGTCAGTTATATTATAAAGCATGTTGTAACAGCTTAAAAAAAAAAACGTTGAAGTGTGTTTCCATGGCCCATATGCTGAATTCTGGCATCTTTGTACCTCTCCCAAGCTGTTGTCAATTAGCACAGAAATTAATTTCTGCCTTAGTCGCCTTTGTAAAATCGGGGCTTGTGCCCAGATGCTGCAGTGGCGGGCGGGGGGGGGGCATTCTGCTTCAGACGACGATGAAGATGCGGAAGAGACTCAGGTTGCCTTCGGTGTCTGCAAGTGGAAACCTGGACAGAGAAGTGGAAGTGACGGCTGTTGAGAGAAATAAGCCACGGACTTTCTACCAGATGTGGATTTTAGGGAATGATAGGGAGGACTTCCTGTGTGGGACACCGCCCCTCCCCCACCGGGGGCAGAGTGGCCCAGCACTGCACATGGGGCACTGGGCTCCAGCCTAACCTCCAGCCAATCCCCTGCTCCCCCTGTTGGGAGCAAGCCTTTGGGCCCACAGCTGGCACTCTGCTACTTGAATCACGGCTCTATTTCCAGCATTTTTGGTGGTTAATTGAAGATAAGAGTCTCGTAGACTTTACTGCCTGGTCTGGCTTTGAACCATGATGCTTAGCTCTCAGCCTCCTGCGTGGCTGGGACGACGGGCGGGAGCCACTGCGCCTGGTCTCACCTCCATGGGACCTGTGGCTCTGAGTCTCCTTGTCCTGGGATCCCAGCCCTGGGATCTGGCAGGATGTTTGTTTTCAGTACTGATGGAATGTCGGTGGACGACAGGCGCCCTTCCTGGCGGCAGTGAGTGGACAGACATCCTCTCGTCTAAGGACGCTGCTCCTCCACTCATAATCTGTGGCTGGTCCTACTTGCTTCCACCTTGGTCTGGAGTCACGGTCCCTGTGGGGTTTCTGCTACTGGGCGTTGTGGGACAGAGGGCAGCCAGACCTTCACTAAAGTGGAGAAGAAAGAAAGGAAGGAAGCACACGGGTCCTGTGTCTTCATTCCCACAAGGCGTGGAGGTAAAAACCAGGACCACAAAACAAAGCAAAAGAACAACAGTGGGTACACCTGCTCAAATACTGGCTTTTCCTGTGCCTGCACAGCCACTGGGCACGGCCTCAGGTCTTCAGATGAGTAGACCCAAAGCCCAGTTTACTTTATGACCTGTTGTTGGGGTTCTATAGTTATCTCCTCAACAAAGAAAATGGGACTCCTTAAAAAAGAGAGGGCCGGGAGTCTGGCCTAGTGGCAGAGTGCTTGCCTAGCATGCATGAAGACCCGGGTTTAATTCCTCGGTACCACATACATAGAAAAAAGCCAGGAATGGTGCTGAGGCTCAAGTGGTAGAGCTCTAGCCTTGAGAAAGTCCAAGGACAGTGCCCAGGCCCTGAGTTCAAGGCCAAGGACTGGCAGAGAGAGGGGGTGGGAGAGAGAGAGCGCGAGAGCGCTGAGGTGTAGCCCAGTGGTAGAGCATTGGAATAGCAGGTGTGTCCTGGGTCCTGTCTGTCCGCAGCTCCTGGGAAGACCAGGAGGAGGAGGAGGAAAGAGACCTAAAGAAAGGAAGGAAAGAGGGAAAAGAAATAGGCAGCTTGAGCTCCCCAGTTTTCTGTGTGTTTTTTTTTTCTTGGTTTGGGTTTTTTTTTTCTTTTTTTTTCTTGAGCTCAGGGCCTGAGCCCTGTCCTTGGGTTTTCTCAAGGTTAGAGCTCCACCACTTAAGCCTCAGCACCACTCCTGGCTTTTTTCTATGTATGTGATACAGGAATCGAACCTGGGTCTTCAGGCATGCTAGGCAAGCACTCTCGCTCCTGAGCATCAGCTGCCCGCAGCCATGCTTGGCCTGATGAATTCCCTTGGGTGCCACACCGGCCCCGGCCAGTCCACAGCCGGGAAGCCTGGAGCTGTCCCTCACCTAAACACCAGGGTCACCACGGCCCGCGTGGCAGGTGGGCTGGGACAGCTCACCTAATGGCACCGCGGTGCAGTCGCCATCCTGAGGCCACCTCCGTGGCTGTCTGCTGCTGCTTCCAGAGCCTTCTCCTGGCCTTCTGTCCCTTATGTCTGAGCACGTGGGTGATGGGAGAGTATTTTGTGGTTCTTTAAAGCCTACGTGGCCAGCCCTGAGACGTGTGCAGCAGTTGGCGCTTTCTCTGTCTGCCGTGTGCCCCGAGGACTGTCCAGGCACTGAGACCAAGCTGAGGACATGTAGTCACTTCTGGCTGTTCGTTGTTCAGTCTTCACTTCTACCACTGATAATTACGGCCCACTTCTGTGAGTCCAGTGCTGCTCCAGTACCGTGTGTTGGCGTGGACTTTGATTTACTAGTGACCAAGAGGCCGTTATTGACCCTGAGTGAGAGGAGATGACAAGAGCCAGAGAGACCAAAACCCAGCGCTGGGCCTTTCCGGGGCCCCGGCTCGTGTCGGGAAGTCAGCTCCACCATCCACATGCTTCACCGAACCCTCTCCCCGCAGCAGGACGGGCCCCAGGGCCTGGGGACACGTTGGGGGAAACCCCGTGTGGTTTGGCTTCCCTGTTCCTTGAATCTCAGCCTCCTGCCTGCTTTGCCCGTGGCTGTAGGCACTGGACTGGAGAGACTGGAGGGTGTCTGCCCACTCCCTAGCTGGTCCTGGGTCTCCACTGCTTAGTCCCAGACAGTCCGCGTCCTGACCGGCAGGCTGCGGAGGGTCCGACGAAGCCCGGAGAGTGCCTCGTGACCTGTGGGCCCCCACACCGGCTCCGCAGCCAGTCTGCCTCGTCTTGCTTTCCCCACGGGTGGCTGCCTTTCACCTGCTCTCTCTTCTGAGAACGTGGGGCCTAAGTAGGGTCCTGGGAAGGGCTGACCCGGGTCCCTGGTCATCGGCTTTCTGGACATGCCCTGGGGAGCGAGGGAAGCTGCTTTCAGGTAGGAACACGTTATAGGAACAAGGGAATGGAGACTAGTTACTTCTTGCTGTCCTCAACCACCCTGCGCCTCCATTTCCTAATCTGCAAAAGAGCCCCAGCACGGAAGAGTGGCTTGACCCTGGGCAGAGGGCCTGAGCGCCTTTCTCCCTCCCTTCCAGTGGGCCACGGACAGAGTGAGGGGGAGCGCATGGTGGTGTCCGACTTCCAGGTCTTCGTCAGGGATGTGCTGCAGCATGTGGACCTGGTGCAGAGGGACCACCCCCAGCTGCCCGTCTTCCTGCTGGGCCACTCCATGGTAAGTGGCACGGGGCGCCTGGCCCCGCCTCCCCCTCCCCCTCTTTCCCGCCCTCCGCCCTGCGCCCAGGCTCTGCCCCGGAGCTCCTGCTTCCCTCTCCATCCCCGTCAGGGCTGCAGGGGCCCAGGTGGCCCCACCTGGCCATGTCTCAGGGGACATGGCAGTGCTCAGCCAGTGAGAAGTGCTCAGATCAGCCATATTTGATCTCAAAACCACAGCTGCACAGGCCGTGTCGTTCTACAGAAAAGCTAGATTGGGTGTGGCAGTACCTATAAACCCAGGTACTTGGAAGGCTGCAGCGGGAAGAGCGGGAGTTTGAGGCCAACCCAGGCCAAAAAAAAAAAAAGTGTGGCCTAGAGGTAGAGTGCCCGTGTAGCACGCACGAAGCCCTGGGTTCCATTCCTCAGTGCCGCATACACACACACAAGCTGGAAGTGCTGCCGTGGATCAAATGGTAGAGCGTTAGCTTTAAGAAAGCTCAAGGGCAGTGCCCAGACCCCTGAGTTCAAGGTCCAGGACTGGCCAAAAAAAAGAGAAGGAAAAGGTCAGAATGGATGAGGGCCACCAGCCTTGGGCTTGAAGTGAAACGGGAGTGTGCTGTTGTTTTGCTTGCAGCCCTCCCACAGCTGCAACCAATTCAACTTGATTTCCTATCACTGACATGTTTGCCCTTAGAAAACCTAGAGGGATGGAGGGGAGAGGGTTACGATGCAGTAACTGCACATCCAGTTTACCAGCCAGCCGGGTGCTCTGTTCACAGGCCAGCCTGCCTGGCACCAGCGCTGCAGCCACTCTGTGTCTTTGCATTGCAGGGTGGTGCCATAGCCATTCTCACCGCAGCCGAGAGGCCCAGCCACTTCTCTGGCATGGTCCTGATTTCACCCCTCGTGGTCGCCAGCCCCGAATCGGCAACAACTTTCAAGGTAAAAGGACTTTCCAGTCTACACTGCCCCAGCAGGTTCCCCAGACCTAGAGATGTGTTTGTGGCCTGGCTGGTGAAAGGGCTGGGAGCTACTCCTGTGCTCTGTGCGTCTTTGTGTCCTTGAGCAAACATTTGGACAAATATCACACGTTGTTGTCCCTGGGGCTCTGTCATTTCTGAAGCCCAGGTGTGCCTTTCCCCAGGGACAAAAGCAAGATGTCTTCCTGTTTGTGCCTGTTGTGTTGGCAGAAGTTAGAGGGGAAAGGTTGTGCGCCTAGTGTGTCCAGCTGTCACTAACAAATCACACTCAAGGGGCTTGAGCAGTTTTTCATGAACTTCTGCAGAAAGGAGTGGGGGATTACGGGGAATTCCCAAAGCAGATGAGACGGGCACCCCGTGCTCGGCCTTCCCCACGCAGGCAGCGCACGCTGCGCTCCTCCAGGCAGATGCCATGGGCCTAGGAGTGGCCTTCACCTCCACTGGGGAATGGGGTCAGCTGTCTGTGTAGACCTGAGGACTGACCTCGTGCCAGGAAGTCCTGGTGAGGGCCCCAGCCCTGGATCCCCCCAGAACCAGGCCCCAGGCCCAGCCCAGACCACCAGGCCGCTGACTGCCAGGAGCCGACGGGAGGTGGTACGGCCAGGGGTGCCGTTGAACAGTGGAGCATCCAACAGGACTAAAACTTCTAGAATAGTCCAGTGGGTCCAACCCATGCCAGGCCCCCTCCAGAGGCTGTCTGTCGTCTGAGATGGGGTGAGACGGGTGGAAGAGGAACCTAGCCAGAGCCCGCTTCCTCCCCTCTGCAGAAGAGGTGGACAGCACCACCGCCTCAGCTCACCTGAGGGTCAGCGCCAGGATTCACTGCCTCCAGACCCTCCGTCGGCTGTGGGATGCCCAGAGCCGGGAGCCCACGAGCCCTGCGTGGGGAGGGAAAGAGCGGGGCCTCTACGGCCTCCAGTAATCACTGTGGTCCAGTGGTGCAGGTGGGACAGGTCACGGGTACTCACCAAAGCGGAATGGGAGAGGCAGGGAGGGAGGGATAGTGCCTGCATGGTGCTGCTGCCGTGGCCAGGCCCAGAGCCCACTCCCGGTGTGTTCACACACGCTGCCCAGCTGCAGGAAGGGCCAGGCCGGGGTTCCTGTGGGGAACCCCCACCCCCACTGATGGCTCTGGGCCTGGTGGAGGACTGGCTGGGATCACTCTGTGTTAATGGATCTGGGCCTGGTGGAGGACTGGCTGAATCACTCTGTGTTGATGAATCTGGGCCTGGTGGAGGACTGGCTGGGATCACTCACTGTTGATGGGTCTGGGCCTGGTGGAGGACTGGCTGGGATCACTCACTGTTGATGGGTCTGGGCCTGGTGGAGGACTGGCTGGGATCCCTCTGTGTTGATGAATCTGGGCCTGGTGGAGGACTGGCTGAAATCACTCTGTGTTGATTAATCTGGGCCTGGTGGAGGACTGGCTGGGATCCCTCTGTGTTGATGGGTCTGGGCCTGGTGGAGGACTGGCTGGGATCACTCACTGTTGATGGGTCTGGGCCTGGTGGAGGACTGGCTGGGATCACTCACTGTTGATGGGTCTGGGCCTGGTGGAGGACTGGCTGGGATCACTCACTGTTGATGGGTCTGGGCCTGGTGGAGGACTGGCTGGGATCCCTCTGTGTTGATGAATCTGGGCCTGGTGGAGGACTGGCTGAAATCACTCTGTGTTGATTAATCTGGGCCTGGTGGAGGACTGGCTGGGATCCCTCTGTGTTGATGGGTCTGGGCCTGGTGGAGGACTGGCTGGGATCACTCACTGTTGATGGGTCTGGGCCTGGTGGAGGACTGGCTGGGATCACTCACTGTTGATGGGTCTGGGCCTGGTGGAGGACTGGCTGGGATCACTCACTGTTGATGGGTCTGGGTCTGGTGGAGGACTGGCTGGGATCCCTCTGTGTTGACGGGTCTGGGTCTGGTGGAGGACTGGCTGGGATCACTCTGTGTTGATAGATCTGGGTCTGGATGCCCCACACGTAAGATGTTTCCTATGGACAACCAGGGATGTTTCCTTCCCTTAGAGAGAAGCCAGGACCCAGGGGCCTTTCAGACAAAGTTCCCGGGGAGGACACAACATCTGTGCTTAGAGGAAGGCCTGACCAGGCCCCCAGAGCACTGGGACCTCCTGTAATACAGGCCAAGGCAGCACTTCAGAGTGAGGGCAGCGTGGTGACCTTTCAGGCCTGGGGCTGATAGATGACCTTGTCAGATGGGGAGCCTGCCGTCCCTGCGGGATGCTGGTCTCTTCTTGTTAACCAGCACAAACCCGATTTCCCTCTGCCCACCCACCAATGTGGCCGCTCCAGGCCCTGGTCATTGCGTGTGACGGGTCTGTGATTTGTTGTGACAGGACGCTGCCTTCCACAGGTGACAAGGTGTCAGAAAGAGCACCTCAGACTCCTTCTCCCCTCCCTTTCTGTCTGAAGCCCAGCACTGGTCTGCTCCATCCATTCGGAATGGAAGTGAGGCAGGACTTTGGTGCCTGGGATGCGGGTCTGCTCCTTTCCCCTGGTTTGCTGCTTGTTCTGGGGTGTGATTTGGTTGTGCCATTTTGTTTACATCCTTGTTGTTGTACCTGCTCCACACCAGGAGGGGTCCCCTTTAGTGATAGCTCCTGGCTCAGGTCACTTTGGAGCCTTAGTGATCCCTGGGCCTCTTCTGGAGGTGCTCTGTGGAGGGGCAGCGGAGCACAGCAGAGAGTCCTGGCCTCGTTCCTCAAGTCCTCTGAGGACCCCAGGACTGCCAGGCCAAGGGGTTCCGAGGCTTGTCTCCTGCTCTGGATACCCTCAGGTAAAGCAAGTCCTGCCACAGCTGGATGACATGAGGCACTGAATCCTCAGGCAGTGCCAGGTGTGAGACCCAGAGATAGGAGACGGCACACGCACACACGCACGCACGCGCACACACACACACACACACACACACACACACACACACACACACACCTGGGAAGTTCTCAAAAAGACAGTGGTGGCAGCAGAAATTGAGAAACAAAAATTCCACAGAGCTGTGCATGAGGCCATTTCCTGGGCCTCTTCCAGTCTGTGGGCAGGCCTGGGGCCCCAGCTGTGGGTCTCAGGTGGACCCTGGGCCCCCAGCTGTGGCCTCAATCTCCTGTCCTGTGCTTTTCTGAGTTTGCACACACAGCGGCGTGGGGGTACAGGTCCTGTCTTTCTGAGCGGAGCTGGGGCAAGGGCTCTGCCTGGCGAGTGGACGGGGGTGAGGGAACCTGAGTGTGCTTCAAGGCTCTCCTCTCCCACCCGCTGGAGCTGCCGGGGAGAGGGGGTTCTCACTGTGGGCAGTCCCAGGTCAGCAGATCCCAGGGCTGGGCATTCGCTGTTCACTCTTGATCCCACCACAGGGGAAAGGACACGGCGACCACATCGTGGGAAAGGAAATGGGTCTGAGGAGGCCTGGGACAGCCCTCACATGCCTGAGCCATTCTCCCATCAGGGGGTCTGTTGTTGGCCACTGGGCAGAGAAAATCCTGGCACTGCAGGGGTGTGAGGAAGCTGGGAGGGTGGAGATGCAGGTGACCCTGGGACAGCTGGGACATGGGGACTCTGGAGGAACAAGTGCCAGGGCACCCAGCCCCTCACGGGGCCTTTTGGGCTCCCAGAGGCCCCTTGAGGCATAGATTTCCTCTCAAGAAAGGCTGGCTGACCTCTAGTCTGACTGTCTCACAAATGCAGCTGCCCCACAGAAGGTGTGAGGTCCCGGCCTCCATGCCTGACAGGTCAGCTGCCGGTCCTCCCTGCTGGGAGGAAAACGACGACGATTGCCTCCCCGACAAGTCCTGCACCAGCAGATGCTTAAACATGATCAAGGGAGCCATTAAAACCTTGGGGATCAATAAAGGCACTTACGTGCATCTGCCGTGTCCAGTGATGGCCAGGACCCCACAGGCGAGCTGTCTTGCCGGCAGGGGAGCAACAGGCTGGCGGTCTCACATCCCCGCGTCCCTCGTGGTCCTCAGTCCGCATGGCCAAAAAGTATTCACTACCTTCTCCTCAGGACCAGAGTCAGGACTGGACCTGGGGATGAATGCTGTGGAGAGCACAGAGACATGGAGAACGGGCTGGGGAATGGGGCTTGAGGACCGTGTGTGAGGACTGCAGGTCTTGCGGGGTGTGGTGACCTGTACGTGTCCTCATGGAGGGGTGCTGACCGTGTGCACATCCCCCCGACTTCCCTTGTCCTTGGACAGCAGGACCTGGGCTAAGGTGGCATGTAGTGTCGTGGGTGGCGGGCGTCAGCTCAGCCGCAGAGCCACCGGCTCCTCTCCCAGGCAGGGCCCAAAGGTCTCTCTACACCCACAGGATTGCCTGAAGATTGTGAAGGACTGTCTGGAAAAGGGGATGAGACTCATGTTGGTTTGGATACCACTTCACACATGGGTGAGCACCTCCCTCCCCTGCACCACTGGTGTCCACGGTGGGGGCTGAGGTCACCTGGCACTGGGGGCTGGGCTCTGTGTCCACGGTGGGGGCTGAGGTCTCCTGGCACTGGGGGCTGGGCTCTGTGTCCACGGTGGGGGCTGAGGTCTCCTGGCACTGGGGGGCTGGGCTCTGTGTCCACGGTGGGGGCTGAGGTCTCCTGGCACTGGGGGGCTGGGCTCTGTGTCCACGGTGGGGGCTGAGGTCACCTGGCACTGGGGCAGGGGCTCTGTGTTCATGGTGGGGGCTGAGGTCACCTGGCACTGGGGAGCTGGGCTCTGTGTCCATGGTGGGGGCTGAGGTCTCCTGGCACTGGGGAGCTGGGCTCTGTGTCCACGGTGGGGGCTGAGGTCACCTGGCACTGGGGGCTGGGCTCTGTGTCCACGGTGGGGGCTGAGGTCACCTGGCACTGGGGAGCTGGGCTCTGTGTCCATGGTGGGGGCTGAGGTCACCTGGCACTGGGGCAGGGGCTCTGTGTTCATGGTGGGGGCTGAGGTCTCCTGGCACTGGGGGGCTGGGCTCTGTGTCCACGGTGGGGGCTGAGGTCACCTGGCACTGGGGAGCTGGGCTCTGTGTCCACGGTGGGGGCTGAGGTCACCTGGCACTGGGGAGCTGGGCTCTGTGTCCACGGTGGGGGCTGAGGTCACCTGGCACTGGGGGGCTGGGCTCTGTGTCCATGGTGGGGGCTGAGGTCACCTGGCACTGGGGGGCTGGGCTCTGTGTCCACGGTGGGGGCTGAGGTCTCCTGGCACTGGGGGGCTGGGCTCTGTGTTCATGGTGGGGGCTGAGGTCACCTGGCACTGGGGGGCTGGGCTCTGTGTCCACGGTGGGGGCTGAGGTCTCCTGGCACTGGGGAGCTGGGCTCTGTGTCCACGGTGGGGGCTGAGGTCACCTGGCACTGGGGAGCTGGGCTCTGTGTCCATGGTGGGGGCTGAGGTCACCTGGCACTGGGGCAGGGGCTCTGTGTTCATGGTGGGGGCTGAGGTCTCCTGGCACTGAAGGGCTGGGCTCTGTGTCCATGGTGGGGGCTGAGGTCACCTGGCACTGGGGAGCTGGGCTCTGTGTCCATGGTGGGGGCTGAGGTCACCTGGCACTGGGGGGCTGGGCTCTGTGTTCATGGTGGGGGCTGAGGTCTCCTGGCACTGGGGGGCTGGGCTCTCTGTCCACGGTGGGGGCTGAGGTCACCTGGCACTGGGGAGCTGGGCTCTGTGTCCACGGTGGGGGCTGAGGTCTCCTGGCACTGGGGGGCTGGGCTCTGTGTTCATGGTGGGGGCTGAGGTCACCTGGCACTGGGGCGGGGGCTCTGTGTTCATGGTGAGGGCTGAGGTCACCTGGCACTGGGGAGCTGGGCTCTGTGTCCATGGTGGGGGCTGAGGTCTCCTGGCACTGGGGAGCTGGGCTCTGTGTCCACGGTGGAGGCTGAGGTCTCCTGGCACTGGCGAGCTGGGCTCTGTGTTCATGGTGGGGGCTGAGGTCTCCTGGCACTGGCGAGCTGGGCTCTGTGTTCATGGTGGGGGCTGAGGTTTCCTGGCACTGGAGAGCTGGGCTCTGTGTTCATGGTGGGGGCTGAGGTCACCTCGCACTGGGGAGCTGGGCTCTGTGTTCATGGTGGGGGCTGAGGTCACCTGGCACTGGGGGGCTGGGCTCTGTGTCCATGGTGGGGGCTCCAAATGGTCAACAGTTCCCTGAGACACGCCTTTGCTCTGTCCAGTGTGGCCCTCCCTTGCTGCTGCCTCCCGCCCTCTCCTGTCCACATCCTGCCTGCTCTTCTCCCACTCTGCCTCCTCATCCCCAGTCCACCTTAAAGGAGGATGGAGGGCGGGACTCAAACCATCCTGCAGGAGAAAGCTTTCTACTTTCTTGCTTTATTACAGGAAGAGAGCTCCTATTTTCTCCTTTTTTGTCAGCCATGGGGCTTGAACTCAAAACCTGGGCACTCCCCTGAGCTCTTTGGCTCAAGGCTAACCCTCTGCCATTTGGAGTACACTTCCAGTTTTTTCATGGTTAACTGGGGATAAAAGTCCCATGGACTTTCTTGTTCTGGGAATCAATTCTTCCTAAAGCACCCAAGTCTTGGTCCATCTCTGGAAATACCAGATCCAGAACCTCATCCATGCTGTGTACAGAGTTGGTCCACAGACCCTAACTCGGAGACGCCAGCATCACAGACCAGGTGGCATGCCCGGGTCCCCCATGGAATCTTCAGCATTCTACCCAGGCAGCCCAGAGTCAGAGCCCAGCGCCTGTCAGACTGGACGCCGGCCGCAGCAGCAGTCAGCGTGAGGTCAAGGCCAAGGCCGCTGCAGTGAGCCGAGACGCTGCAGAAACAACTTGACCTCTGCTCCCCTGGCTGGTCTACACTTGAGGACAGGCCCGGCGGCGTTCTTCAGGGCCCTGACACTGCCCACCCCATCGACCATGGCTCCTGGACGGTAGAGCTCCGCCCCCTAGTATTTTGTGAAGATTGAGACCTGGGTACCTAATATGTCCTCTGTGCAGGGATGGGTCCCCATGCCGGCCCGATACTCCTCCCCCCGTCAGACCTCGTGCAACTGAGCTCACCCTGGCCGCCCTCCCGTGGTGCTCATCCCAGCATTTCACTTGTGAAGCGGCATCTCCTGCCTTCCGTGTGCACTCCTCACAGCCCCTCTGCAACACATGTGCAAGATTTGAGTTTTCTCCTTCCCTAGAAAGCATTAATCCAGAGGGAGAAGGCAGAATGCGAGCCGAACCAAGCTTGGGTCACCTACTCTGTGCCCGGCTCAGCGCACAGTGTGTCCACAACTCCCTCTGTCAGTCGTCTTTTGAAACTCTAGGACCCTGTTGGAGACTCTTAGTTGGCGAGGACCCAGCTTGCTCCTGGCAGGCCTCAAAACCTGGTCTCCTCGCCCTCCCGGTCTCCGCACCGGCTCCTTCCCCACCCGGAAGGTGAAGCACAGCCCTTTCTGCCTCTTTGCTCTGCTGCTCTGGGCGTCTCCGTCCCCGCACACCAGTGCAGCCTCGGCAGCCGTGCACACCAGTAATTCACGTGCCACACGAGTGCCACACGATTGCGAGCAGCCAGACCCAGCGCTGAGCTTCCTGCCCATGGCAGCCGCCCCAGGGCCTCCTCGGGCACCCAGGCCTGGAGGGCAGCCTGAGGCCGGGCCGAGGGTGCTCACGGCGTCTCGTTCTTCTTCCTCTCTAGATCCTGGCCGCCAAAGTGCTCAACCTGGTCATGCCAAACCTGTCCCTGGGGGCCATCGACGCCAGTGTGATCTCGAGGAATAAGACGGAGGTGAGGCCCGGAGGGCTGGTGTGGTGGCTGTGGAGTGACGACGGCTGGGCAGAGTCCTGTCTGATGGCATGTCCTGCCTTAGGTTCCGTCTGTGGCCCTGAGTGGAGCAGTGGTAGACCAGAGGCAGAGCAAGCCCTGGCTGAGCGTGTGAGCACGCCGCATGGCCCAGGAGCCCAGGGGAGGCTGGGTGGCACGAGCCAGCTCTGGTGTTGAGTACAAGTGATCAAAACCCAAAGGGAGAGAGGTTAAGCGAGAGATTTATTGGAAATAATATTAGTAAATGTCACCCCTTCCTTTGGGAAAGAGGGCTTTTTTAATCTTGTCCCTTTCCACAACAAACCCATTCAAGGCCAGAGTGGGCGGTGGGACATCTCCCTGCTGACTGTGGGGCCTGACGGTTCCCTCCGCTCCAGGGGAGCTGCGGGTGCTCCTTCCCTGCTGTGCCTAGAAAGCTCCCTCTGAGGAAACAGATGGATTGGGAGAGTTCTGAGCAGTGGGGGAGAGGTGGGAGTTCCTGGACTCTGGTGGAGGGAGGTAGGAGAGGGAGGAGGAGCCACCTCCAGAGAGCCTGCCATGCCTGCTCCAGCCTCCAGAGCTGTCTGTCTGTGATCAGGAGGAGGGAAGAGGGATGCCAGCGATGGAAAGCCTGTCTACCCAGAGGGCTCTCCGTTGTCCTTACCATCTCTGGGTTCTGCCAGGTTACATCCCAATCTGACCAGCCATGCGCTATGCTCCACAGAGGCCCAGGCCTGTGTGTTCTCTTGAGGGCTGGTGTCCTTGCCACTCCCTTCATTTCTGGTGGACAAAGCCCCCAAGGCCAGCTGTCACTCACCCCGTGACAGGGAGGCAGGACCTGCAGGCAGTGGAGAATGAATGCTGACAGATTGGAAGCTGGCTCAGCACAGAGGTTCCAGGTTCATCCCAGAACACACACACAAACTAAACTTGCCAGTGAGTTGTGGCACAAGTGCTAGAGTACATGTTTTGAGGAAGGAAAAGAAAGGAAACAAACACAGGGACAGCACCAGGTTCACACACACACACAGAATGTCACCTCGGGTGTTAGAAGCATGCCTTGGTAGCAGAGCACTGGCTTAGTGAGCCCGAAGCCCTGGGTTCCTCCCAATCATCACAACAAGGAAAAGCTGCTGTGGCGGTCTCAGAATTGCCATGTGAGGTGGCACGGCTCTCTCTGGCCTCAGGTTCTTCCACTGGCACAGCCCTCTTCTCCACTCCTCAGTTTCCCTCTGGCTCTCACTTTTGGCCTTGCTCTAGTCACACCACGGCCTGCCCTTTCCCCTGTACATCTGGCAGTTCCAGCCCCAGGCTAAGAATAGAACATTGTGTAAACAGGGGCTACGTGACCAGGAAGGAAGCCCAACCCACAGGTCAGAGGACAGGCAGGGAGGTGGCCAGGAGCTGCATCACATCCTCAGGCTGGACTGGTCACTTGTAAACACACAACCACACCCCACACCACGACACACATAGAAAACCCACACCAAACCCATACACACATTCACATGCATACACACACTACACCCTGGTGTTGAGTTCATCAGGTGGAGGTGAGGATCAGGAGTCATCACACAGTAAACCCTGGTGTTGACTTCATCAGGTGGAGGTGAGGATCAGGAGACATCACACACTACACCCTGGTGTTGAGTTCATCAGGTGGAGGTGAGGATCAGGAGTCATCACACAGTAAACCCTGGTGTTGAGTTCATCAGGTGGAGGTGAGGATCAGGAGTCATCACACAGTAAACCCTGGTGTTGAGTTCATCAGGTGGAGGTGAGGATCAGGAGTCATCACACAGTAAACCCTGGTGTTGAGTTCATCAGGTGGAGGTGAGGATCAGGAGTCATCACACAGTAAACCCTGGTGTTGAGTTCATCAGGTGGAGGTGAGGATCAGGAGTCATCACACAGTAAACCCTGGTGTTGAGTTCATCAGGTGGAGGTGAGGATCAGGAGTCATCACACACTACACCCTGGTGTTGAGTTCATCAGGTGGAGGTGAGGATCAGGAGTCATCACACACTACACCCTGGTGTTGAGTTCATCAGGTGGAGGTGAGGATCAGGAGTCATCACACAGTAAACCCTGGTGTTGAGTTCATCAGGTGGAGGTGAGGATCAGGAGTCATCACACAGTAAACCCTGGTGTTGAGTTCATCAGGTGGAGGTGAGGATCAGGAGTCATCACACAGTAAACCCTGGTGTTGAGTTCATCAGGTGGAGGTGAGGATCAGGAGTCATCACACACTACACCCTGGTGTTGAGTTCATCAGGTGGAGGTGAGGATCAGGAGTCATCACACAGTAAACCCTGGTGTTGAGTTCATCAGGTGGAGGTGAGGATCAGGAGTCATCACACAGTAAACCCTGGTGTTGACTTCATCAGGTGGAGGTGAGGATCAGGAGACATCACACACTACACCCTGGTGTTGAGTTCATCAGTTGGAGGTGAGGATCAGGAGTCATCACACAGTAAACCCTGGTGTTGAGTTCATCAGTTGGAGGTGAGGATCAGGAGTCATCACACACTACACCCTGGTGTTGAGGTCATCAGGTGGAGGTGAGGATCAGGAGTCATCACACAGTAAACCCTGGTGTTGAGTTCATCAGGTGGAGGTGAGGATCAGGAGTCATCACACAGTAAACCCTGGTGTTGAGTTCATCAGTTGGAGGTGAGGATCAGGAGTCATCACACACTACACCTTGGTGTTGAGTTCATCAGGTGGAGGTGAGGATCAGGAGTCATCACACACTACACCCTGGTGTTGAGTTCATCAGGTGGAGGTGAGGATCAGGAGTCATCACACAGTAAACCCTGGTGTTGAGTTCATCAGGTGGAGGTGAGGATCAGGAGTCATCACACACTAACCCTGGTGTTGAGTTCATCAGGTGGAGGTGAGGATCAGGAGTCATCACACAGTAAACCCTGGTGTTGAGTTCATCAGGTGGAGGTGAGGATCAGGTGACATCACACAGTAAACCCTGGTGCTGAGTTCATCAGGTGGTGGTAAATCACCTCCTCATCTGTTCTCATGTCTCCTCTGGATCCTGATCCTGGCCTAGCCCCTCTGGGTACCACTTTAGTTCCTCTGTGCTTCTCTTTCCCTTGGCACTGAAGCTCTGCTAAGCAGATCTCTCCTGCCAACGGGGCCCTGCAGACCCTGGAACCACAGTGACTTTGTCAGACTCCCCAAGGACCGCTCGCCTCCTGTCCTCTCAACCTGCAGACAGATGGCTGGACAAACAGCGTCTGTGTCCTGGGCTGCAGCAAAACGCTAATCCACCTCGTCTTGCAAATGTTGGCCTCACCGGGTTCAGGCCTCTCCTGACATTAGACCGAGTCCAGGGAGGTGACGGAGATGGCAGGGCAGCTGGGTGCCTGGGTGGGGATCTGGAATTCTCGCCCAGGCCTGTAGAGGAGGCAGCAGAAATGACAGCTCCCCTCAACCGGAGTGTGTAAGGCTCAGAGTCCAGTTATGTCAGGAGGTGGTGCTGTCAGCCTTTCACCTGTCACCCCACGTGAACCCGCCACCCTCCCCTCATGGCCTCTGACCCCCACAAGGCCCGAAAGGAAAACTCACCCAGACTTTGCAGGCCAAATGTCCCGTGTCCAGCCAGAAGCTGGGCAGGGCCCCGCAGTGCCTCCGTGGCCGCAGTGCACAGGGAAACCCAGACACAGAGACCACGCCTTGACTGCTCCAGAAAGGTGCATGGAGACACCGGGCGGGCAGATGTAGGGACCCCGCGCCCCGCCCCACACACTGACAGGGCCTTGTCTGTTTCCCCCAGGTTGAGCTTTACAACTCAGACCCCCTGATCTGCCATGCAGGGCTGAAGGTGTGCTTCGGCGTCCAGTTGCTGAACGCCGTCTCCAGGGTGGAGCGCGCTCTGCCCAAGCTCACCGTGCCCTTCCTGCTGCTGCAGGGCTCTGCTGACCGCCTGTGCGACAGCAAAGGGGCCTACCAGCTCATGGGCTCGGCGCGGAGCCTGGACAAGACCCTCAAGGTGCGTGTGGCAGCCCCTGCCCTCTCCAGGAAGGCTCCCCTTAGTCTCCCCCAGAGGCCCTGACAGGCTAGAAGGACAGACTCAGGGGCCTGCAAATCCCAGCATGGCCCAGGGGTCCCCTGCTGGTGCTTCCATTGGCCTCAGAGGGAGAAAGGGGCAACGGGGAGATGGGTGATTAGAACCAACTACAGGCAGACACTGGGCAAATAAACCCCGAGAGAACATCAGGTCCGAGCTCCAGGGTGGCTGTGACAGTCTCAAGGCGGAGTGGAGTCCTGTGTGAGCCTGAGACTCCAGGACTTCCTAGGGGTAGAGGTACCAGGCAAATGGCTGTGGGCAAGAGGCTGAGAAAATTCTAGAGTTATCCCATGTGAAGGGGTAGCTGAACGAGCTGCTTGGGGGAGAGGCGGGAGAAGGGAGGGGGGCTAGGGAGCCCCTGGAGAGAAAGGGCACTGGAGCCAAGGTGGGATGGATGGCGCAACTGATGGTGGGATGGTAATTCACCTGGGTGCTGTGCTGGGCGCTCAGGAGGGGGAGTCAAGTGCTTGAGCCCAGGTCTCTGGGGCGTCCGAGGGCAGACCATGACCAGCTGCCCCGCGCAGGGAGGGACACGTGAGTGGGTATGGGGCCTCCTGCCCCCTCCCCCCCGCTCCCCAGTCACATGACAGCGGGGCCCTGACACCATCTCCGCCTTGCAGATCTATGAGGGCGCCTACCATGTTCTGCACAAGGAGCTTCCCGAAGTCACCGCCTCCGTCTTCCACGAGATAAGCGTGTGGGTCTCCCAGAGGACAGCCTGCGCCGGGGCCAGGCCCCCGCCCTGAGCCCCTCGGCCAGCGGGGCCACTCGGTCAGGGACGCGGGGACAAGGGGCAGAGCTGGCTCCCGAGATGTGGCTTACAGAAACCCCAAACCCAAACCAAAAATAACTGGAGAAATCCTTAGCACAATTGACTTGAGACACGAGCACCTGCCAGCAGCCCGCCCCAAGGGCAGAGGGGACATGCAGGTGAAAAAGAGGCAGGGAGATGAGCCAGGGGCCAGCAGCCCTCAGAGCCCACAGGGACATGTCCAAGGGATGCAAGCACAGCTCTGCCACCTCCCCCAGCCCTGTGGGACCCACCCTGCTGTCCCTGAGCCCCGCCGGCCCCAGCCCCCCCAGTATCCCCGGGCTTCCTTGGCTTGAGCTGAGTGGCCTGCCGGCTGGTCCCACCGGACTGGCATATAGGCCTGGGCCCACACGCCGTGACCTCACAGGCCCAGCGGGATGGGCACAGTCCAGATGGCACACTGAACAGGGGACTTTCCCCGGTGCCAGGAGGCAGAGCTGCCCACGGGGCGCTGTGTGCATTCCCAAGACGCCCCCCACCCCAGCTCGTGGACGCTGAGGGGGAGCTGTGTGGAAGAAGAGTTTCTAATATAAAACCTATGCTAAAGCAGAGATGGCTGTGTGGGTGGGGCAGACGAGACGCCCTCCCTGCACCATGGAGGCAGTGTCCCCTGTCTTCCAGGGATGAGGCAGTGTCCCCTGTCTTCCAGGGATGGGGCAGTGTCCTGTAAGGACACCCCAGGAGGCTGCAGAGTCCTCGCCTGGCCAGCCTGGGCGCGCAGTGGCGTGGGGCCCTCTGGTGGCAGGAGATCCCAGTGCAGCCGTCCCCACCCTGGAGGACGGCAGGACAGCGGGACGCCCCGCCTGCCCCGGGCCTCTGCAGCCTGCCCTCTCAGGTGCCCCCCAGTCTGCCTGCCCTTGGCCTCCGTGCCAGCAATAAGGGGTTCGCACCCCACAGTGGCCCCACTCCAGGAGCACGTCCATCTTGAAAACGGGACTCGCTGTTACCTCAAGAGTCTGCTTGGCGGGCTGTGGGGGAGGCGCCTGCCAGGCCTGGGGAGGGCTGTGTGCTCCACTCCCCAGGGGTGCGTTTCAGGGCCCCACGGTCTAGGCCGCCCGCTGCCGCCAGGCCCCGCATGCAGGTTAGGGGTGGGAAGCCTTCCTGTCCTCCCTCCCCGAGCCAGGCCCTGCTCCAGGCTCCTCCTGGGCTCCGGGAGCAGGGGCCCCGGCCCCCAGCAGCCCTGAATCACGGCAGCCATGATGAGCTGGCCGCCCCTGTGAAAGGCCCTAAGAGCTTCTGTCCTCTGGGGTGGCAGGGCGTGTTCACTGCCCGGGGCCTGAGCCTCCCCCAGGCCGGCAGGCAGAGGCTGGAGCCGACCCTGCAGAGCCCTGAGTAAAACTGACCTACAAGAGGTGGGCGTCCTCACCCGCCCAGGGAAACCAGGCGGCGGCATGACAGCTCCCCCCCTCCACCCAGCTGCCCTCCCCAGGAGCCCAGCGTCTCCCCACCCCCCTCTCAAAGGGACAGGCACAGTGGCAAGGCACACGGTGTGACCAAGGTCTCTTCAGATGCATGGAGTTTTTGACATGAAAGCTCTTGTAGAGACGATTCGAATGCGGACATGTTAAGGTCTGGTTAAAGAACTTGTCTTTGTACCCGGAGTGGAAGGATCTGGAACTGGGCCTGCTGAGAGGGGCCGGAATATGGACACGTTGCATTGGTGGCTGCGTCTGGAGAAGCTGGGGACCTGCCAGCCCTGCCTGCCCCTGGCCCCTGCGCGGTGGGCGTCCCGCTGGGGCAGGCTCCGTGCTGACCTGCTGCGCTTGGCAGCTGCCCGCTGCGGAGAGCAGAGGACGAGGGTTTGCCAGGCGTGCACGCCGCGCTGGCCCTGCCTGAGAGGAAGTTGGAGGGCAAGACCTGGGACCCCGAGATCCTGCCAGGGGTCAGCCAGGGCACTGTGGCACCATGTGGAAATAAGTTCTGTGCCTGGAGAGCAACGCAGGAGAGACTGTGGGGTGCAGCCCCCGGGTCCTGGTGGGGAGACGCGTAGGCAGCCCCCCCCCGGAGCACTGTGGGAGCCCCAGGCTGGAGCACCCATGCTCTGCCTTGCCCCTCGCACCTCACTGTCCTTTCTTCAGATTGTCCCCATAACGCTGCCTTGCCACTGTCACTGCAGCAGGGCCACACCCCGCGGTGTACTCCAGTGACGTCAGCGTAGTTACTCAAGGCACGGGTATGTGCTTCGGCTGATCCGAATAAACCAGGTGTTTTCTGAGTGGTGTCCCGTCTGTCTGTCTGTCTGGTCTTGTCTGACAGGCGTCTTGCACAGCTGTTTCCACACTTTGGCCAGGCAGCAGACACTGCCTGGAAAGCCTCTTCTCCACCACCCAGACCACCCAGGGCTTCCCAACAGCCCTTTCACGTCCCACCCTGGCCCTGCACTCACGCCCAACCTCATGCCACACTTGCTGCGCCCCCACCGCCACCCAGCCACTCAGCCTGAAGACCAAGGTCGAGCAGGTCATCCCAAAGAACGCTGCCACCAGCAGTCCCCAGGGAGAGCCCCTGCCCCCCGGGTCCCCTCAGGGCCTGGTTCACACAGTGGCCAGAGGGGCCCTGCACGAGTGGACCGTGCAGCCCTCGCCAGCCCGGCTCCCCTGCGCCTCTCCAGGGCCAGGTGGTAGCCACGCTCACATTTTAAACCACCGTCCACAGCCATTATTGCCTGAGATGGCTTCTGAGAACTTCCTGAGACCTGAGGACCCGGGCCACGGCTCAACCATAACCTCGTCTTAACAGAGCAGCCAGAAAATACCAAGGAAACACACAGGAATGCATAATCCCAGCAAAAGATCACAAAATTCACGAAGAAGGCAGCATATCTTCCTCAAAAATCCATAAGTAATAATAAAGGACTTAAGTAAGGTCCAAATGAGCTCAACCCAACAATAATACATTAACAAAGTAAACAAGTAGATGTTAAAATTAAAAAAAAAAAAAAAACACTCTACCACTAGAGTGCTTGCCTAGCATGCACCAAGACCCGGGTTTGATTCCTCAGTACCACATACATAGAAAAAAGCCGGAAGTGGTGCTGAGGCTCAAGTGGTAGAGCTCTAGCCTTGAGAAAATCCAAGGACAGTGCTCAAGCCCTGAGTTCAAGACCAGGAGTGGAAAAAAAAAAAAAACTGGATAGCTTCAAAGAGGATGTGAACAAAGAAGAGAATACAAACCCAGGACCAGCAAAAAAAAAAAAAAAAAAGAGGTTGAAAACAGGGTACCAAAGCTCGATAATAAAAGTACCGAAATTAGATAAAACAAATGATACCAAGATCTGGAAAATGTAGAAGAAATGAACAAAAATTTAAGTACAGTTGATCCGCCAAAATTGAGCCAAGAAAAGATAAACCACTTAAATAGAGCTGTAAGTAATGACGTAGAAGCAGTAATAGTCTCCCAATAAAGAGAAGCCCAGGGGCCCGGGAGTTTGGCCTAGCGGTTAAAGTGCTTGCCTAGCATGCACAAAGACCCGGGTTCGATTCCTCGGTATCCCACATACACAACCAAGCCGGAAGTGGCAGAGACGAGACACAACCAAGCCGGAAAAGAGGCAGAGACGAGACTGCGATGGCGACAGAGAGCGAAAGAAGCGAGCTGAGCTGAAGTGAACAGAGCCCAACCGAGTGGTGGCCGGAGCGAGCCGGGCCGGAGCGAGCAGGACCGGAGCGTGCGGGAGCGAGCCGAGCCAGAGCCAGCGAGGCCGGAGCGAGAGGGGGCCAGAGCGAGAAGGGGCCAGAGCAAGCCAGGAGCAGGGCCGGGCCGGAGCGAGCAGAGCCAGGAGCGAGCGAGAGCTGGCCAGGCCGGAGCGAGCGGGGCCGGAGCGAGAAAGAGAAAGGGGCCAAGTTCTAACAGACTTTCAAAAAAAAGAACAAACACCAGTACTCTTAAATTCTTGAATGGACAGGGGTGTCCAGTCTCTCCACTCTTATTCAGTATGTTACTAGAACTCATAGAGAAATGAGGCAGGAAATAAAAGGGGTACAGATAAGGAAAGAAGAATTTGAGGGACAGGAGTTTGGCCTAGTGGTTAAAGTGCTTGCCTAGCATGCAGGAAGACCCAGGTTCGATTCCTCGGTACCACATACATAGGAAAAAAAGCAGGAAGTGGTGCTGAGGCTCAGGTGGTAGAGCTCTAGCCTTGAGAAAGTCCAAGGACAGTGCTCAGGCCCTGAGCTCAAGCCCAGGACTGGCAAAAAAAAAAAAAAAAAAAAGAACTTGAAGTATCAATGTTTGTTAATGACGTGACCTTTTACGTGACTCTACAGAACCCATCAAAACAACTTTGTAGAACAGATAAATACTTTTGAAAAAGCAGCAAGACATAAAATCAATACTCGGGATTCAGTGGTCTCTCTAAATACTAACAGCCCGCTGAGAAATCAGGAAATCAGTTCCATTCACAAGTAGTTCCTAAAACAATTTAATGCCCAAGCATTCACCATCAAGGTAAGAGAGCTCTACAATGAAAACTATAAAAAAAAAATCAAAGAAAAAAAAAGAGCAACTGAAGAGCCATCAGAAGACAGAAGACGTCCTATGCTCTTGGATTGGCAGAATCACTATGAGAGTGGTTGTGCTTCCCAGCGCGGTGGCTACAATTAGTGACTAGAAAACAGGAAGTGGTGCGGTGGCTCAAAGTGTAGCGCTCGTCTTGAGCTGAAGCATGTAGTCCAGTCCCAGGGTGGACGTGAAGAGAAAGTGGAAAATGGCCATCCTGCCCAAAGCAGCCTACAGAGTCAATGCTATGCTTACAAAACTCCAATGTCATTCCTCACAGAACTAAAGAAATCAATCCAGAAATTCACCTGGAGGCATAAATAATACTGAATAACAAAAGCGGTGCTTTCTGCAGGTCTTTAACACCTCCCAGGCCTTAGGTGGGGTGGGTGGGGAGCTGTCCGCCGAGCAGGCCCTCCAGTGGCAGCTGGCGGTCTGGGACACTGGGCCGTCCCTCTGTGGACACAGCAGCAGCAGCTGCACAGTGGAGGACAAGCTCCAGTGGGGCTGTGGCCCAGAAAGCTGAGGCTCTGCTCCACCAGCCTGGAGCCTCGGGATGACCCAGCCGCAGTTCTCACCCCGGCCAGAGGGGGCGCGCTTCCTCGGGTGGACCCACGGCAGGGAGAGTGCTGTGATTGGTGCAAACGCAGCCCTAATTTGCATGAAGGGCTGCTGTGATTGGAGGAGATGCCTCTGCCACGCCCCCTCTGGCTCGGGAGCAGGCTGCCCACGTTGGGGAGCCAGCCCTGAGAGTGACAGTTCTGTAGTTCATCTTCACTGGACTCAGCCTGGGACAGTGGCCGCACAGCAGCTGAGAACCAGCAAGAGCGGATGAGGAGACCACAGACATGTGGAGCCAGCCAGCCAGCACTGCCCTGGGAGCTGCAGGGCCAGGCCCTACACCAGCCGTCCAGAGCCTGCCAGGGCAGCTGGTGGCGAAGGCCAAGGGCGCTGGGCCTCCACCCGAGTGGTCACAGCCCTGGTTCTCTGTGGGCACCCAGAGCCAGGCGCCCAGCCCTGCAGGAGCTTCACCCCACTTCTCAGTGTTTCAATCCTAGTAGAGCAGAACCCAGGTGGCTGAGGAGAGCAAGGCCGTTCACCCGTTCCTGCCTCCCCGCTCATTTACATACTGCAACTTTGTACAGGAAGCAGGAACTGCGAGCTGTGTTTGGGGAACTGCTGCCCTCACCCCAACCTGCAGCCTGGCTTCAGGGCATCCTCTGGCACAGTCTTGGTTGGTGATCTGTTCACTACAGCAGCAAGCCAGGAAATGTCCATTCCAGAGCATTTCTCCCAAAACATCCTCGAGAATCTGGAGTTGAGGAACAGAAGCTGTGAGAAGGCTCCATGTCCTAGCTGGCTGTACCACCAATCACATGAGAAGAAACAGTCACAAAAATCCTGTTCCACAGGGGGCCGGGAGTGTGGCCTAGTGGTTAAAGTGTTTGCCTAGCATGCATGAAGACCCGGTTCAAATCCTCGGTATCACATACATAGAAAAAAGCTGGAAGTGGTGCTGAGGCTCAAGTGGCAGAGCTCTAGCCTTGAGAAAGTCCAAGGACAGTGCTCAGACCCTGAGCTCAAGCCCAGGACTGTCAAAAAAAAATTAAAAAAAAAAAGTCTGCTCCACAAAGGTCTGTGCCTCTTCCCGACACTGGCACACCCAAGCAGGTGTGGCCTAAGGCCACTAGTCTGGTCCCACCTTTCTAGCCACCAGAGAACGGTTTAGAAATGCAAGTCACTTCCAGTCCCCCTGCCAAAATGCAAGTCAGCCTATCTCCCGGCTCTGCCGACTCCTCCCCTGGGCGGCCCCCACACTGAGCTCACAAACACGCTGAGCTCACTGAGGCCCAGAGCGTGAACCTCATACCCTCGGCTTGCTTGTGTACTGATGGGTAAATTGAAGCACAGCAGAGATGAGAAGGAAAGGGCAGAGCAGGCCAGGGTGGCACTGCCTCTGCCTGTAGGTGGGCTCCAGCCAGGAGGCCCCTCAGGCTCTGGGCAGGGCAGGATACTTTCTCTCACCTCCCTGACACATACGCTCCACCAGCATTGGGGACTGGTCCTGCGCCATTGTTTACCTCCCCCAGGCGACTGAAAGACGAAAAGTGAAAACGTACTAGGCAGGGCAAGAATAAGATCCAGAGTTGTAGGAGAGGACCAGTGTGGGGGTGGGGGTGCGTGTGAGGACAGGGCAGGCAGCCCATGTGAGTGGGCCGGTCAGAGGGCCTCCCAGGACCACGGGTGTCCCCACACCACCGTCCCCAGGACAAAGGACGGACCTGGAGGAGGGAAAAGGAGATTGGGAGCCTGGGATGCAGGAGCTGGGCCAGGGCTGCTGGATGATCTCGAGCCCCTGCTCCTCAGAGCCCGCTCAGCCCGAGCCCAGACGCAGACCCAGACGCAGCCTCACAGTGAACTCAGGCTTTATTGCATGGACGCCCGGCCCTGGGGCCTGGCCCGGGGTGGGCGGGGCGGGTGACCGGAGGGGCTCACGGGCTTCCCTGAGCGCTGTCCAGCCCTGGGCCCGGGGCACCGCCCAGCTCCTCCCCTCTGCCCAGCCCGCGGTGACGCCCTCGGTGCCCAGGGCTCAGCAGTCCAGGCCCAGGGCCGCCAGCAGGTCCTCGAGCGCGCGCAGACGTTGCTGGGCCTCCTCGATGGCGCTGTAGGTCTGCACCGTGCTGGTCACGTGGAAGCGGATGTCGTCCACCAGAGGGATGGAGTCGGTCTCCTGCCGGGCGGCCACCGCGGCCGCCTCCTCCCTCACCGCCTGGGCGAAGTCCTCCCGCTCCACCAGCTGTGGACAGACGGACAGGCCGCTCAGCACCGCCTGGGCACCCCCCACCCCGCATCCCCTCCCCGCACCCCCTCCCCGCGCCCTGCACCTTCTCAATGACCCGGGCCATGAACTCCGTGCACTGGTCCTCGAGCCGCGCCAGGCGGAAGAGCTTGGCCACGCGCCACACGCTGACCACGCTGTCCTCGTCCAGCAGCTGCGCCAGGCTCCGGCCGCACAGCCGCTTCAGGCCGGGCAGCAGGTACAGGTCCGCCACGCTCAGCAGGTCGCAGGCCGCCTCGGGCGGCAGCTAGGGTAGAGAGCGGAGCAGAGGTGCAGCCGGGCCGCAGCCGGGCTTGTGTGCGAGGAGGGCGGACACGCTGGGGAGCCGCTGCCTCACAGTCCCCGAGCCCGACAGGTCCCCACAGGGGAGCCGGACGCCCGGGGGCCCGAGCTTCCAGCAGGCCGGCAGAGGCAGCACTGAGAAAACAGCCTGGAGAGAGTCGCAGACGGGAATCGACCTCTGCCTCGTGGCTGTGGGGTCCTCGGCAGGTCCCTCTCTCCTCGGGCCCCCGTCACACAGGCCCCCAGCCTCTGAAAGGCTCGCTCCACACCAGGCCAGGTTTGGGTCCCATTCACGTTCCTGGCCACCGAGAGGTCCTGGGGCACAAAGCTCCTTTATAAGACGTGGTGGGCAAAGCCCCTGCGTGGCAGAGCCAGAAAGCTGGGCTAAGCCGCAAAAGGAGAAACAGGAGGTGGACGGGGGCGGGGTGGACAGCCCAGGCCTGGAGAAGCAGGGCCAGCCGACCAGCAGGAAGGAGATCCCAGTTCTCCACCGCCTGCCGCCATCTGCAGGGCACAATGCTCCTGTCACAGAACTCAGCGGCTCTACCGTGTGGCCGGAAGCCAGTCAGGGAGGCCTGGGGCTGGGACCCCGCAGGGTGCAAGCCTCAGACCCCAAGAGGAAACAAGCTCCTGCCCCCAGCCGCCTGACGGTGCCCCTGCCCCCACCAGTGAGCAACTGTCATGCGTGGCAAGGAAGTGGCTCCCACGCTGCTGCCCTGCCCGTCCACGGGTCACATCTCAGGACAAGAGATCTGTCCTCAATTCCTACCACATGCCACCCACTGCCACCCCACAGCCGCCGCTCCCCGGGGCCGCTGCGGCCAGACCAGGCTCCGCCGGGGACAAACCAACCTCGGTGCGGTCACTGTACACGTAGTACAGCACGTGCGTGAAGATCTCCGGGGAGACGCCCTGCAGGGTGACGGCCGTGGGCGCCCCGGAGGCTGCTGGCTCCTCGCTCTCACAGAAGTGATCCTCCAGCAGGGCCCGGAAGTAGTCGCTGCGGCCGCAGAAGAAAGCCTGGCCGGAGGGGCGGGTACCAGAGGGCCAGGGCTGGGGTCTGCCCCAGGGGTCTCAGCACCCGAGGCGGTGGCCGTGGTCATGAGAGGGGACCCGGGGCGGTGGATGTCATCATGGGGAGGGGACCCGGGGCTGTGGCTATGGGCCAGAAGGGGACCTGGGGTGGTGGACGTGGTCATGGGAGGGGTTCTGGGGTGGTGGACGTGGTCATGGGAGGGGTTCTGGGGTGGTGGACGTGGTCATGGGGAGGGGACCCGGGGTGGTGGACATGGTCATGGGAGGGGACCCAGGGCGGTAGCCGTGGGTCAGGAGGGGACAGGCACCTTGTGACAGAGGAAGTTGCAGTTGGCCACCCGGAAGCAGACGTCAGGGCAGCTGTTGAAGCTGTCAGGACATGGGAAGGGCAGCTCCCCCAGGTCGCCCTGGCACAAGATGGTGACCTCCTCAGGGAGAGAGGCCAGAAGGGGCGACCAGACCACGCACAGGGCAGGCTCCTGTGTGGCTTGTCCCTCGTCCCATCCTGCTCCGTGAGGCCTGTTCCCTGGCCCCCTCCCCCACACAAGCTTACTCGCAGCTCCAGGGGCAGAGCACAGTCAGCCAGCAACGCCATGTCCTCTCGGAGCCGGGGGTCAGCGGGAGGGGGCTCGATGGTCAGCACTTTGACACAGGTGCCTGGCTTGGAAGCCACTAAGGAGGGAGAGCGGCTTCAGGGGGCCGGGCTGGCCCTGCCAGCTGCCGCCCAAGGCGTCGGCCGGAACCCTGGACGCACCAAACTCGGACACCTTCTCACACTTGGCTTCCAGGTCGCCCAGCAGGTCCCAGAGCTGGCACTGCTTGGCCAGGCGCTCGCAGTCGCTGACGTGCTCCACACCCACGTCCAGGCGGCCTGGGCAGCAAGGGCAGGTCAGGGTCCCAGGGGAGGACGGGCCTCCCAGACGGGCCCCCACTCGGACGCAGACACAAGGACGTGAGGCCCACTCTTGCCTTGGTTTCCCTCCTGAGCCCCCCACATCTGCTCTGTCTGGAAGGGTCACAGGCTGCAGCTCAGCCCTGGAGGTGGCCAGTCACCCACCACCCTCCTCCCTGAACCCCCATGTGCCTAGGGGTTAAAGGTCAGCTAGGGGCTACCCAGGGCCCATCCTGAGCAGCACGGGGTCACCTGTGTACAGGTACTGCAGCAGGGCCCCAAACGCCACGGGGTTGATCTGCGGACAGACACCGGACAGGAAGGTCAGGGCGGCCGCCCGGCCAGGAGGCCCCGCGCCCTGGCCCGGGCCGCACCAGGGGGTGCCTGAGGACCACCACGCTCTTGTCCTTCCACTTGGTGTCCAGCATGTTGGCGAAGTAGGCGCTGCGCGCACCCAGGACGCAGCGGTGCGCCCGGAACGGCTTTCCGTGCACGACGAAGACCACGTCGCTGTGGATGCCCTGCTCCAGAAGCCTGCAGGATGCGGAGGGGCTCACTAAGGTCCCCCCACCCCGCCCCGCGAAGCCCCGCCCACCGCGAGACCCCGCCCCGCCTCCAGGCCCCGCCCCCCACAGAGCATCCCCGCCTTCCCCCAGGCCCCGCCCCGCCGCCAGGCCCCGTCCCTGCCGCCAGGCCCCGCCCACCACAGAGCATCCCTGCCTTCCCTCAGGCCCCGCCCCGCCGCCAGGCCCCGCCCCGTTCTCCCGGCCCCGTCCCCGCCACCAGGCCCCGCCCACCACAGAGCATCCCCGCCTTCCCCCAGGCCCCGCCCCGCCGCCAGGCCCCGCCCCGCCCCCAGGCCCCGTCCCTGCCGCCAGGCCCCGCCCACCACGGAGCATCCCCGCCTTCCCTCAGGCCCCGCCCCGCCGCCAGGCCCCGCCCCGTTCTCCCGGCCCCGCCCCGCCCCCGCCGCCCGGCCCCTCTGCTGCGCTCACCGCCGCAGGAAGTCGTCGTAGTAGTCCCGCCGCCGGCAGGAGGCCGTCACCTGCTTGTAGTCGCGCAGCGCGCGGCGGATGGGGTCGCTCAGCGCCCCGTAGAGGCAGCGCTCGCCGTCGAACGTGTTGGCCTCGCACCGGGCCCCTGGGGCGGCAGGGCTCGGCAGTCAGCGGGCCAGGCCCGCGCCCCCCTCGGCCTGCCCGGCCTCCCCGGCTCCCCCGGGCCCCTCCAGCCCCGGTGTTTCCGGTCCAGGGCCCGGCCACCGCGGGCGGGGGGAGAGGGCGCAGACCCCCGTCACGCCCGCCCCGTGCTCACCGTTGGCCAGAAGGTAGAGCACCAGCTCCACGTGCCCACACAGGCAGGCGTAGTACCTGCAGGAGCGTGGGGCCGCTGTCAGGTGGGGAGCCCTGCCCCCCACCCCGCCCACCCCGCGCTCCGCCCCTGCCCCCCCCCCGGCCCCGCTCCCTGAGCCCCGCCCACCCCACGCCCCGCCCCTGCTCCCCCCCCTGCGCCCTGCTCCCTATGCCCCGTCCCGCTTCCCCCTTGAGCCCCGCTCCCTGTGCCCCACCCTACCCCGCGCCCCGCCAGGCTCCCCGGAGCCCCGCGCCCAGCGCCCCCCGCACTCACAAGGGCGTGCTGTCCCACTTGTCCCGAACGTTCACCTCCACATCCCGTTGCTCCAGCAAGTACCTGGGGCCGGAGGGAGGCAGAGCCCGGGTCAGGACACTGCTGGCCCGGGGGGGGGGGGGCGTGTGAGGAGAGGCGGGCCTGGGGAGAGGAGCGGGGCCAGGCCGGAGGGGAGCTGCTGCAGGCAGGTGAGGATTCCGCTTCCAGCGCGGTGGAGGCGGTGTCTCGAGTGGGGCCGCCACGGGGAGGGCCCGGGGGGCTTCTGGACTGTGCCATCGCCAGGGAGGTCAGGACAGGTGAGTCAGGGCCAGAAAATGGGGAAGCAACGAGCAGAGAGGGGGGAAGCCAACCAGAAGCGCGCAGGCCCGAGGAGGGGCGGCCCGGGCCCCAGCGGGCGCCCTTCCCTTCGCCTGTCCACTAAGGTGGCGCTCTCGGCGCTGCCCGGGCTCCGCGGCCCCCGCCAGGCCAGTGCCTCCTCCGGGGCGCTCCGCGGAGGCGGTGGGCGTCGGGCCCCGGGGCACCGCCGGCCGCTCCCGTCCCCACCGCGGGTCCTCACCGCACGCGGCCCACGTCCCCCTTCCTGCAGCTGGCGAACAGGTCGCTGGTGTCCATGACCCGAGGCTCGGCCCGGCCGAGCGACCTCCGCAGACGCCGGCGGATGTAAACAAGCGCCGCCCCGCCCTCCCGGCCGCCCGCACAGGTTGGCTCCGCAGCGGCGCCTGGCGCCCGGAGGACCGGGGCAGAGCGCGGAACCGCCCGCCCAGGCCCCGCCCGCCATCCCCGAGGGCCGTCCTGCCCCGGCCCCGCCCGCCGTCCCTGCAGGGCCGCCTGGCCAGGCCCCGCCCACCATCACCGGAGGGCTGCCTGGCCCCGCCCACCAGCCCTGGAGAGCCGTCCTGCCCCGCCCAACATCCCCGAGGGCCGCCTGGCCCCGCCCACCAGCCCTGGAGAGCCGTCCTGCCCCGCCCATCATCCCCGGAGGGCCGCCTGGCCAGGCCCCGCCCACCAGCCCTGAAGAACCGTCCTGCCCCGCCCATCATCCCCGGAGGGCCGCCTGGCCCCGCCCACCATCCCCGGAGGGCCGCTCAGGCCCCGCCCACCATCCCCGGAGGGCCGCTCAGGCCCCGCCCACCAGCCCTGGAGAGCCGTCCTGCCCCGCCCATCATCCCAGGAGGGCCGCCTGGCCAGGCCCCGCCCACCAGCCCTGGAGAGCCGTCCTGCCCCGCCCATCATCCCAGGAGGGCCGCCTGGCCAGGCCCCGCCCACCAGCCCTGGAGAGCCGTCCTGCCCCGCCCACCATCCCCGGAGGGCCGCTCAGGCCCCGCCCACCAGCCCTGGAGAACCGTCCTGCCCCGCCCATCATCCCCGGAAGGACGCCTGGCCAGGCCCCGCCCACCAGCCCTGGAGAGCCGTCCTGCCCCGTCCATTATCCCCGGAGGGCCGCTCAGGCCCCGCCCACCAGCCCTGGAGAGCCGTCCTGCCCCGCCCATCATCCCCGGAGGGCCGCTCAGGCCCCGCCCACCAGCTCTGGAGAGCCGCTCAGGCCCCGCCCGCCACCCAGGAGGGCCATTCAAGCCCGGCTCTGGCTCCGGGACGCAGGAAGGAAGCAGCACGCAGAAGCCCGCGCGGTCTCGGGCGGCTTTAATGGAGTCCAGGAGCGGGGGCGCCGCTGCCCGCGGGCGTGGGGTGGGGGTGAGAGCTGCGCCACGCTCTCCGCGTGAGGTGGGGAAGCGGGAGGGCCCCGCGCGTGTGCTTCGGACCGCCCGCGAGTGCGCGGGGGCAGCGCTCACAGGTGGGTGTCCTCCTCGAACACGTCCGAGTCCTCAGGGTCGCGCTTGCCCCCCATGAGCGCGCTCCAGCTCCCCGGGCCGCCGTTGAGGCTGGGCTGCTTCTCCTGCATCTCGGACTGGCTGTCGCTGGCCACGTCCAGCGTGGGGTTGTCGTGGCAGCCGTTCTCCACGAAGCGAAGCTCCTCTCCATGGGACTGCGGCGATGAAGAGGCAGCTGGGCCCGCGCTACAGCCGGCCACGTCCCCGGGGCAGCGGGCCACGACCCCAGGGACAGCTGACCACGCCTCCCTGGACAGCCGGCCACGCCCCCGGACAGCCAGCCACGCCCCCAGGGACAGCTGGCCACGCCTCCCTGAACAATCGGCCACGCCCCCGGGACAGCTGGCCACGCCTCCCTGAACAGCCGGCCACGCCCCCAGGGACAGCTGGCCACGCCTCCTGGACAGCCGGCCACACCTCCCTGAACAGTCGGCCACGCCCCCGGGGCAGTGCGGAACCCTTGCACCCAAGTCCCGGTGCCTGGGCATCATCGACTCCTGCCGGCAGCCCCTCTACACGTGCGCCTCTCCCCCAGGCCGCGGGCTGGCCTTTGCCCTCCCTCGGGCGGGAGCCCCTGCCTGGCCCCCCGGCCTGTCCTGGGGAGCGGGTCCGGGCCAGTACCACCCCAGCCCCCGGGCCCGTGTGTCAGGAAGTGGGTGGGCGCGTGCCCCGCCCCCTGGGCCCACCCGCTCACCACGTGCTTGAGCTTGGGCAGCCGGCGCTGCCAGCAGTTGTAGAGCAGGCCGAGCACGATGATGATGAAGCAGACCACGCCGACCACCACCAGCACCACGAACCAAGTCCCGTAGTCACTGCGCACCTGCGCGGCCCTGGCCGGGCAGCTGCTCGTGGTGGAGTAGCTCTGGATGCCGATCTAGGTGGAGGCCGTCCAGCCCTGAGCCGCCGCGGTGGCCTGGCCGCGGGCGGGGCTTGGGGACGGAGGTGCGGGAGGGTGCGGGGCTCCAGCCGGGCGCCCTGGGGCCCTGAAACAGCTCTCATCTTGGGGTCTGCTTTTGTGGTGGCTGTGGTGAGCCCGGCAGTCTTACAATGGTGGAGCTCAGGCAGGGCGCAGGGCGCAGCACCGCTGTGAGCCCCTCTCCCCGGCCTCCCGAGCCAGGGACAGCCTCGGCTGGGATTCCCTGCTCCCTGGGGCTGCTGGCCCAGCAGAAGGAAGCAGCGGGGCACGAGGCCCCTGGGGTGCACTAGGCCCCTTTCTAAGACCGGGCTTTAGCTCAGGCAGTTTTGCTGAACTGCTGTATATTCCCAGTGATTCTCTCCTGGCTTTTTTGTTTGCTTGGTGCCAGTCCTGGGACTGGAATTCAGGCCTAGAAGCTGTCACTAAGCTTTTCTACTCAAGGCTGGCGCTTTCGTACTTGAGCCACAGTTCCATTTCTGGCTTTTGGTGATTAATTGGACGTAAGAGTCTCACGGACTTTCCTGCCCAGGTTGGCTTTGAACCGTAATCCTCAGATCTCAGCCTCCTGAGTAGCTGGAATTACAGGCGTGAGCCACTGCTGCCTGGCCCTCTTGCTTTCTTAAGTTATCAGGGGTCCGTGTTGTTGCTAATCACCAGGAACATGCTGAATCTATCCACTTCTGTACTTCTAAAGGCCCAGAGTGCCTTTCAAGCCAAGCGAATCTGACCTGAGAGCCTGTAAGGGCAAAATGCCCAGATGCCAGGAGCAGAAGCAGGCCAGTTCCCTCACCAACAGCCCGAATCTTATGTGGGAAGGCGTGGGGCCGCCACCGCAGCCCCCTGGCAGCACCAAGGGCTGGGCTCCCTCAACTACCCAAGCATGGTCTTTCTAGCTGTGCAGTCTCAGGCAGCCACCTCACCTCTCTGGGCTTTAGCTCCCACCCCAGAGGGGAGCCTTGCTGAACCCTCACAGCCACAGGGTAACATGCAGTGTGGTGACTGACAGTGTGGTGTGTCAGGCCCCGCCCCACTCCCCAGCTGCTGGGGCCAGCACACTCACCTCCTCCAGGCTCCTGCGGACGCTCCCCAGCATGGAGAGGACGTCCTGGGTGGGCACCACCCCTAGGGGAGAAAAGCTGTCAGCACAGCCAGGCCCTGGCGCCTCTCCTGGCCTGGTGGTCTTCAGGAGGGGCAGGCACGGCTCCTTCCGGCTGCACCGCCATGCTCGCCCAGGCGCCTCCCCTTCTGGGTCCCCCCGGGGTTCTCCCCTGCTCTCCTGGTCAGAGCTGCCCGGTCCTGCCCTCCTCACCCTGCTCGCCCACTAGCGTCATCAGAAGGTGCTGCTCCTTCTCACTGGGCTTGCTCAGGGAGATGTGCCAGTCACCGTGGCGGCCGCTGCCGTGGCGGGGCCGTGCCTCCTCCACGAGGGCCAGCAGCTGCAGGCCCCGGTGCTGTCGGAAGGCCTCCTGCGGGGAGAGGCCTGCCTCAGGAACGGCCCTGGGCCCAGCCTGCCCGCCTCCCCTGCCTTCAGCAAGGCCCTGGCTTGCGGGCCTCTCCCTCCACTACACCCTTCCCTGCCCCCTGCCCCCCCAGTCCCGTGACTGGAGGTCTGGAAGACCCCTGGTGCTGTCACCCCTGCAAGCCAGAGCTTGACAGGAAGTAAGAGTGCCAAGATCACCTCCACTCTGGCCTGGGGACACGTCTGGGACTGAAGCCCGGCTCTCTGGGTCTGGATGTGGTTGTGCAGGGCCGGGGGAGTGAGGGGAGGTTGGACACAGTGGGGAATGGGCAAAGGCCTGGTGTTACATCCATAGCCAGGAACGTGGGGGGAGGTGGGAAACAGAATAAAGGAGCCCCCCGCAATGCAGTGGAGAAGGACCTCTGACTGCTCCCAGTGGGTGGGTGGCAGGCCACACACACTGCCAGCATCTAGAATGGCACTGTGCACCACTTCACAGTGCGGAACGCAGACACAGACCTGGCCCTGGGCCATTCAGTGGGCCAGGGCTGCAGTCCAGGAGCTGAGGGGAGCAGCTCCTCCAGCCTCTGCCCCATCTTGTCCCCCCTGCACACAAGGCCTTCGGAGGCCCAGGCAGGCCCTGTCCCAGCTGCCTGCTTCTCTCAGCCCTGGGGTGGACAGCCAGGCTCTCTTGCCAGGCCTCCAGCCCAGGCTAACAAGCTGTTCCCTGGTCACCATGACGAATGTGACCTGTGGTCCTCAGAGCTGACCTGCAGTGGCCTGCGTTCTCCATGTGTGGAGGCCAGGTCAGGCGTCACGCCAGCTCACTGGCCCTCGGGACCCTCAGTGCTGTTCCCACATGGCTCTGCTCTGCTCTGCTCTCCTCCACACGTGACTCCATCCTGGCTGGGTGGGAACTCTGAGCCACTGATGTGACAGCCATATCATCAGATGGGGACAGTGAGGGCTGTGCAAGGAGAAATGTGTGGCGCCTCCTATTCCCTTGGTCAGCTCGGGGCCCAGGCGCAGTGTGCTCCCTACCCCAGCTCGGGGGTCTAGTAGCGAGGTAGCTTGAACACTGGCTCTGAATGACTGACCGTTGAAGATGGGGCACAGGCTCGGGCATGGCTGCTGCGCCCCACCCCACCCCAGCAGGGGCGCAGGAGGCGCCACCTGTCACAGATCACTATCACCAAGCTGCTGAGGTGGCTTCAGGATCAGGGGGAGCGTGTGGAGAGGAAATGCGAGTGTAGGAGCCAGGACCGAGGCTCCTCCAAGAGACCAAGATGCCTGAACAGCCCAGCCTCTCCTGAGAACTGAAGACAGACAGGACACTCAAGAGGCCGCCACCGCGCGAGCAGACAGCAAGGTCTGTCTCCTCAGCCCGTGCAGGGCTTTTCAGCCTTAAGAAACGAAATTATGAAACCACGGAAACCTTGACACAGAATGACAGAAACGATATGATCACACAGTAAAATCTACACAAACCAAGTCCCCGTGGTAGCCAGGGGCTGGGGGTGGGGGCAAGAAGGCCTTGTGAACGTACACACGTGTCAAGGGCTGAAAAGCTCTAGAGATGTTTCATACCAACGGGAATACATTTGATTACAAGGGGTTAGCTTATAAATTCGGTTTCTTAGAGTAAGGAGTCAGGGAAGGAAATGCTGGGTATTAAACGAGATTAACACAGACAGCAAATGCAGGGCAAGCAGGGGGCCTGCACTTCAATACCCAGGCTGCGTGGAGAAGACTAACACTGAGTCCCCCACGCTGGTTCAGACAGACCACGGACCACGTGAGCTGCCTGGGCAGACAGACCATAGGACCACAAGAGCTGCTCAGGCAGACAGACCACAGGACCACAAGAGCCACCTGGACAGACAGACAACAGGACCATGTGAGCCACCCGGGCAGACAGACCACAGACCACAAGAGCCACCTGGACAGACAGACCATAGGACCACAAGAGCCACCTGGACAGATAGACCGCAGGACCATGTGAGCTGCCCGGGCAGACAGATCACAGGACCACAAGAGCTGCCCAGGCAGACAGAACACAGGACCACAAGAGCCACCTGGACAGACAGACCGCAGGACCACGTGAGCTGCCCAGCAAACAGACCACGGACCACAAGAGCCACCCAGACAGACAGACCACAGGACCACATGAGCCACCTGAACAGAAGACCACAGGACCACATGAGCCACCCAAGCAAACAGACCACAGGACCACATGAGCCACCAGGGCAGACAGACCACAGGACAAGGTGAGCCACCTGGACAGACAGACCACGGACCACGTGAGCCAGCAGAGTAGACAGGCCACAGGACCACAAGAGCCACCCAGGCAGACAGAACACAGACCACGTGAGCCACACAGACAGACAGACCACAGGACCACACAAGCCACCCAGGCAGACAGACCACAGGACACCTGAGCCACCTGGATAGACCACAGGACCCTGTGAGCTGGAAGCACACATGCCAAATGAAGGGCCCCAGGTGCCTGCTGTGGTCTCCTGGAGGAAAGCTGGTTCGCTGTCTGGGGTGGGGGGGGGTGAACTGAATGTCTTTATACCAGGAAACCAGGGAGCTATCGAACAGCTAACAGGGTGGGGGAGTGGGGGCCCAAAGACTACCATGACAACTCCCGAGGGCTTTTCCTGGTGTTTTGCACAAGGTGAGCATCTGTAAAAGTTAGAACACACTGTCCAGCAAAAGCCCACCCGTGACTACAATGCTGAGGAGCAGGCCCTCCACCGGACCCCCCAGCCCAGGGAAGGGGAGAACTGATGGTCTACACCACCCGGGCCAGGCAAACAGAAAGAGGGGACACGACAGAGGGAAGCAGGTGGACGGGGTAGAATTTCCTCATCTAGCAAACTCAACAGCCGAACCCTGAAGCAATGGGAAACGCCAAGAGGAGTCACGGTGGCTCCCAGCATGTGGGCGGGAACAGGAGGGATGGGTATGCTGGGGAGAGGGGCCAGCACACCAGCGTGAGCAGGGGCAGATAGTCTGTCCAGGGTCAGCCAGACTCTGGTCCTCTCTGTGGACGCTGTGGCCCCAGCCAAAGACTGGATGTCTGGTTTCTTTTTTTTTTTTTTTTTTTTTGTAGGTCATGGGACTTAAACTCTGGCCTGGGCACTGTCTCTGAGCTCTTCAGCTCAAGTCTAGTACCCTACCCTTGAGCCGCAGCCCACTTCCAGTGTTCTGGTGGTTAGCTGGAGAGGAGAGTTTCACTTTTAGTGCCCAGGCTGGCTTTGAACAATGATGAGTAGCTAGGATTACAGGCGTGAGCCACTGCACCCAACCAGATGTCTGGTTCTCTTGTCCTTTATTTTTTCCCCAGCGCTAATGATGGCGCCTGGGCCTGGGCGTGCGCTCTGGCTGCAGGTTCAAGAGGGGAGGAGGGCAGAAGGCACAGTCTCATAGTGCATAGCCTGCTACCCAGCACAAGGCCCGAGCTCAGACCTGAGCCCCCCCTCCATGAAAGAACAGCCAAGGCAAAGTGAGAGGGTCCAGAGCCAGAGGGCGGCAGGACACAACTGTGGGTGGGTGGGTCTGCCCAGCCCGGCTGTCCCCTCCCGCTCCTCACTGCTGTGGGGACAAGTTCCTGTGCAGGAAGGGACACCCCCAGCCCCAAGGTGGGGAGGGCGCACTCTGTGTCAAGGGCTTGCCCAACTTAAAACAGTCTTTTTTCCTTCCAGTAGTGGGGACTGACCTCAAGGTCTTGTGCTTGCAAGGCAGGTGCTCAGCTACTTGAGCCATACTTTCAGCCCCTTTTTGCTCTCCTTATTTTTCAATAAGGCCTCGAGGTCTTCCTACTTGTGCCTCTGGCTGGAATGACAGGCATGCCGCTGGCTCCAGCTGGCCTTGGGTTGTTTCCTGAGCAGCAGATGGTGCAGGGAGATAATCCATGGAAAAGCTGACCCCAAACTAACTCAGACAGGAGCTCCTACTGCCTCAGCCTTCCGTGGGCTACGATCACACGTGCACTTTGGCACGTGGAGACAGGCACAGAGGCTCTCGCCTGTCATCCCAGCTACTCAGGAGGCTGAAGTCTGAGCACCGAGGTTCAAAACCAGCCATGCATTAAAGACCATCAGACTCTTGTCTCCAATTAATCACTAGAAAACCAGAAGTGGTGCTGCAGGGAGGTAGCCTTGAGATGAAGAGCTCAGGGACAGTGCCCAAGCCCAGAATTCGAGCCCCACAACCAGAGGGGAAAAAAGAA
This sequence comes from Megascapheus bottae, assembly GCF_031878675.1. Classification (NCBI taxonomy): domain Eukaryota; kingdom Metazoa; phylum Chordata; class Mammalia; order Rodentia; family Geomyidae; genus Megascapheus; species Megascapheus bottae. The sequence continues at coordinate 9,244,589 of NC_143541.1, read as the reverse complement.
CTTTGTAAAAAGACTCCATTGGACATAGTGGTACACTGGTGCAGGGGGACTGTCTGAGCCCAAGGTTCAAAGCCAGCCTGAGCCTAAACCACACCCCAAGACCTTGTCCCCCAAAACAGAAACTAATATCATCAGAGGTAAGACATTGCCCAGAGACAAAACCATCCCATCAGGCTAGAGAGTCAAAGAGCTGACACCCAAGAGCACAGGGCTCTGACATTAAGACCCAGTACCAGGAGGGAGGGAGGGAAAGAAAAAAAAAGTAGGAAGGAAGGGAAAAGGAGGTAAGAAAGGAAGGGAAAAATGAGTTAAAGGAGGGAGGGAGGGAGGGGGAAGGAAGGAAGGAGAGAAGGGAGGGAGGGAAGGAAGGAAGGAGGGAGAGATGGGAGGGAAGAAGGGTGGAGCAAGCTGTTAGAAAGTTTAAGCATGAGCCAGAGTGGTGGAGGGTGGTGGGTGGTGGGTGGTGGAGGGTGGGGCTCATGCCTGCCAGGCTGCCCTCTCCTGGCCCCCCCATCCCCATGCCTTCTGGGCACTCACACAGTCTACATTTTCTGTCATGTTCAGAACGATGTAGCTCTTCCCAGCCAGATTGCTCCAGTCCTTGCAGATCACCTGTACAGGAGACAAGGGAAGCCCTGAGGAGAGGCCTGGAGGGAGCAGGGGAGAGTCGGGACGGGGTCTGCACAGCTGGGAGGCACAGTGCCTGCTGTTGGTGGCCTGTGCGAAGCACGGCTCAAGGCTGCAGACCTCAGTGTCGTCCCCCCCCACACCCCACATCCTCCCCTTGGTGGTGGTGCTGGGGTTTGAATTCAAGGCCCACCGTGGACTGGGATCACAGGAGCTCACCACTGCACCTGCTGACTAACTGAGACGGGAGTTTCACTAACTTCCGATCATGGAACCATTTTCCTCCTAGTCTCTGCCCCATGGTGGCGGGGACGTTAGTGTCTTTCTCCAGGGCACAGGCAGAAGAGTGAGAAGAGAAGGAAGGCAAAGCAAGGTACTCGGGGACTGGGAACTGTTCAAAATCCAGGCTTCAGAGGGCTGGTCTGCTGTTGTGTGGCCAGGCACATGGGTGGCACACGGGTGGTGAGCTGGGGTCTCCCCTCCCCACCCTCCTTTCCTGCTGCACACCGTGCAGGGTGGGACCGCTGCCTTGCTCCCCACTGTTCTCCTCCACATGAAGAGGGGCCAGGGCGGGCGCCAGGCTTCTCCAAAGGCTCTACAGGCCTGTGTGGGGAGCAGCCTTGGGGCGCCTCTCTGTCCCCCGCAGGGAGGAGGAGGACACCACGGAGGGCGGTCCCTGGAGCCTGGCGCTTACCTGAGCAGAGCTCCAGGGCACACTGGAGAGGGTCTCTGCCGCCTGCCCCTCCCAGGGCGGCCGGCTGGGGTCTCCTCGCCTCAAGGTAGTGGAAGAAGGCGTTGCGTCTAAGTCTTGGGGGGCGGGTGGGAAGGAGGCTGAAGTCTTGGGGTAAAGGGGGCCCTCGCTGGGGGGTGCAGTCTGGCCTGGGACCCGGACTAGGGTGGGTGAAGGCCAGGACGGCTTGCCAGCCAGCCCGGCCGTCCCCACGGTGGCTTGGGTGCTCGATTCCTGGGACGCCTCCAGCTCTCCCCGGAGCACAGCTGTGGGCGGTGCTGCGCCCCGGGTCTCCTGGCTGGTGACATCCCGGCCTTCTGCTGGGCTCACTGCTGGACCGGCCGCGGCCGTGGGCGGGGCTGAGCCGGGCCGCGCAGGACTCTCCACCTCTACTCCCGAGGCGGCCAGGTCCCCAGAGTCCTCGTGACCACGTCCAGTGGTGCTGGGAAGAAAGGCACCGGCCGGCGTCGTGGCGTCTTCCTGGGACCCGCTCACAGGGAGCAATTCCTCCTCCTCCTCCTCCCCCTCCTCCAGTTCTTCCTTCTCCCTCTCTTCCTCCTCCTCCTCCTCCTCCAGTTCTTCCTTCTCCCTCTCTTCCTCCTCCTCCTCCTGCTCCTCTTCCTCCTCCTGCTCCTCCTCGTCTAGAGGCAAATGCCAGGGAGGCTCAGCCAGGTTCATCTTGGGCAGGGCCGAGGGGAGGTCAAGCGGCTCCTGAGCCTGGTCGGGGTCCTCCAGAGAGGCTGCCTTCTCCGTCAGGTCCGGGAAAATGTAGTCTAAGGGCAGAGATGGAGAGCTCTTCAGTGAGCTGTACCCCAACCCAGGTGTTGAGAACCCCAAACTGATGAATTCTGTGGGACTAGAGGGAGGCACACAGAGGCGGGATGCCTCTGATCATACAAAGCCATCTTGACCAGGGGCAGGGGCAGGGTCTCCCACTGCTCTACCTAACCACTGGCGCTGTGGGTGCCAGCCCACCCTCTCGTGGTAAGCATGCATGTGTGCCAACTCTGGGCCAGCCACCCCGCAGCAGATCCCACAACAGATCCCAGCCACCCCGCAGCAGATCCCATATCAGATCCCAGCCACCCCGCAGCAGATCCCACAGCAGATCCCAGCCAACCCACAGCAGATCCCAAAATAGATCTCAGCCACCCCGCAGCAGATTCCATATCAGATCACAGCCACCCCGCAGCAGATCCCACAACAGATCCCAGCCACCCCGCAGCAGATCCCATATCAAATCACAGCCATCCCGCAGCAGATCCCACAGCAGATCCCAGCCAACCCATAGCAGATCCCAAAATAGATCTTAGCCACCCCGCAGCAGATTCCATATCAGATCACAGCCACCCCGCAGCAGATCCCACCTCAGATCACAGCCACCCCGCAGCAGATCCCACAACAGATCCCAGCCACCCCGCAGCAGATTCCATATTAGATCACAGCCACCCCGCAGCAGATCCCACAGCAGATCAGTCTTCCCGCAGCAGATCCCACAGCAGATCACAGTCATCCCACAGCAGATCCCACAGCAGATCACAGCCACCCCGCAGCAGATCCCACAGCAGATCACAGCCACCCGCAGCAGATCCCGCAGCAGATCACAATCACCCCTCAGCAGATCCCACAGCAGATCACAGCCACCCGCAGCAGATCCCACCTCAGATCACAGTCATCCCACAGCAGATCCCACCTCAGATCACAGCCACCCCGCAGCAGATCCCACATCAGATCATAGCCACCCTGCAGCAGATCCCACCTCAGATCACAGTCATCCCGCAGCAGATCCCACCTCAGATCACAGTCACCCCACAGCAGATCCCACATCAGATCACAATCACCCCACAGCAGATCCCACCTCAGATCCCACATCAGATCCCACCCACCCCACAGCAGATCCCACATCAGATCACAATCACCCCACAGCAGATCCCACCTCAGATCACAGCCACCCCACAGCAGATCCCACATCAGATCCCACCGACCCCGCAGCAGATCCCACCTCAGATCACAATCACCCGCAGCAGATCCCACAGCAGATCCCACCCACCCCACAGCAGATCCCACATCAGATCACAATCACCCCGCAGCAGATCCTACCTCAGATCACAGCCATCCCGCAGCAGATCCCACCTCAGATCACAGCCACCCCACAGCAGATCCCACATCAGATCCCAGCCACCCCGCAGCAGATTCCATATTAGATCACAGCCACCCCGCAGCAGATCCCACAGCAGATCAGTCTTCCCGCAGCAGATCCCACAGCAGATCACAGTCATCCCACAGCAGATCCCACAGCAGATCCCACCCACCCCACAGCAGATCCCACATCAGATCACAATCACCCCGCAGCAGATCCTACCTCAGATCACAGCCATCCCGCAGCAGATCCCACCTCAGATCACAGCCACCCCGCAGCAGATCCCACAACAGATCCCAGCCACCCCGCAGCAGATTCCATATTAGATCACAGCCACCCCGCAGCAGATCCCACAGCAGATCAGTCTTCCCGCAGCAGATCCCACAGCAGATCACAGTCATCCCACAGCAGATCCCACAGCAGATCACAGCCACCCCGCAGCAGATCCCACAGCAGATCACAGCCACCCGCAGCAGATCCCGCAGCAGATCACAATCACCCCTCAGCAGATCCCACAGCAGATCACAGCCACCCGCAGCAGATCCCACCTCAGATCACAGTCATCCCACAGCAGATCCCACCTCAGATCACAGCCACCCCGCAGCAGATCCCACATCAGATCATAGCCACCCTGCAGCAGATCCCACCTCAGATCACAGTCATCCCGCAGCAGATCCCACCTCAGATCACAGTCACCCCACAGCAGATCCCACATCAGATCACAATCACCCCACAGCAGATCCCACCTCAGATCCCACATCAGATCCCACCCACCCCACAGCAGATCCCACATCAGATCACAATCACCCCACAGCAGATCCCACCTCAGATCACAGCCACCCCACAGCAGATCCCACATCAGATCCCACCGACCCCGCAGCAGATCCCACCTCAGATCACAATCACCCGCAGCAGATCCCACAGCAGATCCCACCCACCCCACAGCAGATCCCACATCAGATCACAATCACCCCGCAGCAGATCCTACCTCAGATCACAGCCATCCCGCAGCAGATCCCACCTCAGATCACAGCCACCCCACAGCAGATCCCACATCAGATCCCACCCACCCCGCAGCAGATCCCACAGCAGATCACAATCACCCCGCAGCAGATCCCACAGCAGATCCCAGCCACCCCACAGCAGATTCCACATCAGATCACAGCCATCCCGCAGCAGATCCCACAGCAGATCCCAGCCACCCCGCAGCAGATCCCACCTCATATCACAGCCACCCCGCAGCAGATCCCACCTCATATCACAGCCACCCGCGAAAGATCCCACCTCAGATCACAGCCACCCCGCGGAAGATCCCACCTCAGATCACAGCCACCCCGTGGCAGATCCCACATCAGATCACAGCCACCCCGCGGCAGATCCCACATCAGATCACAGCCACCCCGCAGCAGATCTTGCAGTAGATCACAGTCACCCACAGCAGATCTTGCAGTAGATCCCACAGTAAGCAAAGGCTGGGTGTGGTGGTGCCTGTCTGTGGGCCCAGCCACCCACCAGACTAGACTAGGAGAATGTAGCCCAAGTCCAACTATAGGCAAAAAAGCGAAACTCTAAGCAAAAAATGCCTAAAGCAGAAAAAAGGGGAGAGGGGTATGGCTCTGTGGTAGATAGCCTGCTTAGCAAACACCAACATAAATAAATGAGTAAACAGTAAACAAATGCTCCAGACTATGGGATTCCGTTTCAGCAGCAGGATGGGAGAAAGAGAAGGGTGAGCAGGGCTCTGACAGGAGCAGCTCACAGGTGGCCTGGCTTCCGCCCACCTGTGCCAACTGGGTGGCAGCTCCTCTGTATCCCACGTGCATGCACTCTACTCTGTAAGGCTGCCCTTCTGGGAAGACTCCCGCCCTTCCTCAGGGTTGCACTGACAGATGAAAGCAGAGCTCGTCCACTGACGCCCAGCAAAGCATTAGTCCTGGTGACAATAGTGCACGTGGCTCCACACTCACATGCCATGCACATGCTCCCGGGAAGCAAGCCAGGGAGCAGGCACACTCCATCCACTGCCAGCCGGCCCCTAACCTCCTCCGGCTCTGCCATGGACTGCCATGGGCAGTGCTGCAAGGAGACGCCCGCAGCTGGAGACGGCGACACTCTCTCCAGACAGGGGACCTGTACTATGAGCTCCTTCCTCCTCTCAGCCCTAGCCTGGAGGCAGGTTCACTACCTGGCAAGGTGCCTATCCAGTGAGATGCCCTGGGCAAGGCCTATGGTCCCTCCTAGTGTCCTGCTCACTGCCAGGACGGCTGGCCACTCAGAGGTGACCAGACAGATACACACAGCCTGCAGCCTATGCAACAGAAGACCAGGGGCTCTGGACAAAGAGGACAGGCCTGAGCTGCTGTCGGCTAAGGACCCAGCTCAAAAGGCAGCTCTATCACCTCCTGCAGAGCGTGACTGACCAGGTGCCCCACCCAGCTCCATCACCTCCCGCATAGCGCGGGTGGGCCAGGCTCCCTGTCCACACAGGAAGAGCCTGGTGCAAGGCCCAAAGGGGCCAAAGAGGAACATGGAATGGCAAGGGGCAGAGGAGGGCTGGAGGCTGGAGCAGCCACTCGTCTAGATGGGAGGATGATGAAACGAGCCCCGCCTCACACCCACACCAAAGTATGCTAGGCTTACTTTTTTTTTTAGGGTTAGAGCTAAGTGCAAACATTAAGCCAACAGAAGTGAGAAACTGAGGAGCACACAGTTCAAAACGGAAATGCTTTCCAAAACATAAAGCAAAGAAAACACCCACGATCCCAGCGACTCTGGAGGCTGAGATGAAGAGGACGGAGGTTCCAGGGTAGCCTAGAGGAGACTTCACAAGACCAAACAAGGAAGAAACAAAAGACCAGGTGTCTCCCCAGCTACAGGGGCCGCACCCCGGGATCACAGTCCAGATGGCCCAGGCCCAAAAAGCAAGGGTCCAGGTGTCTGATGAGATACTACAGGGCAGTTAGCAACTGGGTGACAAGGACATTGCATGGCACAGGAGTCCACTGCTGACATGCTGAAGGCCGGGCTCTCCTGGTGTGAAAGTGACTACTAGGACTTCCCCAAACTGAAAAAGTCACCTATTAGTTATTTCATTACGAGTATTGTTATTATTTGTATGCTGGCCCAGGGGCTTGAACTCAGAGCCTATACACTGTCCCTTTCTTGACACACAGCTCCATGTCTGGTTTTTTGGTGGTTAACTGGAGATGGAGTCTCCTGGACTCCAGCCCACGCTGGCTTCAAATCTCGATCCTCAGATCTCTCAGCCTCCTAAGAAGTGAGGATGGCAGGCGTGCCTTTCTGGTACCTGCAGCAATTAGCCTCCAACTACGAGGTAATGGGTGTTTCTGATTCCCTTCTTCGTATTATTTTTCTGTGGTTCTGATTTTCTATAATGTTCACATGTGCTGTCTGTAATCAGAGTAAGTCCAGGAGGCAGTACTTATTTTATACATGAAATGCATGGCTTTCTGAGATGGCGTCCCATGTATCTCCAAACACTGGGAAAGGTCCCACTGGCCAGAACACGGTGCCACTGCACCCTGGACACCCGCGGGTATTCCAGGCTGCGTGCCAGCTCTGCGCTTCCAAACTCACTGAAGAGACACTGTCCGGGACTTGGCCTGATGTGCAGGTAGGCAGCTGCGTGGTGAAAAGTGGAGATGAGGGGCTGGGAGGGAAGGAAGTTGCCCGCCCGCCCTCCATGGGCTCTGGGTGAGACACTACCTGCAGTGGGGCCCAGGTCCAGAGCCGAGCCGTTCAGCGCCTCCTCTTCCTCCTCTTCCCAGAAGTACTGGGGGGGCTGCAGAATCCGGGACTCCTCGCTCTCCTCACTGGGGAAGCCTGAGCCAGGGGCCCCCAAGCCCATGGCCTCACTGGGCTCCTCAGAGTCCAACGGTTCGAGGCTGGTGGGCAGCAAGAGGTCCAGCAGTGAAGTGGAGGTGAGGCCCTCGGGGCCAGGCTCGTCAGTCCCGGTGGCACAGGTGCCCAGGGACACTCCTGCACAGAATAAGAGAGGACATTAAGGCATGCCAGGAAGGGCAAAGGCCAGGGGGTAGGTGGGAACTTCACTGAGTGATCCTGAGATGCCACCTGCACTTTAAAAAAGCCAAGCTGCTGGGCCCTCTGTGGGGAGGCAGAGGGGGGCAGGGGGGAGCTCACGCCTGCAGGCACCGCTCGCTCATCACGTGCTCGGAGCCCCCGCCTGGCCAGCAACTGGGTCTGGCACTATGGTAAAAATACAAGCTACAACTAGGCCCGTGTCACTCGTGACCCTGTCCTCTGTGTCCCCACGGTCCCCTCTCCTGGGTGACCTTCCCGAGCAGTGAGTGCTACTGCCCCCCACACAGTCCACACGGCAAAGCGGGTCCCAGGCACCATCGCCTAGACAACCTAAGCCAGAGCCTCCACTCCTCAAAGGCCCTCAGCCAAGGCCCGTCCCCCTGCCATGCCTCAAACTTGGAGCTTCTAGCAGTTTCCAGAATGTGAGGACCTCCTTTGCCTCTCGGGTCTTTGCACTTACTATTCCATGTCCATTTCTCCCCATCGGTCTTTCCTGTCCATCTCCCACCTGCCTCATTCTTAAGCCTCTCCTAGCCCTCCAGCCACTAGCAATCCTCTCAAAGGTCACAGCCTCTGTCACCACTGGGACACCCGTGGAGGCCAGCAAGGACCAGCACACTGCTTTGACGGCTGGACCCTCCCCCCAGCGCAGCCTGCAAATGCCAGGAGGCCCAGGTACCCAGAAGATGACGTTTCAGGATGGCCAGCATGCAGAACTGCCCAGGACTGCCCAGCTGCCCTCCACACACCTCCCTCAGCCCCCCTCCAGTGAGGCTCGTCCCCTTCCACCGTCTCTGGGCTCCCTTTGCTTCCAGGGAGGCAGACTTTCACACACTGAAGGGCAGAAATCACACAACTGTAACCCAAGGCTAACCTGAGCCTCTCCATACCCCGAGCTGTAGAAGTGTACTGGAATTCAGAAGGGTTTCAAGTTTCCTTGGATTATTTATTCAGACCACACTTGGTCAAAACCACAGGCAATTGATCCATGATCAATGTGTGTTTCAAAGGATACACGAAAGAAGACAATATCTGCAGGCCGGATTCGTGGCTTAGAGGAGAGAGCGTCTGCCTAGAAACGCCATAGCCCTGAGTTCAAACACCGGTACTGGTACGACCACACACACACACACACTCTGACAGCAGGTATTTAGGCATTTCATGGGAGTTCTACTCTACCAGAACTCCCCCTCCCTTCTGATTCTCTTTCCATGACCCCACGGCAGATCCACACTGGTTCTGAGTGGAAGAACCACTCCTCCTGCAGGGGGCTCCTGACACATTCCCCACCAGGAGCTCCTGTCATTCCCACTTCTGTTTGGGTTCTTTGTCTGGAACTATTTCTTTTATGCACTGCCTTTATTTCATATTTCCTAATTTTTTTAAAAAAAGTGGATCAGTGGTCAGGTGCTAGAGGCTCACCTGTAATCCGAGCTACTCAGGAGGCTGAAATCTGAGGCTCATGGTTCAAGGCTAGCTCAGGCAAGAAAGTCCATGAGACTCTTTATCTCCAATTAACCACCAGATATGAGAAGTGGCATTGTGGCTGAAGTGATAGAGCTCCAGCCTTGTGCAAAAAAAACCTCAGAAACAGTGCTTAAGCCCTGAATTCCAGCCACAGGACCAACCAGTGTGTGTGCGTGTGCACGTATACACACACACACACACACACACACACACACACACACACCATGGAACCTATGGGAATCAGGATTGACACTGGGCCTCTGTGGCCCTGCTGGAAGTGACACCCAACAGGGTCGTGTGGTCACTTCTGAGCTTCCACAGCCCTACAGCCAGCAGAGCAGGGTCTGCCCTCAGGGAAATCGTTTTTCTGTCTTTTAATGGAAACTGCTGCTGGGCGCGTGGCCTGGTGGTGGAGTGCTTGCCTAGCATGCCTGAAGACCCGGGTTCGATTCCTCGGTACCACATACATAGAAAAAGTCCGGAAGTGGTGCTGAGGCTCAAGTGGTAGAGCTCTAGCCTTGAGAAAGTCCAAGGACAGTGCTCAGGCCCTGAGCTCAAGCCCAGGACTGGCAAAAAAAAAAAAAAAGAGAGAGAAGTAGGAGAAGGAGGAGAAGGAGGAGGAGGAGGAAGAGGAGAAGAGGGAGAGAAAGAAAGAAAAGAAAATGGAATTGACATCCACACAGGACCTGGGCCCCTGCAAGCCCCACTCTGAGGTGGGTATGTCTCTCCTCCCTCCTCTCCTCCAGCGCCAAGAGGAGTGTGGGAAGACATTCCCTCAGGCTGGTTAGAAGAGAGAGAATGATCTGACAGCCCTGCACTCCACCTCACACACTCAGGGAGGGATCATGCGCACACCCCCTCCCCACGCTCCATCAGAAGAGGCTGCGGCCATCTGCACTGTGGTCAGCTCCAGAGCTGGATGTCCCTGCTCTCCCGCCCTCTCCCCGCTGCACCCCAACATTCTCATACCCAGTGGGAGCCTCTGCTCTGCCACCCTCTCCCTGCTGGTCAAGCTGCAACTCACAGACTCCCCAAACCTGTCTCTCCCTCTTTGTCTTCCTCTCCTGTTAAGAAAGACTTTGAAACCTGCTGAGAAAAAGGAAGCTGGTGTTTCCTGGCCTTTCATTCCTTCTCCAGTGAACAGTTTCCCTCCTTTGAAGTTATTTTTCCCTGTGAGGATGGGTTTTGTCTTTATGTAGATCCAGATATTTCGAAGACCTCAGCAATGGGCAATTCTTTTGCTTTTGTCTTTTCTTTTCTGGTGCTGGGGATTGATCCCAGGACATTGCATGTGCTAGGCAAGCACTTTGCCACCGAGCTTGTCCCAACCCAACAATGCGTAATTTTTCTTTAGGGACTTCTTTACACACTTGCCTGGCAAAGAATGATGCCAAATCATAGTTCAGCTCGAACCATTCTGTAATTATTTTTGCGTTTAATAATCAATCTGCCTCAGCCAGGCATGGTGGCTCACACCTGTAATCCTAGCTACTCAGGAGGCTGAGATCTGAGGATCTTGGTTCAAAGCCAGACCGGGCACTAAAGAACCTGTGCTCTCATCTCCAATTAATCACCAGAAAACTGGAAGTGTGCTGTGGCTCAAGGGCTAGGTCGGTAGCCTTGAGCTGAAGAGCTCAGGGACAGCTCCCAGGCCTAGAGTTCAAGTCCCATAACTGACAAAGAAAGAAAAAAAAAAAAAGAATCTGCCTCAACTGAGATTCCACCTGACTTCTGTGACCCATTTTCTTCCTCTATGTAGTTTTCTGTTGCTTCATAACCCCCAAGAGAGAGGGGGCACAGGAAAAGAAGGCACAAGTAAAGGAATCACCCTCAAGGGAACTCTCATCCAAGCAAACTCAAGAGGCTGACAAGCCAGACCGAGACCTGGGGCTGAGAAAAGAGGCCTAGACTCTGTAACTTGCCTGTTTCCTCTCACCGCTCCAAGTCAGTCCCTGCAGACTGCCCCAAAGCATTACCACAATCCACTGCACACCAGACAGCCCTCCTGTAACCAGCCACACACACACACACACACACACACACACACACACACGTGTATTTTTTTTTTCTTTTTGGTCAGTCTTGGGGCTTGAACTCAGGGCCTGGGTGCTGTTCCTGAGCCTTTTCTGCTCAAGGCCAGTGCTCTACCACTGTAGACCCACAGCGCCACTTTCAGATTTCCGGTGTTTGCTTGAAGCTAAGAGTCTCATAGACCTCCCTGCCGGGGCTGGCTTTGAACGGTGACTTCAGATCTCAGTCTCCCGAGTAGCTGGGATTACAGGTGCGAGGCATTTCTACCCAGCTACGAACCAGCAGGTCGTAAGTCCTCATCTCCTTAGATGCCCGCAGACTCCAGCGAGGGAGGGAGGTGGCAGGCAGCGTCTGCCTTTCAGCCCCCACAGCCGTGAGTGTCAGCCACAACAGAACTCACCCGTGTGCGTGTGAGTCTGTTGTGCACACACACACACACCCACTCACCCGCGTGCCGGGCGCGTCACAGCCGACAGGCCGCCCAGGCTTGCACACCAACGGTGTGGGAGACACAGACCCAGAGCCCTCCTGACACAGGGGTGACAGGGTGGGAGACACAGACCCAGAGCCCTCCTGACACAGGGGTGACAGGGTGGAGACACAGACCCAGAGCCCTCCTGACACAGGGGTGACAGGGTGGGAGACACAGACCCAGAGCCCTCCTGACACAGGGGTGACAGGGTGGCAGGAGGGGGGGGCGGCAACCGTTTCTGGGGAGGAGCAGCTTCCCACAGCCAGGACAGGAGAGCTCAGGTGTGACCAGCCCACAAGGACACCGCAGCCCCCCGCAGGGCCCTGGCGCTGCTAGGTAGATCCTCCGTCCACGTCTGCTGGGAGGAAGGGTCCTGGCTCAGTGGGTCTTTCCAGGGGAGGCTGCGGCGGACGGGCCTTGTTTCCTGCGGGCCCTGCTCCCGGCCTCTGCCCCGGAGCCTCCGGGCAGCAGCCAGCCACACGCAGGGCCCCGCGGCCCCCGTCCCCGCCGCCCGCCGGTGACAGCCCCGCGCGCCCTGGGCGCTGTCACAGGCCGCCCCGCGCGCCCCTTTGTCCTTCCCGGCCCAGTCGCGGGGCGCGGGGCGTCCGCCCGGCCGCCGCCCTCCGCACCTGCCGGCGCCCCTCCCCGCCCGGCCGCCCCCGCCCAGGGTCGCGGCCTCCCGCGCCCCGCCCCGCCCGCGTCCGGCGGCGCCACGCGCGGCCTTTGTGGCGGCGGGAGCTGTCCAGCGCGGGCCGCCGCTCGGGCCCTCCGTGCGGCCCGCCGGCGGCCCCACTCACCCGTGGCCAGCAGCAGCAGCAGCAGCGGCGGCGGCGGCGGCAGCCGGGCGGCCCACAGCGGCCGGGCCATGGTGCAGCGTCCCGCCCGCAGCCGCAGCGGCGCGGCGCCCGGGCCCGCGGCTGGGGGGGGGGGGGGGCGCGCAGGCGAAGGCGGGGGCGCGCGTGCGCCGCGTTGGCCCGCGCGCCTGTCACTCACACACCAGGGCGGCCAATCCGCGGCTCGGAGGCCCCCGGGGGCGGGGCCAGAGCCCTGGCGGAGGAGCCTCTCACCTGCACCCTGGTGCGGGGCCTGCACTGGGCTGCGCTGGGCCGGGTCCCAGGAAACGTGGGCCCCCTTCCTCCACACTGGACAGAACCCAGGCCAACGACAGCCTTCAGGTAGAGCTTTACAAACTATCTCCACTCAACTTTATTAAAAATTAAAACCACGGCGAAGCTGAGCGGGTAAAGCGGGAAACGGTGAGAAGCCAGATGAATGCATCAGTGACAGGCCGTCCTCCCCACTCCGGATGGGAAATCCACACTCTTCCTCGCGGGCTGCAGACACCCACCTGGGTCAGGAAGGCACCGCCACCCCACTCACACCTGGATGTTGTACCTCAACGCCCTGGACTTGTGAACACACACGCAGACCCCGGGGCCAGGTGGAGGAGAACCCCGTGGAACGCTCCCACCAGAGGGCGAGAAGAGAGTGGGAGCTGAAGAAACGGTCTCCCCACCAGCCCCAGACTGCACCGGGGCTGCTCGGTGCCCCCAGTGCCCAGACCCCGGGCCGAGTCCTGGACTAGAACTGCTGAAGGATCATCTTGCGCTTCAGGTCACGACTGAACTTGTTCATCCTGAAGAGCTCGCTGTCATAGAAGGCGGACAGGGTGTGGATGTTGATCTGCCGCGCCTGGACAGGGACAGAGGCAGCAGCAGCTCCAGGCGAGCCGGGGCCAGGAGCTGCGCTGCACCCGCACCAGCACCCGCGTGCCGGGGGCGGAGGCTGAGCCCGAGCCCAGCTCCCTTCCTGGCTGTGGGAGGACAGGACGCCGGGTTCCCCAGGCTCACCCGCCCACTGCACACAGCAGGAGTGTGCCTGTGGCTCCCTCCAGGCCCTCCACCAATGCCTTCCGTGGCCAAGCCCCAGGGGGCCGCACCTTGTCCACCAAGTCCTTCTCGGGCACTTCGATGGTGTCCTGCTGGGCCCCAAAGCGGTTGCGCTGGTAGGTGACTTGCTCGGCCACCAGCTGCTTCAGTATGAAGAGCAGCAGCTCGTTGTTGTCACGCCGGAAGGAGAGATAGCGGGCAAAGGTCTGCGGGAGGGGAGGGGAGGTCACAGACGGCCCAGGTCCCCACAGGGCCCGGGGTGGCGGGGCCGCGGGCCGCGGGCCTCCCCACCTTCCGCATGCTGCGCATGACACTGAACTTCTGCGTGTCGATGAAGCTCTCCAGCATCACACGAATGGCCATGTTGACGTCGTCCTCTATCACGTAGTCGCGCAGGTGCATCCGCGCGTGGGCCTCGGCCATGCGGATCATGGACTCAATGTGCCGCACGGTGATGGGGATGCTGCCGGTGGCCTGGAGGGAGGTGGGGGAGGCAAGGCCCTGCCTGAGGGAGGGGTCCCCAGACGGGGCTGCCCAGCGGCCCCCGGGCATCCAGCTGAGTGCCCCAAAACCTTGAGCTACATAAGGTGGAAAGACTTGATGTCCTGTACTACGGGAGAAGCACCAGTGCCAGCCCCTGCTCCCTTGGCGAGGAGCGTGTGACGTCCACACGCACTTGATAAGCCCGTGCCAAACAGATAAATGCAGGACAGGTGCGAGGCAGTGGTGCCTGGTTCACGCTGAGGTTGCAGCAATCGCCAAGAGGAAGGGACGTGCGGAGGAAGGCACACAGGCTCCCCGGCCCACCCCGGCGCCCCAGCCTGAAAGGCTCCGTGCTCACCATGGACTCCTTCCGCAGGTCGCTGTACATCCTGGCCACCTTGTCCTGGTCCATCTGGTGGAGCTTGGGGTGCACCCTCTCCTTGGCATAGATGATGTACTTCTTCAGGACCTCCTGAGGCAGGGGCTCCACGCCGTACGTGTTGGGCACGACAGGCTCCGAGGCACTGCTGTCCAGATCCTCGTCCTTCTTGTTGCTGGGATGGTGTCTGACGTGGCTGCCGACCACAAAGCGCGCCAGCATCTCGTCCTAGAAGGGGTGTCAGAGGAGGCCCTCAGGGTGGAAGGGGGAGTTGCAGGCTGAGACAGACAGCAGCAGGCGGAGGAGACAGGCCAGGACACGAACAGTCTCACTGCTAACTCTAAGTGGGAAGCAGTGTGCATACTGCAGCCCCGGCTACCACAGAGGCTGAGCCAAGGAGACCTCGGGGGCTCGGCAGTCTGAGCCAGCCTCGGCCTCAGAGCGATGGAGGGAAGCGCACCAAAAACCAACAGGTGGCTCTGAGGAAGGAGTTGGTGTGGAGAGCAGAGCCAGGCACAGGGTGGGCACAGGGAGGGAGGGTGGCGGTGGAGTATAGCCCTGGGGCTGGCTGGGCACAAGGTGCAAGCCACACAGGGAAGGAAAGAGCAGTCGGGAAGAGCCCAGATGCCATGCCCCCATTTCCAGTGCCTGCGCACGGCTGGCTGCAGGCCCAGGCCCAGCGCTGTCGGGGACGTACCTGGAGCGGGTCCACGGTGTCCCTCACCACACACAGGATGTCAAAGCGGGATATGATGGGCTCGGTGAGGTCTACGTTCTCGGAGAAGGTTAGGGAAGGGTCATAGCGGCCCCCTGAAACATGGGAACCGTCAGTACACCCACTCATCTGCCCTGCTTAACCTCCAAAAGCTGGCTCTGAACCCAGTGGTCCCAGGGGCGGGAGGCAAGCGCGTGTGCATGACAGGCATGGTACCAGCCGCCTGTCCACCGCAGCAGTGCCTAACTAGATGGAAAGCCAAATCTCAGGATGGCTTTGTTCTTCTCCCCCCCACCCCCCAGCCCTAGGGAGTCCCAGGCATGGTGCAGGGACCCCTGCTGTGGCAGCCCGTGTGGCGCTGGGGCGTGTTGCCGCTTACCGATGGGGTTGGCAGCGGCGATGACAGTGCAGCGGGCCTGCAGGGAGGTGACGATGCCCGCCTTGGAGATGGAGATGCTCTGCTGCTCCATCGCTTCGTGAATGCTGGTTCTGTCCTGGTCGTTCATCTGGAGACCCAGGGGCCAGCCCTCAGCACGGTCTTCACCCACTCAGTGCCTCCCAGGAGCACTCTCCACCAAGTCCACACCCACCCAAAACCCATCCACGAGACCCACCCACCTTGTCGAACTCGTCGATGAGACACACGCCTCTGTCCGCCAGAACCAGGGCCCCGGCTTCCAAGGTCCACTCCCTGCTGACGGGGTGCCGCTGGACGTAGGCCGTGAGCCCCACCGCCGAGGCTCCCTGGCCGGTGGTGAAGATGGCTCGGCTGGACACCTTCTCGATGTACTTCAGGAACTGGGACTTGGCTGTGCCCGGGTCTCCACACAGGAGCATGTTGATGTCACCTCGCACCTTGTGCTTCCCACCTGGGCACAAGACGAGGAGGGGAGGGGAGGGGTGGGGAGGGAGAGCAGAGGGTGGATGGACAGGGAGCACTGCCCTACCCTCTCAGCAGCCACACACGCTCTAGATACAGGCCATGAAGACTCAGGCCCCAGACCCCTTCTGAGCACCCATTTCACCCACTGGGGTCCAGAGGCTAGGCCAGGACAGGCCCTTGTGACAGGAAAAGCTGGAAATGACCTCTGTCTCCAACAACAGAAAGCTAGACACCACACAGTCTAGAAACAGTGACGTAGGGAGGAACGTTCTGCATGCGCTGCTGAAGGGAAGCCAGCCGACATGCTGTGGAGCGGGAGAAGGAAGGGCGAGCTAGCCTGCCCCACTGTAGTCTTTTTTTTTTGCCGGTTGTGGGGTCTGAGAACTCTGGGCCTGGGCTCTTCAGCTCAAGGATAGTGCTCTTCCACTTGAGCCACAGCGCCACTCCTAGTTTTCTGGAGGTTAATTGAGGATAGTCTCATGGACAAGCAAAGAAGAATGTACACAAACTGTAAGGGAGACAGGTGTGGGCCAGGGGCAGGCACCAACTGGCCACACGACCTGTCCACCTTGTGCACAGCAGAGCCACGGCACCCTGCCGAGGGAAGGAGGCGGTGGGTGCTCACCTGGGTTCTTGGGCTCTCCCCCGAAAAGCGCCAGAGCCAGGCCTCTCTTAATGTCTTCATGCCCATAAATGGAAGGAGCAATGCTGGCAAAGATCTGAGGAGGAGGAGGAGGAGGCCATGGCTATGGGAATCCAAGCACAGGGCATGCGTGCTGCCTGAGCCAGGCCTGCCCAGCTCGGCCGAAGCCAGCCTCATCTGCCTAAGCCCACCACGCCCTGAGGAGCTGTCCCCATCCCCGCCCCCCAGTGCAATAGGACTTGGGAGCTGCAGAGACCCCTGGCCTGACCCCCTCACCCTGTCTGTTTGGCAAGACCTTGTCCAGGACGCAGTGTCCAGGACACAGACCAAGAGATGAGATGAGAACCACTGTGGTCAGTGCACCCATGACAGACAGGTGAGGCTGGCCACTGAACTCCACACCCAAGCCTGTGACCCCTGAGAGACGCCAACCCCAGTCCCGCGGGTGAGCTCTAAGATGCTGCTCCTACAAAGCAGCTGGGCAGGGGTAGGCCATGTTCAGACGATGAACGTGGTGACGCGGGAGAAAGGCAGAACCACGTAAGCAGGACTCCAGGCTTGTAGGGCCTCTTCCACCTCCTGCTCCAACGCGGCTGCCCTCCACACCCCAGCACTTTGCAGAAAAGGGTCTGCCCTGCCTTCCTTTCCTGGCCTCCCTCCTCCCCGTGGCCGGATCCACACTCAAGAGTGATCTCCACAGACGGGTGCGGTGGTTCCCGCCCCGTCATCCCAGCCGCTCAGGAGGCCGAGACCCGACAGCCACGGTACAATCCAGCTTGGGCAGAAGAGTCCAGGAGACACAGGCAGGAAAGTTTACTAGATTACCCAGCAAGAGTAAAAGTAGAGCTGGGGGTGTGGCTCAACTGGAACAGTCCCATCCCTAAGTTCAAACCCAAGCACCAGCAAAAAAAGTTGTCTCCAGATTCTACTTCCCAAAGGGGACAAAGCAAACAAATGAAAACTTTCTTCCAGGTTGGGTGTGGTGGTCAAGCCTGTGATCCTAGCTATTCAAGAGGCTGAGACCCGAAGATAGCTGTTCAAAGCCAGCCCACCCGGGACTTTAGGTACTAAAGTCTGCGCGACTCTCATCTCCAATTAACTGCCAGAAAACTAGAAGTGTTGCTGTGGCTCAAGGGTAGGGCGGTAGCCTTGAGCTGAAGAGCTCAGGGATAAAACCCAGGCCCACAACCAACCCAAAAAACAAAAAACCAACTTTCTTCTGGGGCCAGGAGCGGCCTAGTAGCAGAGTGCTAACCTAGCATGCACCAAACCCTGGGTTTGATTCCTCAGTACCATGTACACAAAAAAACTGGAAGTGGTGCCATGATTCAAGTGGCAGAGCACTAGCCTTGAGCAAAAAAATCCAAGGGCAGTGCTCAGGCCCTGAGTTCAAGCCCCAGACTGGCAAAACAAAACAAAACAAAAAGCCCTTCTTCCAAGGCTGGCAAAGAACTACCTGCCCTATGAAGCCAGGCCCTGGTAGGCTCAGAGAATTAAGATCCCACCACACAGATCTGGGTCCGTGGTACCAGAGCAGGGGTGCTTTTCCTGAGCTCTCCCAAGCAATGACAACAAGTGACCCCATCCGTATCGATGCAAAGCACAGAGCTGGGGTAGGCCTCCGTGTAAGAGCCTCGCCTGGCACCCACATGAGCGGGCACAGACACACCGGAAGCTCATTTCCTGAGGCAAGAACCCCCACAAAGTCTGAAGCCAGGCAGCGAGGGCCGGCTGCTGCATCATGGCTGGACCCCTGTGTGTGCACCCATCTCCAGCACCCAGTTTCCCACCGGGGTCACTGTGCGCCCGCCCATCTCTAGCACCCATGGCCTCCAACCAAGGCTGGAGATAAGGAGCAAGGCTCCAAGGATGGCTGAGGGACAGTCAAGGTTTGGGCGTCCGTAGCACAGCTAGCCCCCCTTCCACCTGCCTTCTCCCCAATCTGCTGGTCCTTGGAGAGGCCAGTAATCATCTTCACGTCCTCATCTGTCAGCTCCCCGACGGCAACCTTGTTATCTTTCTTGGCCACATGATTGGCCAGGATGACGGTGGCAAAGACGGGGAAGCCATTGGTGGTGTTGAGGGAGCCATCGTAGTTGTTGTGGTAGATGCCGGTCAGCTCCTAGGGAGAGAGGCCATGCCGCTGGAGGCCCAGGTCCACCTCACACTGCCCTTCCAGCCTCCGCCACAGCTCATCAGGTTCTCTGCACTACAGCAGAGAAGCCAGCCCACGGAATGCCGGTAAACAACGTCCACGCTGCTTCCCCACAGCTGTGCACGGAGGCCTGGGTCCCAGCCTGATGCCAGTGTGATGGGCAGCTGCTCAAGGGGACCACTGGACCCCAGCCCCTTCCTGCCTGTGTCATGGACTCCATGAGCGCACACTTTCTCCGTAACACGCTGGGCCCAAAGACCAGGGACTGCAGTCTCTGACTCCAGGGCTAAAATAGACCCTCTCTTTCTTTAAACCAGTTGTCTCAGAGGTGGGCAGCTGGGGACAACATAAGCCCACCATTCTAGCTGGCCAATCCCCAAAAGGAAGCTACACTCCGAGGACCCAGGAGCCGACCTTCCATCCAAGGCCCCTGCCCTCTTGCCCACACTGCCTGCTGTCCACTATCTCATCCCCAAGAGCTGACCCTTATCCAAGGCCCCTGCCCCCTGGCCCACACTGCCTGCTGTCCACTCACTATCTCGTCTCCCGGCTTGCAGCTGTCGACCAGGTCAGCCAGGAGGATGGCATCCTTGGAGCGGGGCAGCCGGCCTGCCGCCACCTTACCGGGACTCTCCTGGATTCGGATGCGCTGGTAGTTCTGATAAATGGTCTGTGGGGACAGAGAAATAGCTGTGAGCCTTTCCTTGCTGGGAGGAGTGCTTCCTGTCCTGCCTGGCCTTGACCTTGGCTGGCCCCCCCACAAGGACAGGCAGGCAGCCTGGCCATTCTACCTCCCTACTGGGAAGTGAGGACGCACGGGAAAGGGTCTCAAGAGACCTTGTCCCACGTGTCACACACTATCTACAGTTTGACCCCAAATGTCCACAGAGACCCACGTGAGAAAAGTTTGGGCCTCACCTCATGCATTTCTAGCATGGGGGAGGAGGAGGAGTGGGAGGCCTCAGGTTGCTGGGGACAGGGGTATGCGGGCCGCTGGCTCTCTCTTCTTCATGCCTGCCACCACACACCAGTTCCTTTCTGCTCTGCCCTTACAAGCAGGATGGAATCCCAAAAACCTTGAGCCAAATTGCCTTTCCTCACCAGCTGGTCACTGCAGGCATTTTGCTATAGAAGCCAAGAAACGAGACGGTGCAATGCAAAGCACGCAACCGGATCTAAACGCATGGTGGGGTTCAAAGGCCCACATGTTGTGCCTAAGATCTCAAAGCAAGAGGCGTGAGCAGACCCACATGAGTCTGAAATGGTCCCAACCACACAGCTCCCCACTCAGAAGAGACCAGAATCCAGCCTGGACCACAGATGCCACACCGTGCCCGTGGGAATGGACAAGGAGGAGGTAGACAGGAAGTGACCGTTGGTGGGTGTCAAGCAAAGCCATAAACCAGAATGGCCCGAACACAACTATGCTTTTTATACACAAATAGAATTCTTAGAAACACATTCCATGCCTCAGTGGTTCCCACAGGGCTGGGCAAGGCCGATGTCTGCTTACCTCTTCCATGTTGACCTCGAAGGGCCCAGTGGACTGACACTCGGGACAGGAGCCCGGCTTCACTTCCTGGTTCTGGGACTGGCAGAAGGGCCCCAGCACGAAGCTGCACTTGCTGCAGTTGTACTTGACCATGCTGAGCTGAGGCAGGACGCCCGTGCAGCTGGTCACCACCCCGCTCGTGCGGATCAGCTGGTTCAGATGCAGCTGCCTGGGGATGCACGAGGCAGCGGCTGTGCTCAGGAGTGCTCACCGCGCTTCCTGGGGATCCAGGCTGCCCCGGAGCATGGGGCATGTCTGTACCCCAACAAGACCCGTGCTGGCCGCACTCCTTACAGGCCGAGCTCAGCCGGAGGCCCCCCCATGGGTCGGTCCCCTCACCTCAAGGACCGCAGCTCCTCCACGAGGGGCAGGTGTGAGATGCGGACGTGGATGTGCCTAGCGATACGGTCGTACTTGGGGTACATGGCCAGCACCACCTCCAGAGCAGCCTCATCGAAGATCTGCAGCAGCTCAGCAGGGGCCTCTGGCAGGAAGTAGGCCAGCACGTGCTCCCGGGCGGCCAGGTCCTCGTAGTTCACCACCAGGCTCTCCCGGTTCTCTGTGGGCAGGCGGGGAGGAGAAACACTAAGCCAGGGGCCTGCTGGGCCCAGGGAAGCAGCCCCATCTCACAAGGCCCACGCCAAGTAAAGGGCCACACCCCACTCCAGTCCCACAGAGCCACCAACACAGAATACAGTACAACTCAGTAGCAGCACATGCTCAGGACACATGGGCTCTGGGTTCAACTCCCAATGCCACAAAATGATTAAGATGAACAAAAAGCACAGGAGTAATCCAGGCTTGGTAGAGAGCTTGCCTAGCATGCACAAAGACGTGAGTTCAATTCCTCGGCACCACACAGACAGGCCGGAAGTGGTGCTGTGGCCCAAGTGGTAGAGCACTAGCCTTGAGGAAAAGTCCAAGGATAGTACTTAGGCCCTGAGTTCAAGGTCCAGGAATGGCAAAAGAAAAAAAAGGGGGGGGGGCCATTTTCAAGCATGTCAAAAACTAAACCCATCTGGGGTCCTACACTGCCATGGTTACAGTCACACAGCCCTTGTGTGTTCTGAATGACAGGGGCCCCTGGTCAGAACAGGCCACCGCACGCCCCACCTGCAGGACCCGTGCGCCCGTGCTAGCAGCCTGAATAACCTTCTGGAGAAGGACACCAGGAGGGAGCTGGGGCGGCATGTGTCGTGCCGGGACCCACCTTTGCACATGTCACTGATACGCTCCTTGAAGACGTTGTGGCCGTGGCTGTCCACGTGGGTACGCAGGAAGTTCTTGAAGCGGTGGTGGATCTCCAGCCGGGGGCCAGCCATGCTCACCCACTCCCGCACAGAGTGGCCCTTGAGGTCTTCCAGGTTCTCTATGCTCTCTATCATCTCCTCGTCCTCCTCCCCGTCCTCCGTGGCCCGCTCCACATGCCGGCGCTTGCGGGCAGGGCGGTCATCCTCGTCCTCATCACTGTCTGTGCAGGCAGGGAGCACCTGTGAGCAGCAGCCTTTCCCAGCACCACCTCACCTGACCCCAGACCGGGCCCTCAGCGGCCGACAGCCAAGCCTACCATACAGAAGGCCTCGTCGCATGCGGCCCAGGCCTCGGCCAGCCTCCCGGTCCCGCTGTCGCATGGCCCGCTCGGCTGCCTCCCGCTGGCTGGCGGTCAGCTCTTCCACGTCCTCGTCATCCAGGGCCAGTCCCTCGGCCTCATAGGTGTCCAGCTCCGGGATGGCACGGTAGTCCCTGAGATAGCCCAAAGGGCAGTCAGTCCCCCCAAGTTCCACCCAGAAACTGGCCTGCTGCAGAAGCTGCCCAGGTAGGCCTGAGCCTAAGGGAAGAAATGGAGGGCTAGACAAAGAGTCACCAAGCTCCAAGCAAGCTTGCTAGATACTCTGGGGAGGAGCAGCCCCACGTGCGCATGGGCTGCCTGTGCAAACACCCTTCTAGCGTCCAGGATGGGAAGGAGTAGGTGGGGGAAGTTCACAGATGTGCTGGGACATCCTATGTCCATGCAGGTGAGGTGGCCAGCCACACTGACCTCCAGTGTGGGGCTGGGAAACTCCACAAGGGCCCCAGGCTCTCATAAAATTCCACTAGTACACTACCTAGCGTACTCTAGGCTGCCAAAAGGAGCAGGGTAGAAGCAGAAACCTTACCCTGCCCTATACTGTCACAGCATACTGTGCTCCATGAAGCACTGGCCGTAGCAAACTACTGGCTTGGTTCTGAGTGGGTAAATAAATACACATCAGGCTCCCCATACACAGTGTGGTGTCACTTCCTGCCTGAGATGGCACCTATCTGATGCACCCCAAGGGGCCAAACCACCTCGAAATAGAGCTTGTCCCAGGCTCAGGGCAGGGGCCATGTAGATATTTGTGACACCACTCCTAATCCTCACCAAATTATCAATACAAACAGAGAGCCAAGAGCAGAAACTGACTCATCCGCCCTGTCCTGTACCAAAGGATTGTGAAGGGCAGGACTTACACTGGTCACAGGCAGAAGTTCTCATGCCTGCCTTGGGGCCTCCACATATGGCAAAAAAATTCAGTGGACCTGTTTCCCTGAAGCCAGCCCGGGGTCCAAGACCCACTGAGACCCATCTCAGCACCCAAGCTGGGCTACCTGACAAGCTTGTGGGGCCCAGGGTGGAAGTCAAGTACCTCTCCATGCCATCGCCAATGAGCTCTTCTCCATCCTCTTCCTCCTCCACGGCTCCCTCGGTGCCCAGCAACCCCTCAGACTCATCCTCGAATGGAGGAAGGTCCCGGCCGGGGCTGGAGGTCAGGGCGTCCGTGCGGCGGGAGCTCCGGCCTGGGCTGGAGGTGAGCGGATCGGTGGCCCGCCGGCGGCGGCCGGGGCTGGAGGCCGCGGAGAAGGACTCGGAGGATTCCTGCGGGAAGAGGGGGCGGTCAGCGCTCCTCCCCACGCCAGCCAGGGCTCCCGCCGGACCGGGGCGGTCACTCGGGCCCTCTCTTGTCCGCCAAGACTGAAGGGGAAGCCGGCCCACTGGACACGACGCCCGGGCGCAGGGAGCCCAGGGCGCGAGGGCCGCACCACGGGCGGACGGGGCCCGACCCCGCCGGGAGCCCGCGCCAGGCCAGGCCCGATCGGCAGGGGCGGAACCGTGGGGCGCTGACGTCCCGCCGGGGTGCGGGAGAAGCCCAGGCCCAGCGGGGCCCGGGCCCCGCCGCGGCGGAAGGCCGACCCGGCCCGGGCGCAGGAGGCAGCGGGGCCGGAGAACGAGAGCGCGGCCTGCACGCGGCCTGCACGCGGCCCCCCGGCCCCCGGCCGGCCGTCGCCCCGCACGGGCCCCGCACGCTTACCGCCATCGCCGCGCCGCGCTCCGCTCAGCACTTCCCGCCACAGCCAGATTTCGCGCGAAAAGTGGCCCACGTGACGCTCGCCAGCCCCGGAAGCGCCCGGAGGAACGAGACGTGGTGACGTTGGCTTGCGCCGGGCTGCGAGGGTTTCGGCCCCGCCCACATCCCCTGGAGGCCCGCCCACCGCGCAGGGGCCCCGCCCACCCGGAGCCCCGCCCACCCGGAGCCCCGCCCAGAGCGCCGTCGGCGGAGGTCCGGAAGCCGGAGCCCGGGCCGGTGGCCCTGACGCCCAGTGGCACCTCCCGGCCGTGTGACCTGGCGCGGCGCGGCCAGCTCGCTGGCACGGACGACTGAGGCGCGGCTGGCTTCCCAAGGCCTGCTCTGCTGGCCGGCGCGCGGGGCCGTGCGGGGCGGGCGCGGTCCGGGGCTGCTGGGGTGGCAGGGCCCGGGGTCCCGGGGTCCCGGGGTCCCAGCCGGCAGGGCCCGGCCCAGGGGGCGCTTTCCTCCTAGCCAGCTGCTGTGGTCAGTGGAAGACATTCCGGAGAGGACTCAGCGATGGAGAAGACTGTGCTCGAGAAGGAGGAAGGAAGGAAGAGGCCAGCGTGAGGCCAGCCCGGGCTACCTGGTAAGACTCTGAGAACAGAAATGGGTGGCTGAGATCTCAGCGTCACAGTTCAAAGCCAGCCAGCGCAGGAAACTGTGGCACTCTTATCCACCAACCAACCAGGGAAAAGCTGAAAGCGGAGGTGTGGCTCAACTGGTAGAACACCACCCTAGAGCAGAAAAAAAAAAGGCTCAGGACATTGCCTGCCAGGCCCTGAGTTCAGGTCACAAAAAGAAGAAAAGAAGAAAGAAGAAAGAAAGAAATGTGGCAGAGAAAGCACGTGGCAGGTTCGTGCTTTGGGAAGACAGGATTTCAGCCATCTCCACCATCCTGTGCTGTCTTCAGGGCCTCAGAGATTGGCCTTGGGTTGCATAGGGAGAATTGGAATCTTTGAAGGTGTCTTTCTGGCTGATGGATCCACTTCTGTGCCCTATAAGATTTCAACACCAAAGACTCAGTGTCCTGTCCTCATTTCCTTGTTCTTCTGTAGTCCTTTCTCTGCACCATTTTCTAGCCCAGCAGGCTTTGGCTTATCAGCTTACCTGCTGCCTGCCAAGTTGTACAGACCACAACCCCTGCCTGTTTTTCTACTAACTCCTCTCAGGTAGCTGCATTGGATAATGCCCATCTTGCTTCTGGTGACACTCCCAGCTGGCCCTACTACCTAGGGATTTCTATCACTCCTGTGACCACTTTGGGGGGGGGCATTTCAGTAGCAGCATCAAGCACTGCTCTGGCAGCCCTTCGTGTGCCTGGTCTTGGGGGTGGAGCAGCTTCTGAGAGAGCATCCTTCTCTAAATTGTCAGTTATCCAACTCCCTGCCCTGCTCTGGCCTGTGTGCAGAAGGGCCTGTGATGAAACTAGCCCTTGCCTCTGCCTGCATGGGAAAAACAAAAGATAGGTGCACTGGGTCGTTCCACAAATACGGAAAAGCTCCCCCCCCACCCGGAACTTGCATAAGGGGTCCAAAATTCAGAAGTAAAAAAATGCAGAATCACATATTGATAGTGACTTAAAAGTCCCCGACCCGCTGCACAAGTCTTTCTTCTTTTTTTGGTGTCTTTTAGCTTTCTTGCTCAAGGCTGGCATGCTATCCCCTGAGCCACAGCACTATTTCTTGAGTTTTTGTGGGTAAACTGTAAATAAGAGTTTCGTGGACTTTCCAGCCCGGAGTGGCTTTGAACCCAGGCACCCAGACGTCTGTGGTCTTCAACAGGCCCGACTCCCGGGCTGCAGCCTCCGCAGCCTCCCTGGGCCCCAGCGGCACCTCCCCAGGCCAGCAGCCAGGACTGATTTCTGCCAGTTGGAGGGGAGCCGGGGGATGCCGCAAGTTGGGGTGCTCGGCGGTTCTCCGTGGCCCGCGGGCGGCCGGGCCGGGGCCCCACTTGCGGGGTAAACCACACCCAGACCTCGCCCACCACCCGCGCCGCGTCCCGCCGCGCCTCCGTGCGGCCCCTTTAAGAGGCCGGCGGGAGGCCCCGCCCCCGAGCGCCGCGATTGGCTGGCCCGGCGCAGGCCCGCTCCTATTGGCTCCGGGCCGGGGCGGGCGGGGCCGCGCGGGGCCGGGGTGTTTTCGCGGCGGCGCTGGCTGGCGAGGCGCTCGCTGCGCCCGGGTCGCGGCCGCCGGAGCCCCGCGCGCCGCCCCCCTCCGCGTCCCGCCCGCCCCGCCGACCCGTGTCCGCGGAGCCGGGGTCGCCGCCCCGAGCGCCGCTGTCCGGCCCGGCCGCCGACTCGGCGCTGGAGGCCGGAGCCCCGCGGCCTGGGCGGCCGGGGCCGGGGCCGCCTGGGCTCGCAGGTAAGCAGGGCGCTCGCCCGGCCCCGGGGCGCCCCCGCCCGGCCCAGGCCGCCGCCGCCGCGCCAGCCCGCGGGGCCCCGCCCGGACGTCCGCGCCGCCCGGGTCAGGGGGCGCCCCCGGTCCCGGAAGGAAGTGAGCGGGGCCGGGCGCCCGGGGTCCCCGCGCTCCTCCTCACCGCAGCCTCCCGGGGGAGGAGCCGGGTGACAGCGGGGGGTGGGACGCGGAAGCAGAGGGGACCGGTCACGAGGAGGTCAGGTCACGCGGCGCCCCTGCCGGCCCCCGGGGCGCGGCGAGGCCTGGGCGGGAGGCCCGAGCCTGCGGGGAGCGCGCCTGAGGCTGGGGGCCGCCCTTCTGGGGGGCAGGGGCCTTCGGTGCGCGCGGCTGGGGGCCCCGGGCTGAGCCTCGGGCTGAGGGCAGGTGCGGCCTGAAGTAGATGTTGCTGTGCCCGTGGCACAGTGGACGGGCTGCCCACCTCTCCTTCCCTCCTCCCACCTCGCTCTCACCACGGGACACCTGTCCCAGCTCTTGGAGCTCCTGCGTGTCAAGTCAGGTAGGAGACAGTGCCTCTGCCCCAGGACAGAGCCCCTTTCCTCGCCTGCCCCCCCCTCCCCAGCGTGTGGTGGGGACACTGAGTGTGGTAAACAGTGTGAGGTGCTGTGGGCCGAGGCTGGCATAGACCCGTGCCTTGCGTAGGGACTGTCATGACTCATGGCGCGTCAGAGGTGTCCACATACCTCTGGAGGTTGGTCTGGTCTGTGTGGCCCGTGGCTTCCTGACTCTGCGGTGGCCTCTGGCTCAGATGGTGGCTCTGGCGCCTGCCTGCCTGGGCAGGAAGGTTTCTGTGGGAGTCAGAACAAAAGTGGCCTAGGCAGAAGAGGGGATTGAAGGTTTTGTAAGTGGGAAGTCCAGGGGGAAGGGCGGGGTGGGCTACAGCTGAGTCCAGGGGTCCCCCAGCTACTGTCAGTAGGGTCTTTCTGATCACCCCTCCCCCGTCCCAGCTCCAGTTCTCATATTTGTGGAGAGGGGGCAGCCTGCTGGGCCAGGCTCAGGTGGCACACACGTTATTTGGGCTGTATGGGCTGCACTGGCAGACAGCAGGGACCTGGGGCCCCTCAGAGGCTGACACCAGCCCCGCTCCCTGCTGGATGGAGGCAGGCGCTCCCCTTCGCCTGCCTGGCTCCGCGCTCTGCACACCTCCTTGCTCACACACTTCTCATTGTGCCTGGAATGAAGCAATATTGCACGTGAGGGGGTCGCACCGTCTGATCTGGCCGTGCCAGCCATCGTGGTCTCTTCTCCAGCCATCCCAGCCCCATTCTGCCCATCAGCTCAGCCTGCGTCCCCCTCAGTCAGGCCCTGTGCATGCACTGCCCGTCTTCCAGTGCTTTTCAGTCTTACTTAGGTCTTAGTTAAGTCTTACTTAGGTCTCAGCCCACATGTCATCTCTTGTGACTGACTCTCAGTCCCGAGCAGCTCCTTTTGTATTTGGAACCCAGGCTGAGGGTTGAAATCAGGCCACGGTAACAAGCTAGAAGGTGTCTGTACGTCACGCTGTGTGCAGGCAGCCTGAAATGTGCATGAAGGGCCCCGACATCTTCCCTCTGTGCTGTTGTCCTCCACGCATGCTCTGCCTCATGGTCGAGGATGCCTGCCCTTACTCCCGCAGTCACACCCATGGTCCAGCAATGAGAAAAGAAAATGTCCTAGTAGGAAATTGGCACCCCACACCTGTCCAGTTGCCTAAGACCAAGCCAGGAGGCTGAGGCCTGTGCAAGGACGCTGGGCCCATGAGCTCAGCATTCCAGGCTCTGGTGCTGAGAGAAGGATGGGCGTTGAGACCCCATAGCCCCCCACCATTCTGTCTACTCTGTCTTCTTTTCCTCCCAGGGGTTTTTTCTGGAGGTCTGCTTCTTAGGCAGAGCATTTCCTGCAGGCTCACCTATAAGGCCCTGCCTGCCTGGCCAGGTCCTCCCAAGACTGGGCTGGGCAGAGAGGGCCTGGTGCCATCTGAGGGCTGAGCACAGGACGCAGGTGTGCAGGGCGCTGTCTACTCCCTACTTTCCATAGCCCAGGCTGGGGCAGCCAGTGGCCTTAGAGAGGACAGGAGGCTTAAGCCCAGGATCTCAGTGTCATGCCCCCCCCCCCCCCACGGGCTGTTGCCTGTCCCTTTTCCCCAGCCATGGCCCTCACCTGTCACAGCTCCTGCAGAACTGAGAATGAGCTCCAGCCTCCTGCCTGGGGACAGCCCTGGGAACAGTACCCCGACACTGGCCTTGAATCCTGGCCTGCCTCAGCCAGCCGCCAGGACCTCTGCCAAAGCTCACCAAAGTGTGCCTGTGGTGCACGCCAGCTGTGTGTCCCTG
The DNA here is from genome assembly GCF_031878675.1 of Megascapheus bottae. Lineage (NCBI taxonomy): Eukaryota > Metazoa > Chordata > Mammalia > Rodentia > Geomyidae > Megascapheus > Megascapheus bottae. Next base: position 9,216,273 of record NC_143541.1, on the reverse strand, counting down.
CAGGAGCCACCATGTCCCCACCCTCATCTCCAGCCCAGCTCCTCAAAGGCACCCCCCCACATTCCTTCAGGAACCCCAGTAATTCATCCTCAGGTTTGGTCTTCCCACTCCTCACTGCCACCTAGTGGTGGGTGGCATGAACTGCCACCTGCATGCGCTTCTACCCAGTCTGCTAAGACCAGGTTACCAGGGCCCCTCTAAGTCCTCATGGCCTGCTTGCCCTGTAGAAGGTCCTGCTGATGTCCCCAGCATCCTCTGACTCCAGGCCACCAGCTGACACTTGTCACAGTTCTGGCTGACACTTGCCCTTTGTGTTGAGCGGGGGCATGACCCCTGTCTCTCCTAGCCCCTGGGACCCTGTGTGCTCACAGTTATATGTCTGGACAACCCTTGAGGCCCTGGAGGGTTGTTGGGATGCACAGGGCTGCTGTGATAGACGTGCCCAGCAGAGGGGCCTCAAGGCAGAGCTGGAGTGAGGACTGGAGACCCACAGGAGGTAGGCACATCTAGCCGGGCCTCTGGCCCCTAGTTTTCTGACCACATGGCTTCTGTCTCCCCAGGGCCACCGGCATGATGGACGCCCTGCAGGAGGTGATTCAGGACAATCAGAGCACAGCATCTCCCCCGCCCCTGGCACCAAACATCAGTGTCCCCCACCGCTGCCTGCTGCTGCTCTATCAGGATATCGGCACCTCCAGGTGAGTCACAGGCCTGCGCCAGCCCATTCTGCACGTCTGCTGCTGGGGTGAGGGGGGCCGGGTGTGCACACAGCTCCATGCTTCCACACCCCCCACCCCAGAGTCCACGTCTGGGGGCCGGGTGTGCACACGGCCCCGTGCTTCCACACCCCCCACCCCAGGGTCCGGTTCTGGGACCTCTTGCTGCTCATCCCCAATGTGCTCTTCTTCATCTTCCTGCTCTGGAAGCTTCCGTTTGCTCGGGCCAAGGTCCGTGTCACCTCCAGCCCCATCTTCACCACGTTCTACATCTTGGTAAGCCCTGGGCCCTGACGGAAGGCAGCACCGGCCGGCGGAGCCAGGGTCCCCACCGCTGGCTGTGGGAAGCTGCTCCTGGCGTGGCCGGGTCCCGCGTGACGGTCTGGGACTACCAGGCAGGCTGTGCAGCTCTGGTCCTAGATGAGGTCCCCTAGGGGAGATGCTGGCAGCCTTGAGCCAGCGCCTGGCCCCCGCCTCTGGGAGAGGCAGCGGGCCTCCCATCAGGACTGGCCTGGCGCTCTCATCTGCCTGCGCCTGCCCCACAGGCCCCCGAGCTAATCCAGCCTGTGAACCTGGGGGAGGGCACTGCCCCTGAAAGTTAGCGGGGAGCTGGCCCTGGGAAGGAGAGGGGGCCAGCGTTAGGTTGTCCTGCTCCTCGGTCCTCCCGTCCTCCCTTCCCTCCCGGCCTCCCAGCCCTCCCATCCTCCCTGTCCTCTTCGTCCTCCCGTCCTCTCCTCTCTGGAGACTGCTGCGCCCTGGTCCCCAGCCGCCCCTCCATCTCCCGGCTCCAGCCCCGTCTTCTCCCGGCTCCAGGTGTTCGTGGTGGCCCTGGTGGGCATTGCCCGAGCTGTGGTGTCCATGACCGTCAGCGCCTCAAATGCGGCCACCGTGGCTGACAAGGTGGGGAGGGCAGGGGATGGTGGGGGAGAGGGGTACCGCCCTGCCCGGCCTCGGGCTGGACTGACGCCCCGCGTGCGCCCTGCCCAGGTCCTGTGGGAGATCACCCGCTTCTTCCTGCTGGCCATCGAGCTGAGCGTGGTCATCCTGGGCCTAGCGTTTGGTGAGACTGCGGGGCCGGCCGGGGGGGGTGGACCCTCCGCACAGGACAGGTCCCTGACCCCCCCCCGCCCCCCAGGTCACCTGGAGAGCAAGTCCAGCATCAAGAGGGTGCTGACCATTACCACCGTGCTGTCGCTGGCCTATTCTGTCACCCAGGTAGGGACAGGGGAGGGGAGGGGAAGGGAAAGGAGGGGATCCTGGGAGAGAAGAGGAGGGGGAAGGGGGGATGCTGGGAAGGGAGGCACGGCCCCCCGGGGTGGGGTGGGAAGCCTGAGGCCGATGACAGCTGGGCACCGCCTGCCCCAGGGGACCCTGGAGATCCTGTACCCGGATGCCCACCTCTCTGCCGAGGACTTCAACATCTATGGGCATGGGGGCCGCCAGTTCTGGCTGGTCAGCTCCTGCTTCTTCTTCCTGGTGAGGTGTGGGGGGGTCCTGGGGGAGGGGACCCCTGCCCCTGGCCTTGGCCCACCCTCACGCCCTTCTCCTGCTCTGCAGGTCTACTCTCTGGTGGTGCTCCTTCCAAAAACCCCACTGCGGGACCGCATCTCCCTGCCCTGTGAGTGGGGAAGTGGGGACGGGGCGGGGGAGGAGGACGGGGCGGGGGGCGCGTCCTGTGGAGCCCAGCTCACCCCTTGCTCCCGCAGCCCGGCGCAGCTTCTACGTGTATGCCGGGATCCTGGCTCTGCTCAACCTGGTGCAGGGTCTGGGCAGTGCCCTGCTGTGTGCCGACATCATCGAGGGGCTGTGGTAGGTGGGGGGCAGGGGGCGTGGGGAGGGGCGTCTGCGTGCCCCGGAGGCCACCCACCCTGACCGCCTGCCCCCCGGCAGCTGTGTGGACGCCACCACCTTCCTCTACTTCAGCTTCTTTGCCCCGCTCATCTACGTGGCCTTCCTCCGAGGGTTCTTCGGGTGAGTCCGGGTCCCACCCCACCCCCGGCGCCTGGGCCCCCGTGTGGCCGCCCGTGGTACTGGGCGTGGGCTCCTCAGGACGCCGCTGAGCCCCTCCCGTGCGCAGGACGGTGCGCCACTGTGTGGAGCCCGGGCCCAGCAACAATTCACGTGTGGACGTGTGGACGTGGGGCTGCACTGGGCCCCTCCCCACAAAGCGCTGCCCGTCAGGCTCTTCCTGTGCACAGTGTGTTGGGGGGGGGCTGTGCCCCTCCCCTGCTGTCCCAGCTGACCTAGAAGGACAGGAGAGCAATAGGCAGAGGCAGTGGACAGCAGTCAGGCCCTGGCGGAGGCCAAGAGAAGCCCGCAGACCAGCTGTCTGGGCTCCGAGGAGAGGGCAGCTTTGAACCTTTTTTGGCCCTGGGGCTTGAACTCGGGGCCTGGGCGTTGTCCCCGAGGTTCACTCGCTCCAGGCCGTGCTCTGCCGCTGGAGCCCCAGGGCCACGCCAGCACTTGTAGCCATTGACTGGAGATGAGCGAGTCTGCTGACCTGAGGTCCTGGGACCTCGTCCTCCTCCGAGGCCCGGTCCCGGCGTGTTCTACCCCGCGGGCCTCCTGGGCGGGTGTGAGAAGCGGGGAGGCCTCCCCCCTCCCCTCCCCTGGGCCGTCCCTGAGCGGGCAGTGGGGCTGCGTGCCCCCTTTCCCTCCAGGTCGGAGCCCAAGATCCTCTTCTCCTACAAATGCCAAGTGGATGAGGCGGAGGCACCCGACGTGCACCTGCCCCAGCCGTACGCCGTGGCCCGGCGGGAGGGCGTGGAGGGGCCGGGGCCCGCGGCTGCCTGCTACTCCAGCACGCAGTTTGACTCCTCCGGCATGGCTTACCTGGACGACGTGGCCTCCATGCCCTGCCACGCGGGCAGCATCAACAGCACGGACAGTGAGCGCTGGAGGGCCATTAATGCCTGAGCCCACCCGGCCTGCCGTGGCCTGAGGCAGCCTGGCTGCCGGGCCACCTGTACCCCTGCCTCCGCTGTTCCAGCTGTGGAGCCTCCCCGTCCACCTGCCGCCCCGCCCTGCTCCAGGGCCGACCCCTGGGCGCCTGGATGGGCCCAGGCCTGCTGCAGCGGCCAAACTCAAGCGTGTATATTTTCTTGGTCTATTTTTTAATAAAAAGGAAAAGGGATGACAGCTGTTGACTTGGAGATTGGTAGCGATGCCCGGCTGTCTCTGCAGCTCAAGGCCAGGTGAGGGCCGTCTGCCCCAAGGGACAGTCCCCTGGGCTGGCCGCTGGGAGGGACAGGTGGCCGGGCGCTGCTGCGGGCAACACCCCAGGACCCCCAGGCTCCCACCAGTGTGCTGATAAAAGTCTCGGGCCAGATGAGCCGTGATGGGTCCCAACAGCCAGCGGGCCTTCTGCAGGCACTCACAGAGAGGTGTGGCAGCCGCCATAAGGGGTGTGAGCAGACGCACACCTGGGGCTTGGCTCCCACCAGCCACTCACTCACACCCAGCGCACTCCTCTGTCCGTTGTCCACGAATGGCTTGAATTCCCCTGCAAGGCAAAGGACTCGAGGTTAAGACTGCGTTCACAGATGCTCAGGACGGGCTGGGAGACATCTTAGCATTTGCCAGTTCACCCCCGCCCCCTTCAGTCTAGGTCTGGTAAGAAAAGGTTTTCCGCACGCCCCCTGGTGGGCGCGGCCGGCAATGCAGTAAGGCCTGCTCTGTGCAGGGCCTCGAACACCACCAGACTAGTGGACAGACACCTGGGTTTTACATTTCCTGCCCATCTCCACACTGAAAGAGGACAGGAGGACAACCCAGCTATGTCCCTGGATGGGGTGGGTCAGGGCCTGTGGGCTGTGGGGCCTGTTGTGCTCTGGTGTGGGTGTAGGGGGTGGGGCTGGCTTTCCATGCATGGAGGGAGGCCACAGGCAGTGAGACAAGCTCAGAAACTCACAGATGAAATACTGGAATCTCATGTGGACTGAAGTGTTAAAGAAAACCTTTTCCCCCTTTTTTCTTGTTATTTTGTCTGTTGTGGGGCTTGAACTTGGGGGCTGGGCTCTGTCCTTGAGCCTGTTTGTGCTCAAGGCCGGTGCCCTGCCACTTTAGGCACAGCACCATTTCCAAACATCTTCCTTCCTCCCCCCCACCCCCTCTTTTTGGTGGGTCATGAGGCTTGAACTGGGGGCCTGGGTGCTGTCCCTGAGCTCTTCAGCTCAAGGCTACAGTCCTACCCCTGGAGCCACAGCCCCACTTCTGGTTTTCTCGTGGTTAATGGGAGATAAGAGTCTCATAGTCTTTAGGGCCCCAGGCTGGCTTTGAACCTTGATCCTCAGATCTCAGCCTCTTGAGTAGCTAGGATTACAGGCCTGAGCCACCGTGACTGCCAGTCCTGGGGCTTGAACTCATGGTCTGAGCACCATCCTTGGATACTTTTTGCTCAAGGCTAGTGCTCTGCCACTTGACCCACAGTGCCACTTTCAGCTTTTTCTATGTGTGTGGTACCGAGGAATTGAACCCAGGGCTTCGTGCATGCTAGGCAAGCACTGCACCACTAGGCCAAACTCCCGGCCCCCAAACACGTTCTTTCAAGGAGACAAGCTCAGTAAGCTCAGAAGCTGGACTCTGGAAAGAGCAGGACAGCAGGTCAGCTTCCTGGGAGGCTGCAGGGCTTCCTTGTAAGAACACAGCTCAGATGAGCTGGGAGCAGGGGGGGGCGCTGGCTGGACCTCTGCTCGACACCCCAGGTGACCCAGCTCAGGCTCAGGCTGGCCCAGGTCTCCAGGGGGATTGGCTCTGGCCGCTTTGCTTCATGCTCAGATGGCACCCTCAGACTCAGCAGGAGGACAGAGACAGAACCAGTGCTCCTGGCACTCCAGGGAAGACGACAAAGGGTGGCTGTGTGTGGAGTGTAGCTGGGCCAAGAAGACTTAGGGAACAGGAGAGAGCCCAAGGGCATGGGTGGCAGGCCAGCCTGGGGCAGGGACTGCACCCTGCCACCCTGCCAGGCCCTCTGCCCTCTCCCTGCACCCCCATCCCTACAGGTTCTCAGGCCACAGTAGGGGTGGTTCTGACCCAGCCCTGGACTTCACCACTGGGGAAACTGGGCCAGAGGAAGCTGTGCACGTGTGTGCGTGTGTATCCCAGGATCTCCCACTTCCTGTGATACCAGGCCCTGTGCCTGAGCCAAGTTCCACCAAGTCATTTGACCCTGCAGGCCTCAGTGTCCTCTGTCTGGCGGGGCGAGGGTGTGGCTCCCGAGAAGGCTGTGCAGAGCTGCCCTCAGAACCTTCCATAGCAACTGCGCCCGGAATAAGGGGGCCAACCCCTTGACCACGGCCTGGATCTCCGGGCAGCTGCTGGGGTGTGGATGGGTAGAAGGATGGATGATGGGATGGGTAGAAGGATGGGTGGTGGGATGGATGGATGGGAAGAAAGGAGGGATGGGTGGTGGGATGGATGGATGGATGGATGGATGGGATGGAGGGATGGATAATGGGTGGGTGGTGGGATGGATGGATGGATGGAGGAATGGATGGAGAGCTGGATGGATGGATGGAAGGATGGATGGGTGGAAGGACAGATCGCATAGGTGGGTAGATAGGGGTGGAAGCTGCTCTCCCTTCCTGCAGACCTCACTAGTGGAGACCCTGTGTGCCGGCAGCTATGGCGCTGGCCGGCTCTCCCTCCCTAAGGGCAGCTGTGATGCATCTGGAGTCTTCGTTGAAAGATGCGGAAACTGGCAGAGGACAGGGCTGCAGGAGTGCTGCAGGTCCCCTGAGAAGAGGAGTGCAGATGCCGGGGACCCGGCAGGCCCAGGAGGGGCGGGGGGTGGAGCCACGCCCCCCTCCCCCGCCATTCTGTCCAGGGGTGACAGCCTGGGGCCCCTCCCTTCCCCGTCTGCATCCCTCTGCTCTGGGCTGCCTTGCCCATGGCCACCAGGGGGCCCCATCTGGAGCAGAAATGACCTGGCAAGCCTCCTCCAGGTAGGATCCACACCGGAGCCCGAGCCCGGAGCCCGACCCCCACCCCACCGCCTCCTCCAGCTTGGGCCGGCACGCAGGGCTGTCTCCGCTTTGTGCGGTGGCTGGGGGCAGCGTTTGGGCCACAGCCCCCCGGGTGGTGTTGCAGAGAGCACCCAGGAGCTTTCCCTTGCTGGGAGGGACGTGAGTGCCGGGGAGGAGAGGAGGCCTGCACCTCCCAGCCTTCCAGCTCCCGCCTGTGCCCTCTTCTGCTCACACCCCAAGAAATCCTGCCAGGGTCACCACAGACGCCCTGGTGGGGCGGCCAGCCCCTCTCCTGACCACCTGCCCCTCCTGCCTCAGCCCCCCCAGAGGACACCTTCCTCAGAGGACATGCTCACGTCCAGCCCACCCCCCTCCCCTCCCCTGATCTGGGAGCCCTCCCCCAGCAGGCTCCCTCCTCCCCAGAGCCCCCTCCCCCCCCAGCAGGACTCCCTCCTCCCCAGAGCCCCCTCCCCCAGAGCCTCCCCCCAGCAGGGCTCCCTCCTGCCCAGACCCCCTCGTCTCCCCCCCCCAGCAGGGCTCCCTCCTCCCCAGCCCTCCCCTCCCCCCAGCAGGGCTCCCTCCTGCCCAGACCCCCTCCTCTCCCCCCCCCAGCAGGGCTCCCTCCTCCCCAGCCCTCCCCTCCCCCCAGCAGGGCTCCCTCCTCCGGAGACCCCCTCCCCCCCAGCAGGGCTCCCTCCTGCCCAGACCCCCTCCTCTCCCCCCCCAGCAGGGCTCCCTCCTCTCCAGACCCCCCTCCTCTCCCCCCCCAGCAGGGCTCCCTCCTCCCGAGACCCCCTCCCCCCCAGCAGGGTTCCCTTCTCCCCAGACCCCCTCCCCCCCAGCAGGGTTCCCTTCTCCCCAGACCCCCTCCCCTCCCCAAGCAGGGGTCCCTCCTCCCCAGACCCCCTCCCCCCCAGCAGGGCTCCCTTCTCCCCAGACCCCCTCCCCTCCCCCAGCAGGGCTCCCTTCTCCCCAGACCCCCTCCCCTCCCCCAGCAGGGGTCCCTCCTCCCCAGACCCACTCCCCCCCCCAGCAGGGGTCCCTCCTCCCCAGACCCACTCCCCTCCCCCAGCAGGGCTTCCTCCTCTCTAGTCCTATCCCCACCAGGAACCCAGTCCCCTGGGATCCTCCCTCCCCAGGCTCCCTCCCCCTAGTCCCCCCCACCTGGCTCTCCTGCCGCTCAGCCAGTCTGCAACACACAATTTAGCAGTTAATTATGCACTCTGCTCACTAATTATTTTGTGTCTTATCTCCCTGCTCTGCTGATGGCAGGCAGAGCCTGGCTGGGGTCCCTCCCACCAGGGTGTGGGCACATAGCCCTCCTGTGGCCCCAATGGGCATGGTGGCCTCTAATCCCCTCCCCCGGAGCTCAGGGCCAGGGCCCCTCCCCGAGGACAGAGGATGCCCTGGCTGGGACTCTGGACTCTGGCCAGCTCTCTCCCCAGGGCTTCCGCTGTCTGCCTGGCTCCCACCCTGCCCCCACAGGACGAGGTGCCCAGATTCTCCTCTGCCCTCCAGCCTGCAGCCCTGGCTTCCGGGGGACACCTGGCCTCTGTGGCGGCCACCTTGCCTAACTTCAGGTTTCTGTGGGTGGGGGCCAGGCATCAGGGAGGGAGGGCTGGGAGGGAGGGAGAAGGCTGGGTCTACCAGGACACCTCCTGGAAGAGGCTCACCGGCTCTTCCTGAGGTCCAGCGATTCCGGCATCAACCTCATCTGAAAACACCTTCACAGGAAGAGCTCACTGGTTCAGCCTAGAAGATTAAACCTGGAGGACTCCGTAGTGTCCTGGGGCTCAGGCTGGCACCTGGGCCGCGGGCAGCTGTCCCCGCTCGCTCGGCTGGCCCCCTGGGCGTGACTGCTGAGGGCCTGAGTCTGTGAGGCTGTCCTGCGTGGTCCTGTCCACGCGCCACCCCCATCCCCCTGCAGCCTCGCCCGAAGGCCCCTCACTCCCCGGTTCACGCGTCCCCCTGTGCTGTGGCCATCCTTCTGGGGCCTGGCCGGCCATCCCCTGTGTCCCCACGCCAGCAATGGAGGTCCAGAGGCTGCTGCCTGGTCTTGGGACCTCAGGGAGGCAGGGCAGCCCCAGCTTCCTGCCAAGGGGGGGAGGGGGAGCCCAGGGGGGGTGAGGGGGGAAGGGGCGCTCAGGCCCAAGGGTGGGTCATGGCATACAGGGCTCCCAGGGCCAGATGCAGGTGGCTAGGCCGGCAGAGGCTAGCAGAGAGTGGTGTTAGGTCCCCAGAGCCCGGGGTCCCCCCAAGGCGGGCATGGGAATGGCCGCCAGGACCGGGAGGAAGCTTGGGGAGCCTCTGTCCAGTCCGGGGAGGCCTTCCTGCTGGCCTGGGCTTCTGTCCCTTCCCGCCTGGCTTCCTGGCAGCAGGACTGCCTCTGCGCCTGTCTGCTGCATTGCCACAAGCTCAGAAGCAATGGGGGCCAACTGAGCATAGACCAGAACTCCAGAACCTGACTCACCCCAGGTCTGTGGTAGATCGAGGCGCCATGAGTGGGAGCTGGGGAGAGAACTCGTCTCCTCCCACCGGCCCTATTTCAAAACAATGAAGCCGACCCCAGAGAGGCCACGCTCTTAACTTCAGTCCTCATGGGGACAACGGTGCATGTCTGCTGGCACTGTCCAGAGACGGGCATGGGAGACACGGCAGAGCTGCTCTGTGCCCTCCCCCCCCCAAGGCGCTGGGTGTCCCCAGGCAGGGCCAGAATTGACAGATGGAAGCCAGACTCCCCACGTCTCATCTGAGCTGCCTGCATAGAGGCCACGGTGGCCTCAGAGAGCTGGCTCCATGTCATCACGTTGTGTCCCAAGTCCTGAACGTGTCACCGTGTCCCCATGAGGCCCTGAGTCCTGTCTAATCCACACATGGGGAACCGAGCCCCGTGCTGAGGGAGGAGCTGGTGAGAGGCACAACACAGGAGCTCTGGAACTGTCTCTGCGCGCCCCGTGGCAGTGCAGGGGGCAGAGGCCTGGCCTGTGAGGTGGGGCTGCTGTGGGGCCCTGGGCTCGAGGCCCTCCCCTTTGAGCACCCCCCTTCCCTCCGGGAGGGCCTTCCCCTGCCTCGGCCCCTGCCTGGGCCCTGCCTTACCCAGCCGTCGGGGTGATCACCCTGGGCCTGGAGGGCGGCAGGTCACCTCCTGTCAGGACCTGTGGGCTGCAGCATCCATGTTCTCAGATGGCCCAGAGCCCAGGGCCCGCCCTGTCCTGAAGCGTCCTAGTGACATCGGGGCTCTGGGGAGGCATGGGTCACGGTGGGAGGGATGGGAGGCGGCCCTCCGGGGTGTCTGTGCGTGGGCGTGTTTGTGTGCACACATGCGGTTGTCTGGGTGTGTGGGTGAGTGTGGGGTGTCTGCCATTGTCTGCATCTCCCCACACGACTGCAGGCTGTGTGGAGGTGGCCTGTGTGCGCATGGGACCCCCATTCCGGCTGCTCCCCACTTCCCTCCTGCTAACGCCCATCACCTAGCAACCAGGGCCTTCCCTGAGGGAGGCCTCCGCAGACAGAGGGGACGTCTGGGGAGGGAGGAGCTGGAGGGGAGTGGTCTGTGGGGCAGAGGGGGTGTGGAGTGGGGGGGGTGGCCTGCAGTCCAGCCCTCGCCCCTCCCCAGCAGCCTCCGCTCCCTCTCCATGTGCACCTTGGCCTCCAGCACCTGGGGCAGATGTGGTGGCAGAGCCGTGGCCGGGATCTCGGGGCAGGAGGCTGCATGCATGCAGGGAAGGGAAGAAGGCTGTCTCGAGCTGCCAGGACCACAGGGGGAGCTTGGTTCCCTGGGGACAGGGGGCCCTGTCATCTCTGTCATCTCTCCGGCAACCCTGCCCAGGTTTTCCCTGCCCGTTGTCTCACGTGGGTCATAGGGGTCTGGGAGCAGGAGCACGGGGGATGAGACGGCAGGGATGTGTGCAGAGCGCCAGGACACAGTGTGGCTCCAACACAGGAATCCACGCTTTCTTCCCTGGTCACAGCCTCGCTTCTCCACCAAGTCACACACACTGCTCACCACAGATCTGCCCACTTGCACGCACACACGCACCTCAGCACGCAGTGTGTTCTGGACCCTGCACTGCCTCCCTCCCTCCCTCCCTCCCTCCCTCCTCCTGTGGCGAGTCTTTCCTTCTAAACGGCACCATGGACTCGTCCCATCCCCTACCCAGCATGGGCTGCCCGACCCCTCGTCCATCCTCTCCCCAGGCTGTGCCCCTGGTATGCTTTGGTGCGTTCTGGCAGGGCAGTGCTTTCCCAAAGGTTGGCCCTTTTTCAGGGCTTATGTGTACTCCCACTGGCCCATCCACTATCCGGGCTTACCTCTGTACAGCCAAGGTGCCCTGGGACTGGAGGGAAGTAAAGCTCCTGTGAATAAACCATTGTTTTTGTAAAACTTATTAAGAACAGTTTTCCAAATCCTGTTACAAAGAGCAATCGAGGGTGTCTCCGAGGCTTGTCCCGGCCCCCCGTTCTCTGTCACCACTAGCGTCCAGGCCTTGGCTCCACTCTGTCTCAGGGCTGGGGATATGGCAGGCCTCGGTGTCTGACGAGAAAACTTCTTCATGGTTTTCAAACTGTCTTGGCTCTGCCTGGAGGTTTGCTCGTCCATATAAATATTGCATTCATCTTGTTAATTTCCACAAAAAATTATCTAGATTTTGATTAGGAGTAAATTGCAGAGAATTACCCTGGGGAGAATTTGCATCTTTATACCATCAAATCATGGTTCATGCACATATGTATTTATGTTTTCATGTACTTAGGCTTTCCCGTTTTGTTCTTAGCTATTTGATAGGTATTTAAGCAACGATCAGTGGAGTCTTTTAAGTTTTATGTTCTGTTCGTTAGATAGAATTCAATTAACCTTGGGTTAATTCTAATAGCCTCTCTTGGCCCCTCATCGTATAATGGACAAGCGGCTCCAGCCTTGGTCATCCCCCCTCTTCTCACATTTCTTTTTCTTGGGTTTGTTCTCCTCACTCTTCTGCCTGGACGTGTGAGTGTAGGCCTGAGGCGGGGGGATGACATGCCCGTGAGGATCCTATCTGGGCCTGCAGCTCGGGAAGGCTTCCTTTCTGGCCTCCTCTCCCAGGATTGAAAACATCATGAAAGTATATGAATTTTTAATAAAAATTTCATCTTTTGAGGTGCTTGTACTCTTTCCCTACTTTTGTTCTATTAATAAGATGATTGCCAGATGCTGAGCCAACCTATTCTGTTAGGGATGAATCTGTCTTGCTGCGATCAAATGAGATTTATTTGGATTCAATTTATTAGATTCAATTGGCTAATATTAAATTCAGAATTTTTCCATTTATTTCCTTGAGTGATATTTCTTTTCTCATTATGTCTTTATTAGATCTTGGCATCAAGTATATTCTGGCCTCATAAAACAATTTGAGAAGTGTTTCTTTTTTTCTTCTTCTTCTTCTCCAGGTTCAAATTTCTGATATAGTTTGCTGGTATGACCTCTGAATCTAGAGTTTCCTTTGTAAAAAGATGTTTAATTATGCCTTTAGTTTCCATAATAGGTCCATTAGTTGTTCTAAAACCTGTACTATTTTCTATTCCTTATGTCGGATATGGTGACATGCTTTCCTGTTTTTATTTCACAGTAGTTTTCAGACATGAAGCACAACACTGCCCGGTGTTTTTGTCTTTGGGGCCTTTGCAGCTGACCTGGGTGTGTTTGGGCCTCTCCTCTTGACTTGACTAAACTCATCCAGCATGTCCAAAGCCCGTGGGTCTTGGTCCCTTCTATTGTGTACTTGTTTCCCACCTTGCTCTGTTCTGCTCCTATTTTCTCTGTACTACGTTTTGAAATCAAGAAGTTGGATCTTCCTCCTGTGTTCTTGGAACCTCTAGGATTCTGCTGAAGCTGGGAACCGGGCTGTCCATCCCAGAGGGAGCCCGCTGGGACCGAGAGCCCTGCCTTCGCTTGCCGTGTGGCTGTCAAGGCAGTGTTGGCTCTTTCAGTCCACTGCCATGGTTTTCCATGTTTGATTAGCTCTGGTGGGTGCTGGCCTCCTGGCCCTGCCATTAAGGGTGAGCAGCTGGCCTTCCCACAGTGAAGATGGCGTGAGGGCACTCAGAAACTGCCGCTCTGCCTGGGGTGATTTCAGGTGTTGAACCAACCCTGCATTCCTGAGAGGAATCTAACTTGATTGCAGTGTATGATTCTTCCGATTGTGGTTGGCTTCACATTCATTTAAGACGAGAAGGCAGTCTTGTGCCCCGTCCTCTGTGGTGGTCATCTGACCCTCACGCCATGAGAGGAGCCCAGGGCTGCCAAGTTCAGTGGGGAAGCCACTGACAGACAGGGATTCTGAACACGACTTCACCTGTGGTGTTGGCTTGGATTTGGGTTGTTTGCTTCTTCTCCAGTCAGTTCTGTATCCATCTGTGGAATGGGTCCCCTTCTTCTAATTGGAATTGGAGGGGCAGAAAATTGTCTCTACCAGAGCCATTCTCGGTGATTGTCACCTGTAACGCCAGCAACTCAAGTAGTCAGCTCAGAGAAGAATGTTGGTGAGACTCACCACTCCCACAAACCAATCAGGGGTGGTGGCTCACGCGGACATGAGCAGGAAGATTGCAGAAAAGAACTCCAGAACAAAGGCCCGGACATGGTCAAGTGGTAGAGTTATCTGTCTAGCAAGCTTGGGCCCCTGTGCTCAAACCCCAGAACCATCAAAAGAGAAATAAGAACAATTGCCCACATGACTCCTTTAAAACCTCACCTCTGTGAGGGTGGTAGTGACATCTCCTCCTTTGTTTCTGAGTCCAGGACTTTGGAGTTTATCTACTTTCTTCTTGATTAATTTAACTACCATGTTGAATTTGTTGGTCTTTTGGAAGAATCACCTCTGGGTTCATTGATTTTCCTCTATGGTTTGTGTGTGTGTGTGCACACGTGCAATGCTAGTGCTCTACCTCTTGAGCCATTGCTCCATTTCGGGCTTTTCTGGTGGTTCACTGGACATAAGAGTCTCATGGACTGCCGGGGCCAGCTGGCAGCAAACCAGGGCTCGCAGATTGGGATTCCTGAAATAGGGCAGGGACTAGGAAAAAATAGAAGAGAGACAAACAGATGGGGTTCAGGAGGGCTACAGCCCAAATCAGGAGCCACAGCTTAAGAAGCCTGTAGCCCAAGACCGTAGCCCAGTTTATTTCCAGTTCTCAATCTTAAATACACTTCTTTAAACTAGGGAACTGAGAGGGGCTACATTCCTACAAACAGTATCAAGTCTGAAATAGGTTGAATGAGAAGCGATCAAGTCCCAAGCAGGTTAAATGAGAAGCTATTGACACAGCCCAAAATCATGATAAGAGCTTACTTCCTTGTGTACTCAATTGTGCGGGTCCAAGGTCACTGACCCCACAGTCATGGTCACTGACCCCACAGTTGGTCCCCAACAATGGACTTTACTACCCGGGCTGGCTTTGAACCATGATCTTCAGACCTCAGCCTCTGAGTAGCTAGGATGACAGGCGTGAGCCACCATGCCTGGCTTTCTCTACAGCTTTTATAATCTTTTTAATTCATTATAACTCTAACCTTTATGGTTCCCCTTCCTTCTGAGAACCTTAGGCTTCCTTTGCTTTTCTTTTTCCAGTGTCTTGAGGTGGTCCTCGAGGCTGCCGTGGGTGAGCAGGGTCTGGGGTGGGTGAGGGGACACTGGCTGGGGTCCGGGCCTGCAGTGGTGAGCTTCCTAGCCCGCTTGGCTCCTCTGCTGGGATCTGCAGCTCTGACCCCTTCCTTCCACCTCAGGCACAGCTGCCCTTCCTCTGCCGCTGTCTCTCAGGCCATGCTTGGGAGAGGCAGGCCTAGAACAGCTGGCTGGGACAAAGGCTGGGGAGTGTCGCTGCCTGCCTGTTTCTCTGTGCACACGCACAGAGCAGGGCCACCGTGGCAGGGGCTGTGTCTCTGTGGCCCAAAGCTCAGGGCAATGTGAGGAGGTGCCGGCCCCGGGGACAGCAGGTCTGTGAAGTAGTCCAGACAGAGGTGGGCCTGTGGCCAGGCGGGAGCCATGGGGGTGGATGCAGGAAGGCCTCTCTCCACCCGCCAGGATGCAGTGCTGGTCTGACTGATGCTCTGTGGGTCTGATGTTGGGTTGCCGTGGCAACTGCGCCTGGGCTTCCTGGGGCTGTGAGCTAGGCAGGGAGGTGGGAGCAGGGACAGGCTTCCGTGCTAGCCTCGGGCAGCTCTGTGCAGGGCAGGGAGAGGGGACCCAGGCGTGGCCCTGGCTCCAGGCCAGCACAGAATCTTCCAGGCTGCCTTGGGGAACACCAGAGCCTGGGGTGTGTCCTTGGGGCTCTCTGGTCAGTGTGGAGCGGGGGAGGTGCTGCCATGAGGCAGGCCCAGAGCCCTGCTCTTCAAGAACCACAGATGCCTTCCTCGTGGGGTAATTGCAGGCCGCGACCCCCAGGCCGGCCGAGACCCCCAGGAGGGCAGAGAACCCCAGGAGGGCCGAGACCTCCAGGAGGGCCGAGACCCCCACACAGGTCACACACATCCACAGCCATCATCTTGGGGACCAGGGAGGAGGATGCACCCTGCAGTCCTGGCTCTGCAGCTGGTGACTCCACTGAGTAAGGCCACAAGAACGGGACACGGGACACCACACTGGCTACAGTGATTTCTGACTGATGCACAGGCAGCCAGCTGTTCCTGGAGGGTGGGGCAGAGCTGCCACTGTCCCTGTCACCTGTCCTCACCTGTCCCTGCCCTCACCTGTCCTCTGTGCACAGGCCTGGGGAGCCTGACCTCACCTGCCCTCTGTCTGAGGACCTGCTGTGTGGGTCACGCCCTTCTCCTCCGGTGGACACGTGAGCAGCCAGTGTGTGTACGTCCTGGATATCTTGAAAGTCAAGTGGTGGTGACCCTTCTGGGGAGTGGAGGAAGAGCGGGTCTCCCGGGAGGGCTGGGGAGGACTGGCTTTCTCCATTAGAAGACTGTGCCCACCAGGAAGCACCGAGGCCCCCCTGCCCCCTCACCTCCCAGCCCCTCACCTCCACCCTGTGTGTGTCAGCCCTGAGCTGATGGGCAGCCCGTGCCGGCAGCCACAGTACCAGTATGAAAAGCCACCATGCGATGTGGCCACGTGGCAGGACCACGGGATGCCACCAGCCTCCGAGGACGTGCTGAGAAAGCACCACACGTCATCCTCGTGGTCTGCACCAAGGCCAGCGCTCGGCTGTTCCTGGTCAACAGCAGGGCTGGCCACCCCGCAGCCAAGCACCGCTGACCTGTTCAAGCCCTCCCCTGCCTCACTTCTGCCTCTGTATTCCTCGGTGGTGCTCGGGCCCGAACGCCAGCGTTCGCCATGAGGCAGGCACTCTGGTACCGGAGCCATGACTATGGCCCTTTGGCTTTTGATGTGTCTGTGTCTGTGTTTTGACCAGTGTGGGGCCTGAACTCAGAGCCTGGGCGCTGCCCTGAGCCTCTTTGTGCTCAAGGCTGGCACTCTACCACCTGAGCCACAGCCCTACTTCCTGTTTTCCGGTGGTTAACTTGAGTCTCACCATCTTTAGTGCCCGGGCTGGCTTTGAGCTGGGATCCCTAGATCTCAGCCTCCTGAGTAGCTAGGATTACAGCTGTGAGCCACCGGCGCCTGGGTGATCTAACTTGAGAGCCTCCTGCAGTTACGACCCCAGGTCCCAGCAGTTTTCTCTGATTTGCTGAGCTGGTGACATGAAGACCAGCAGAAGGGGCAGGCAGATGCTCCGGGCAGAGGTGGGCTGGAAATCTGAGTCGCCCTGGCACAGCTGCCCTGAGTGGTGGGAGCTGGCGGTAGGGGTGGGTAGCGGAGAGCTGTGGCACCCACCTTCTGTGGGAGGAGCACTGAGGGCCCAGTACCTCCACACCCTCAGGCCTAGGCTCCTGGCCACACCTCCCCTGCAGATGCAAATGCCCCTAAGGCCAGAGCAACAGGGAGCTCCCGGCCTGCCCTGCGAGGACAGAGAAGGGCCGAGGACAGAGAAGGGCCGCCAGCCAGCGGGGCTTGTCTGGAGTTGGTAGGGGTGCTCAGAAGCTTGAGCACGCCCCCCCCCCCAGGCCTGTCCTCTCTGTGGCCGCCCGTGGCGCCCCAGCCTCCATGTCCAGGAGTTTTGTAGCCCTCAGGGTGGTCACCTGTGCTCAGGGGGGGCTCGCTGGGCACGGACCCACAGTGTTCCCCCTGTGCTTTCATAGGACACCCCCCCAAGGGCTCTGGATGACTCCACGTGAAGAGGCTGCAGGGAAGCCGACAGCGTCAGACCCCATGGCTTGGGCGTCTTGGGTGCTGTTGCGATGTTCATCAGCTGGTAAGCGAAAGGGCTGCGGCCCTGGAGGGCCCCTCCCCGCCAAGGCGTCTTCTGGGGGGTCTTTGAGTGCTCAGGGAACACCGTAACCTTCCACGGGGCTGGCTCCCGGCCGCCAGAGGCAGCGACTTGAGAGCGTGTGTGTGTGTGTGCATGTGTGAATGAGAGCATGCATGTGTGCATGTGTGAATGAGAGCATGCATGTGTGTATATGTGTGAATGAGAGCATGCATGTGTGCATGTGTGAATGAGAGCGTGTATGTGTGTGTGCATGTGTGAATGAGAGCGTGTATGTGTGTGTGAATGAGAGCGTGTGTGTGTGAATGAGAGCGTGTGTGTGTGAATGAGAGCGTGTGTGTGTGCATGTGTGAATGAGAGCGTGTGTGTGTGCATGTGTGAATGAGAGCATGCATGTGTGTATATGTGTGAATGAGGGTGTGTATGTGTGTACATGTGTGAATGAGAGCATGCATGTGTGTATGTGTGAATGAGAGCGTGTATGTGTGTGTGCATGTGTGAATGAGAGCGTGTATGTGTGTGTGAATGAGAGCGTGTGTGCGTGCCTGCGTGCGTGTGTGTGAACAGCTCCCCGGTGTGAAGACACTGGCGGGTGGGTGATCTCATGTGGGGTGAAGCGTACTATGGGAGAACCCAAGCAGGCCTCTGTGAGAGGGGGTGTGGGTCGTGGACCCCGCGGGAGCTCGGCAGGTGTGGTCACGGCTGAGCCCGGCACGGAGGAAGCCGAGGAGGCAGGGGCGGCGGGCAGTGGGACCTGGCGGGGCGGCCGCAGGCCTCGGGCCTCTGAGCCGTGGCGGGATGGATGCAAGCAAAGCTGTCAGTGCGATAGGGCGCGGGGGAGGGTGGAGGGGAGCTCTGGGCCGCTCTCCTCCAGTGACGCCCCAGGGGCCCTCCTTCCGAGATGCATGGCCTGTCGTCTCCTTGGCTGCTGGGCAGGTGTCGCGGACACAAAGGCCCTGCTTCTGCCAAGCTGCCCCTCCGCCAGCCCAGCTCTCCGCGCTCGGCTGTCGGGCAGATAGGACGCGGGGCTGTGCACCTGTCAGACGTGACGCTCCAGCTCGTCCTCCTGCCCGTTGCCAGAGCCGGGGCTGGGCACTGGGGAAAAGTAATTTATTTTCTAATTACAAAAGACGATGGTCTTGAACAAAGCGAGGAGACGGGGACACTCCCAGCGCAGCCAGCGGGGCTTCCGTCTCCTCGCTGGGGTCCCTGGCAGGGGAGAGGTGGACAGCGCTGGCCGCCCCAGCCGGTCACTTCTGTGAGGCCTCGAGGCCTGGGGCAGCCCAGTCTGTGCTCTGCGGTGCCCCGGGGCGGGGAGGGGGCACGCCTGCCATCCCTTGCACATTTCCTGGTCTCCCCTGTCACCTCCTTCCCCCCAGACACACGGTCACCACTCCTCCATGCAAGAGCAGCCGCTGCTGGAGCCAGCGATGGGCAGGGCGCTCGGCTGCTGGAAGCTGTGGCCCCCGGGGCTCCCCAGAGGCAGAGCAGCTGACTGCCTGACTGCGCGCGGGCGCCCAGGGTGCTCCACGGTGGAAGGAAAACGCTCCATCTGGGTCCCAGCAAGGAGAGCAGAGGCCCTCGCCCCTTCCATGCCCGCGTGTGTGTGCAGGTGCATGCATGTCCATGCACGTGTGGAGTGCCCTGCCCCTCCTGTGTGTGTGCAGGTGCACGTGTGTCCATGCACGTGTGGAGTGCCCTGCCCCTCGTGTGTGTGTACATGTGCACGCGTGTCCATGCACGTGTGGAGTGCCCTGCCCCTCCTGTGTGTGTACATGTGCACGCGTGTCCATGCACGTGTGGAGTGCCCTGCCCCTCCTGTGTGTGTTCATGTGCACGCGTGTCCATGCACGTGTGGAGTGCCCTGCCCCTCCTGTGTGTGTACATGTGCACGCGTGTCCATGCACGTGTGGAGTGCCCTGCCCCTCCTGTGTGTGTACATGTGCACGTGTGTCCATGCACGTGTGGAGTGCCCTGCCCCTCCTGTGTGTGTACATGTGCACGCGTGTCCATGCACGTGTGGAGTGCCCTGCCCCTCCTGTGTGTGTACATGTGCACGCGTGTCCATGCACGTGTGGAGTGCCCTGCCCCTCCTGTGTGTGTACATGTGCACACGTGTCCATGCACGTGTGGAGTGCCCTGCCCCTCCTGTGTGTGTACATGTGCACACGTGTCCATGCACGTGTGGAGTGCCCTGCCCCTCCTGTGTGTGTACATGTGCACGCGTGTCCATGCACGTGTGGAGTGCCCTGCCCCTCCTGTGTGTGTACATGTGCACGCGTGTCCATGCACGTGTGGAGTGCCCTGCCCCTCCTGTGTGTGTACATGTGCACGCGTGTCCATGCACGTGTAGAGTGCCCTGCCCCTCCTGTGTGTGTACATGTGCACGCGTGTCCATGCACGTGTGGAGTGCCCTGCCCCTCCTGTGTGTGTACATGTGCACGCGTGTCCATGCACGTGTGGAGTGCCCTGCCCCTCCTGTGTGTGTACATGTGCACGCGTGTCCATGCACGTGTGGAGTGCCCTGCCCCTCCTGTGTGTGTACATGTGCACGCGTGTCCATGCACGTGTGGAGTGCCCTGCCCCTCCTGTGTGTGTACATGTGCACGCGTGTCCATGCACGTGTGGAGTGCCCTGCCCCTCCTGTGTGTGTACATGTGCACACGTGTCCATGCACGTGTGGAGTGCCCTGCCCCTCCTGTGTGTGTACATGTGCACACGTGTCCATGCACGTGTGGAGTGCCCTGCCCCTCCTGTGTGTGTACATGTGCACGCGTGTCCATGCACGTGTGGAGTGCCCTGCCCCTCCTGTGTGTGTACATGTGCACGCGTGTCCATGCACGTGTGGAGTGCCCTGCCCCTCCTGTGTGTGTACATGTGCACGCGTGTCCATGCACGTGTGGAGTGCCCTGCCCCTCCTGTGTGTGTACATGTGCACGCGTGTCCATGCACGTGTGGAGTGCCCTGCCCCTCCTGTGTGTGTACATGTGCACGCGTGTCCATGCACGTGTGGAGTGCCCTGCCCCTCCTGTGTGTGTACATGTGCACGCGTGTCCATGCACGTGTGGAGTGCCCTGCCCCTCCTGTGTGTGTACATGTGCACGCGTGTCCATGCACGTGTGGAGTGCCCTGCCCCTCCTGTGTGTGTACATGTGCACGCGTGTCCATGCACGTGTGGAGTGCCCTGCCCCTCCTGTGTGTGTACATGTGCACGCGTGTCCATGCACGTGTGGAGTGCCCTGCCCCTCGTGTGTGTGTACATGTGCACGCGTGTCCATGCACGTGTGGAGTGCCCTGCCCCTCGTGTGTGTGTACATGTGCACGCGTGTCCATGCACGTGTGGAGTGCCCTGCCCCTCCTGTGTGTGTACATGTGCACGCGTGTCCATGCACGTGTGGAGTGCCCTGCCCCTCCTGTGTGTGTACATGTGCACGCGTGTCCATGCACGTGTGGAGTGCCCTGCCCCTCCTGTGTGTGTACATGTGCACGCGTGTCCATGCACGTGTGGAGTGCCCTGCCCCTCCTGTGTGTGTACATGTGCACGCGTGTCCATGCACGTGTGGAGTGCCCTGCCCCTCCTGTGTGTGTACATGTGCACGCGTGTCCATGCACGTGTGGAGTGCCCTGCCCCTCCTGTGTGTGTACATGTGCACGCGTGTCCATGCACGTGTGGAGTGCCCTGCCCCTCCTGTGTGTGTACATGTGCACGCGTGTCCATGCACGTGTGGAGTGCCCTGCCCCTCCTGTGTGTGTACATGTGCACACGTGTCCATGCACGTGTGGAGTGCCCTGCCCCTCCTGTGTGTGTACATGTGCACACGTGTCCATGCACGTGTGGAGTGCCCTGCCCGTCTTCGTGTGCTCATGTGCCCCGTGTGTGCACACACGTGGGTGTACCTGTGTGTTCATGTGCGTGAGTGTTCTCCACTCTGCCCCGTAGCCTGTCCCTGAATGGCTGTCCGTGGCTACGGCACTGGCCAGCCTCCCAGCACTCACAGCGCTGCCTGGCTGCCCCCTGCGCCCCTTGAGGGCAGGTCACCGCCTTCCCCGCATGGTCACCGGGCGGCGCGCACCACCTCCATGCCGACCTCCACTAGGCCATCAGTAGCTCCGTTCCCGGCCCCCCTCCCCCCCCACAGGGAAGGCAGCTCCCTCACATGCCTCCCTCCTGCTCCCTCACCTGGCAGCCACAGGAAAGCCTGAGGTGAGGTTTCCTCTCCCCAGCTCTGCTCAGGAACATTCTGGGAAGACCCCCCGGGCTCCTGGCTCCCCGGGCCCCCACCCCGCCTCTCCCTGGATTTGGGGGAGCAGGGCACGGGACCCTTGATCTCTGATAGAGGTTCTCTCAGCGTCAGCGCCCTCTCACCTCAGCCCCAGGGTGGCCTTCTCCAGGCCTCTCTGTCCCTCTCCAGGGTCAGCACCCACTTTCTCCAGACTTCTCCCGCTCCCTTTCCCCAGGGGAAGCCCTGCTCCCCCAGGCCAGGGAAATCCGTGTGGTCAGTCGTGGCTCGGCTCTGTGGGGCGGGCTGCCTGCCCTCCCTTCCTCTCCCCATCTGGCCAGGTGTCCTGGGGCAGATCCAGCAGCCCCTGGCTGGGCAGCGCCGGCTGCAGGCTGGTCGTGAGGGCCAGGTGTCTGGATGTGGTTGGGCACACCGGCTGCTCCTCCAGCTTCCTCCATGGCGGCCCCTTTGTTTCCAGCACCTCCCGTGGCTCCCAGCTGTGGTGGCTGGGCCCCTGGCCTCTCTCAAGACCTCCTGTGTCCACATCCAGCCCTCCAGTGAAACCTCAGAGCCCTCAGAGGCCCGCTGGCTGCCCAGCGTCAAATCTCCCCGCCCCGCCTTCCCTCCCTCCCTCCCCTCCCTCCCCCTCCCCGCCCCGTTGGGGTCTGCAGCAGGAGCTCAGCACCCCAGCTCCACTGCCTCGCCGCTGACCACAGGCCTGGGCTGGCCCAGGCAGCACGGGTCCCGGTCCCCACTTTTCTGCGGCCCTGCCAATAGCAGCACCCCAGGCTCTGCCTGTGTTTGTGGGGAGCTGTGGTTTCTACCTCACAACCTGTCCAGCCTGGCCTGCAGGCCGACAGGATTGTGCCTGGACTGGGGACCAGGCGGAGCTGCCCCTGGACCGAGGAGAGCAGAGTCCCGGCAGCCCTGAGCTTGTCCGGCCGGCGGCCCCACCCCCTGCCTAATTAACGCGTGGAGTGGACGGCTGCTTCCTAGCTGTCTCATCTCCGACATTTTTCATGTCTAACCCACCGAGGAGAGCTCCGGGGGACTTTGAAGTCCTGGGTACAGGAATGGAGATGTCACCCCGGCCCGTGCCAGGCGTCCTAATGAGCCCGAGGTGGACCCACAGCCAGGAAAGCGTCCAGCTCTGCCACGCATGCTGGAGCCTGGGCTTGAGAGCTGAGCTGGGCAGGGGGAGTCAGCTAAGGAGCAAGTGAGGTCAGCGAGGATTAGGGGGGCTGGAGGGGAGGATGTGGACAGTGGGGGAGGGGTCTGGAGGGGAGGATGTGGCACAGTGGGGGAGGGGTCTGGAGGGGAGGACGTGGCACCACGGGGGAGGGGGCTGGAGGGAGGCTTCCTGCCTTCCCAGGGCAGCCCCTGTGGCCTAGCTGCTGTGTCTGGCCACTCCCCCTGGCCTCTGTGTCCAAGGAAAGGCACTGAAGGATGCAGCCGCGGCCCTGGCGGGGGGCTGTCTGGGGCTGCAGACGCTGGGCCTTGGTGTCTCTGTCAGGCCTCTGCCGGTCCCGGCGGCTCTTGAGCAGCAGGGGCCCTCGCTGGGCCAGGCCTGCAGTTTAACCCAGGATTCCAACTCGGGCAGGCACTCTCCACTTGAGCCACGCTTCTGTCCCTTTTTGCCGGTTGCTGATGTCCTCCTCTTTGCTTCCCAGTGTAGTGGGGCCCAGCTTTCACAGATTAGGACGAGGCCTTGCAAACATTTGCCTGGGCGAGTCCCAAATCTCCCTTCGCCTCATGCCTGCCTCCTCCTGGGTAGAGGATGGCAGGCTAGAGCCACTGCGTCTGACCCGGAGAAAAGCGCCGTCTTTTCTGGTAGCATGCACTGCGGTGGCGCTGGTGTGTGCGTGTGCACGGGCGTGTGTGTGCCCGGGCGTGCGTGCAAGTGTCTGTGTATGTGAGTGTGTACATGTGCTGCATGTGTGGGTGTGGTGGGGTCTTGGGGTAGACTGGCCTCCCCTCCTCACTCGTGGGCTGGCGTCCACCTGGCAGTGGACCTGGGACCTCAAGTCCAGCTGTGTCCTCCTATCTGCGTGGTGCTGGCTCGGAGCCCCTGGGACACAGAGGAGCCGTGGCCCTGGTGTGTGGCTAGCCCTGTCACGGACTTTCTCTGATCATTTTTATTTTCCGTAACGAGCGGGTGGTCACTCTCCCCTGCCCTGCGTGTGAATGTCCTGGGAGCCATAGCTCATTAATCTTGCAATAACCCCATGAGCCAGGTCACGGTAGATTGATTACAGAAATGGATCCAATCAATCCCCTCCCCCACGGACCCCCTGACGGACCCCTCTGCCTGTGGAGTGGACTCTCAGGAAGGCCCGGGCTCCATTGTCTCCCCCCCACCCCCAGCCACCGGCCTCCTGGCTGACCTGTCACCTGCTCCAAGTAGAATGTGGTCAAGCAACATGCTTTGGTCCCGGCCTTGGTCTCCATGCAGGCTTGTGGGCCTGCCAGCTGCCGTGGCCAGCCACCATCACTGGTCTCACGCCTGAGTTATGGGCCAGCTGGTGGCAGAGGCAGGAAAACTCCACGGGTAGAAATCTCCATCTCTGGGGCAGATGAGTAGGCAGGCCCGATATGACCCAGAGGCAGCTTGAGTGGGTGGGGGAGCCGGAGGATAGAGGACGGGGTTTGAGCCCAGCCCAGGCTTGGCTGGGGACCCTTGCGGGCTTCCTCTGTCCCCCTCAGCTTTGTCTCAGGCATTCGCAGTAAATTCCCAGCTCTGCCCACTTCAAGACTCAAGGCAACTCACCCGGAAAGACTGGGGAGCCTCACGAGCCCTTGCCACACTGCCCTTCCGGGAGCAAGGCCCAGCGTGAATCAGGGTGGCTGGAATTCGGGCCTGTACAGAGTAATTATAGGATTAGGCAACCCCCTCGAAATTAAATGCTACCTCTCTACCTTCCAGAGCTGAGCCCCCCCACCCCACCGCCGCCACCACCGTGTAATTATCCGGTGAATTACTCTGCAGAGGTCCTACGGTAATTATGCCAGGAGTCAAAAGCCAGCAATTCTTCCACTCATTACAACCGAGGAATTAGCTTTCATTGTGTGAGCCTGCCTGCGCCGCAGCTGGCGGGGACCCGGTGCCCGTCCCATCCCCAGTGCGGGACCAGGCCTCCAGCCTGCTCCTCCCCAGAACAGGTCCTGTGCAGGACAGAGCCACCAGGCCCGGCGGCCCCGTCCACAGGGGGGCTGTCCCCTGGGGGCTGGCAGCAGGTGTCCCTGCCCACTGTTGTTTTTGGGACAGAGACTGTCTCTGCTCCATTCCTGTGCCCCAGGGCTCCCCCCAGAAGCCAGCCAGAGCCTGTTTAGTCCCGATGGTCCCCACATGCATAAGTAGACATTGCCCAGGTGCCCAGAGACGCTGCTCAGACCCAACCCCACGCAAGCGCTCAGCCTGTCTCCTGCCTTGGTCTCTCCGTCTGCACATGGACGGGCGGCCAGGGTTATAGCGTCAATGGATTCTGGCTTGCACGGACTGGGTGCAGGTGGAGTGTGCTTCCAGGATGCCAGGTGGTGCCCGGCCTGCTCAGTGTGCAGGGGGAGCCGCCTGGGACCCGGTGTGGGTCTGTGGCTTGGGGGCCTCTCCGAGCCCGGCACATGTGTGGTGGCCCTCCGGAGCCCATATGTGAGGAACTTGCAGGAAATGCTGGCCGGCATCTGTAAGAGAAACCTAACCAGGCGTCTCCTCCCTCTGCGCCCTGGGGTCTGATGCCAGCCAGGCCCCTCTGCTCTGCCATTCCGCCTAGGCGTGCCACTCCGGCTCACCCCCCAGCCTGCCCTCACAGGACTCCCAGAACTCTTCTCCCTTGCTGTCTGACCATGTGGGAACTTTTCCGGGATGAGCGGGGGTTCTGGGCAGGGTGGACAGAGCAGAAGGGAGGAGGAAAGCCAGGCTTTGTCTCAGCCTCGGCCGGCCTTGCCCCTCCTCCAGCCAATCTGTCAGTCTCAGCCCTCTCCCCCTCTCTTCTCCAGGGGCTGCTCTGAGCCGCCTGTGGTCTGCCAGGGGGAAGGACAGCCAGAAACCCCACTCCCCCCTCGCGGCAGCTCACTCCCTCTCAGCCTCTGCCTTCCACAAAGCCACTGCAGTCAGGCTGAGGCCCGGTGGATTGAAATTCCAGCTCACACAAAGAGAGTATTTTGATGTTTTCATTTCTTCCTAGGTCAGTAAATTGAGCAAACACATAGGTTTGGTGCTGCTGTGGGTAAAAGTGTGCAGGACCTGGGGTGAGAGTGATGGTGGGGGGGCTTCCCTGCACCTCCCTTCCACCGCTATGGGTCATCTGCCAAACCAGCCAGGTCTGCCCTGGGGTCTGTCAGGAGGGGAGAAGGAAGCCTGGGGACGGCCAGGAGCTCTCCGTGGTCCTGAAAGGGGCCAAGGAAGCCGCCCTCCTCCCTTCTGCACACTTGGGGCCGAGGCTCCTGTTCTGGAGGTAAAGGCGGGCTCCTGGCTCGGCAGAGCGGCAGGGGACTCACAGCTCCAGGTCCGCATGGAGTTGAAGCGCTGTGCCTGGGGAATGAGGGACGGCTGGAGAGAGAGGGGGACAGCTGGAGAGGGACAGTGGGTCCAGAGGCCTTGGGAGGAGGTGACGGTGTTTGATGGCTGGGGTGCTTGGGATTTAGGTGATTTTCTGGAGAGGGTTGGTCCTCAGCAGAAGCTCAGCATGCTGCGCCCTCCCCAGAGACGTCCCGTGCACTCCCCGGGGCGAACGTTTCCTGTAGGGTCAGGCTCTGAGCGGGGAGGGCAGCGGGTGGGTGGCAGGCAGCGGTGGGTGGCAGGCTCCCGTCAGGCGCAGAGGCCCCACGCAGAGCCCAGGCCAGAGCCAGGTGCCGGGCGGGGGGCGGGCCAGGCCTCCGAGGCCACGCTGGGTGCCAGGCTCCCCTCTGCAGGCAGGATCTGTGGCGTGGAGCAGGCTGGTGTGAGGACACCCCAGTGAACGTGCCATGTGTGCAAGAGGAGCCGTGTGTGCTGGGTAGACGGGCTTGCCAGGCCCACAACACGCATCAAGCTCAGGAGGCCGCACCACACACCCAGACCCGACCCACATGTCGTAAGGGTCACCCTCCTTCCCCCTCCCTCCTCCTCCCTCCCCACCAGTCCTGGGGCTTGGACTCAGGGCCTGGGTACTGTCCCTGGGTTTCTTTTGCTCAAGGCTGGCACTCTACCATTTGAGCCACAGCACTACTTGTGGCTTTTTTGGGGGGTAGTTTTTTGGAGATGAGTCTCATGGACTTTCTGCCTGGGCTGGCTTTGAACCACAATCTTCAGATGTCAAGACTCCTGAGTAGCCAGGACAGGTGTGATCCACTGACACCCAGCCTAAGGATACCCTTTTTTATGGCTTTTCCCCGCCTTGGCTTCACTACTGAAGAAAACTATGTTAATAACTCAGCCCAAATGGATTTTCTTTGTTAATAAAATCCTACTCTCTCTCCCCCCACTCCCCCTCTCCCTCTCTCTCTCTCTCCCTCTCCCCCCTCTCTCCCCCTCTCCTTCTCTCTCTCTCTCTCTCCCTTTCCCCCCTCCCTCTCTCTCTCTGTATTTTTCCTGTTGCTTAATGCAAGTGGGATCAAATGTTACTTCGTGTCTCATTGCCATCCTCCCTCCATGACAGGGAGTTGGTGGTGGCTCCTGTGTGCTGACTGGCTATGTGTGAATGGCTATCCCACCACCAGGCTCTCGTCCGGTCCCTCGGTTGTCTGCCCAGCTTGGCCTCTCTGCTCTGCTTCCCAGCCCTAGAGCACCCATGCATTCAGGCCTGCTTGCGTTGTGATGTCCCCTGGGCAACTCCTGGACCAGAGCCATGCCTCCGTGCCGTACAGTTTGGAAACGCTACCGAATCTGGAACATACCCATAAAACCCCAACCCTCTAGCCTTTTATAAAGAAAAGCCTCCACACCCTGGCTGGCTGGCAGGACTCGCCCCTCGGCCGGGAGTGGCCTCTGCTCGCGCTGGCCACGGGCAGCTCCTGTGGCAAGTTCTTCCCCCTTATTTTGTAGATGTGACATTTGGGGCCAGGCTGGGAGGGGGGCCAAGGCCCGGGCCAGGCCACCCCACTGGGGCGCAGACCAGCTGTGCCCGGCACGCCGGCGGCAGTGCCCACAGGCAACCAGAGGCCTGGATTTGAGAGGTGGTGCGGGGCAGCTCGCTGAGGTCTCCTGTCCCCTCCTGTCCCCATCCTCTCTCCAGCCTCAGTCCCCTGCCCTGCGCTGCACAGGAAGTGGGTGGGATACCGATGCTGCCGGACCCTTCGCGGACAGCAGGGGGCGCTCCAGGCCCGCCAGAGCTCACGGCAGCCACAGGACAAAGGCTGGGGTGGGGGGGCATCCTGGGCTCCAATCTGGGGTGCTGGCTCAGAGCTGCCAGCCTGTGCTGCCCTTTCTTCCCCTGCCCCTGGCCCCTGCTCCTGGCTGGCTCTCTGGGCCTTTCCTTCCCCTGGTCTCCCCTCCCTGGCCCAGCTCTTCAACCCCACCTGCCTTACACCTCCACTCTGGCCTGGCCTCTGCCTCCCCCTGTCTCTGTCATCCGCCTGCTTCCAGCTCCTGTCTGCCTCTGACGCAAATGGCCGCTGGCAGGAGTGTGGGGCCCGTGGTCCCCAGCAGCCCCTTTCTGCACCTCTCCTGCTCTGGCTGGTTCCTCTGGTGGCCAGTCTGCCTGTCAAGGACGGTGCCCGCCCCGCGGGCCTCTCCCAGGCTGCACACAGCCTCCTGGAAGCATCGCCTGTCTTCCACCCCAGCCCGCATCGTCTGGGAGCTGGGCAGGCCTGGGTGGCCGCTCTCCCCGAGGGCTCACCTGAAGGCACCGTGAGCGTCCCCAGGCTCTGGACCAGACAGGGGGCCTTGGCCAGCCTCGCCGGCGCCTTAGTGCCACATCCAAGAAACAAAGTGCCAGGCTCAGCCGTGTTCCACCCCTGGTCAGCCTGGTCCTGGTTCCGAGGGGATGGACTGAGCCCCCACTCCGGGGTTCCCGGCCTCCACCAGGCTCTCAGGACACAGGTGTGGCATTTCACAGGTGGGGAGCCTGGGGGGGTGACGATTCCCCGGCCTGGCCCCCGCACCAACCGGAGAGAGACACCCTCGTTTGTCAGGCCCCAGACCCAAGAAGGCCGTGCAGAAGTGAAAAGTGTGCCCAGGCCCCGGGGAAGCCAAGTGCAAGAGCGAGGGTGGAGGAGCTGGAAGCACAGGAAGCTCAGGGCAAAGCCAAGGGAGAGGGCTCAGAGACGAGGGCGGGCAGGGCCGGGAGGGGAGGCCTCCCAGAGCCTCGCTGGCCGTCGCTTGCTGAAAGTGTGGGCAGTGTCAGGCACACGGTCCACAGAGGAGCCCGGCCCCGCAGAGCTGGTCAGGCAAGGCCTGCTGAGACTTGCTTCTGGGCTGGAGAGTGGGGTTTTCCTGAGGGCTGTGACCAAGGGCCGTGGCTCTGAGGCCAGTGTCAGAGATGGGGGGACACTGCTGCCCTCAAGGCCGCTTTTCGGACAGCTCTGTCTCTGTGCTGTGTACACACCGTTCAGAGAGCCTGCCCCTTCCTAGTCCATGTCTTGGGCCGGCCGCCGAGCCCTGGGGGCCTTGTCGATGAAGTCTTGGGGACTGGAGGTCCTGCAGGTGGGGGACTGGCCACAGTCTGGCCGTGGACCCTGAAAAAGCAGCTGTTTCCACCATGCACCATGTGTTTTTATCTGAGGAGGTGGCACCCTGCCCTTTCCTCCAGGGCACCGAGGAGAGCCTGGGTGTGGTCTTGTCCTTCTGCTGCCTTTTCCACAATGTGGACTGTGTGGCCATCCTCTCGTGGCCTCCAGGAGCAGCTGGAGAAGTTTGGTATGATGGTACTTGCTGGCTCCCATTCATTTGTTCACGCACGCGCCCTCCCTCGCTTCTCCTCCTCTTCCCGTCCCGCCTCTTGCTGTCCGAGCTGGCCAATGGCCTGGTTCTCTGGTCTCCATCCTGTGCCATCTCCATGGCAGAGCTCCGTGAGGGCTCCGTGGGCTCTCTGATGGGCGCTGCAGGTTCTCACCATTCTTGTGGGATGACAGAGTGCCTTGGCCAAGAGCCTCAGATATGACTGGCTGGGGGCCACGGGATGTGGCCTTACCACTCAGCGAGAGGTTGTAGCTGCTGAAGGGCCGGCAGCGGGGTTGCACCAGGGCTGTCGGGAGGTAAGCGCGTGCGGAATGGACAGCTGTGGGCCCGCGGTGCCAGGGTGGCAGAGGCCCTGTCAGAGATGCCTTCCGACATGCTCACATGCTGATTTCCGGAATGTCTGAGGGCCCAACACAGGGCCTAGCCAACAATGGCCCTGCCCCGAGCCATCCTCACCAACCAGCCACCTTGCTGGCGGTACGGGAGTTGAACTCAGGACCTCTTGCTTGCTCAGCATCATACCTTACAGACCGCACACGCAGGCCTGCAAACGTGTCTGTGCCTGGACACGGTCTTGGGCCTCTGTTTTGCCTTTGCTGATTCACCCCACACCACTTGAGCCCCCCTCACCCCCCATGCCAGAATCCTGGACAGTGGCTTCCCCGGGGGTACAGTTACGTCCTGGCTGGAGGAGAGGCCCGGTCCTTCCCCCCTGTGCCCCAGAGGGAGGGGCCTGAACCCCAGACCCCGAGGTTTCTCCGGGGGTCTGGAGCAAGACCCAGCTCTGGGGATCCCGGAGCTGGGGGTACCTGGCGAGGGGGGGGCTCCCCTCCCCCTGCGGCCTGGCTCCGCTCCCCCGCAGGCTCCCCCTCTGACAGGCACCTCATTAGCAGAATCTCTGTAAATAACGCCTGGGAGTTAGAGTTACAACAGGGTAGCTCATTAAAGCACTTCGCTTGTCTCACTTCCCAATTAGTGTTTCTGCAGAGCAGCTGCCAGGACCTCCCGTGACAGGGCACGGCTGGCATGTCGTGGGCCGGGCACGGAGGGCGGCGTCTCAGCTCCTCACTCCCTCCCAGCTGCCTGCTCTGTGGGCCGAGGCGTGGGCAGGTGGGCGCCCACCCGGAAGGGCCAGCTCCTCCGCCACAGCCCAGAGGTGGACACAGCCTGGGTCTGGGCTGGGCTGGCAGCTCCGGGGCTGCCCCGCACCTTTCCATGGGCCACATCCCAAGGGCATTGGCAGGCTTGCAGCCCTCCCCGCCACGCCACACCAGAACTGCCTTCCCCGTGTCCCTGCCACCAGAACTGCCCTTCCCGTGTCCCTGCCACCAGAACTGCCCTCCCCGTGTCCCTGCCACCAGAACTGCCCTTCCCGTGTCCCTGCCACCAGAACTGCCCTCCCCGTGTCCCTGCCACCAGAACTGCCCTCCCCGTGTCCCTGCCACCAGAACTGCCCTCCCCGTGTCCCTGCCACCAGAACTGCCCTCCCCATATCCAGGCCATCAGAACTCCCCTCCTGTGTCCCTGCTGCAGCGCCCACTTCAGCTCAGCACCTTGGGGGTCAGCGGAGGGGAGAACGGGGCGGGGGGATTCCAGGCTGGAGAGGAGGCAATGGATGTGGGGAAGGTGTGTGCGGCCGTGTCTCCAGGGTGAGTCTACTTACTAGGTGACGCTGTATTTTATTTTATTTTTATTTTTGTTGGTCGTGGGGTTTGAACTCTGGGCCTAGGTGTTGTTGCCTCTGAGCTCTTCAGCTCAAAGCTACTGCCCTACCCCTGGAGCCACAGCACCACTTTGGTTTTCTGGCATTTAATTGGAGAGAAGAGTCTCACGGACGTTAGTGCCGGGGCTGGCTTTGAACCGCGATCCTCAGATCTCAGCCTCCTGAGTAGCTAGGATAACGGCATGAGCTGGCGGTGTCCAGTTTAGGTGTTTTCATTTTATTTATTTATTTCTGCCAGTCCTGGGGGTTGAACTCAGGGCCTGAGCACTGTCACTGGGCTTTGGGCTTTGTCAAGGCTAGCGCTCTACCACTTGAGTCACAGCACCACTTGTGGCTTTTCTGTGTATACGGTTCTGAGGAATTGAACCCAGGCCTTCGTGCATGCTGGGCGAGCACTCCACCACTAGGCCACGCTCCCAGCACTAGGAGGGATTTCTGTGTGCTTGTTCCAGATCCCACAGCTGGCAGGTGGGCTGGGCAGAGGGCCCTCTGGACGCGCTGGGTCAGGATAAGGCCCAGCCCCAGCCCTTGACCACCTTCTTGCTGTTTTTACTTTGGCTCTGCACGCTGCTTCACTCTGGAAAGGGAACGGCTCCATCTCTCCCAATTTCTCTCCCTCTGGTTGAATCAATAACCTAGCTGGGCAAGGCAGAAAATGAAATTTACATTCAATGGTTTCCATGACAACCGGTGCTGGGCCAGTTCCTCCTGCTCTGGGGGCGAGGCGTCTCCGCCAGGAGCCAGGTAAGGCAGCTCCAGGACCTAAGGCATAAGGCAGCTCCAGAACATGGTCCCGGTTTTAAGCAGAGCCAGGAAGGTCAGCCGGCCCCGCCTTCCGGGCTGTGCCATGGGAGGGCAGGGAGGGGCCTCCTTTTCCAGTGTCCACGGAGGACATGGGGCACAGCGCAGGGTACCCACAGCTGCCTTCCCGCCAGGCTGTGTGCGGTCACGCCCAGTCTTCTTCCCCAAGAGACCATGCTGCCACGTTCCATTGTACAGCAAGCACACTGGCCTCGGCGGCCACTTTCCAGCAGGGTGAAAGCCTCAGGGAGGAGTGGGGGAGCCCCAGCTGCAATAACCGCCTGTGCACACTGAGCGCTGGGCCTTGACCTCGGGCCCTTGTGCCCTCTTGGCTTCTTTCCTCAAGGCTCGGGCTCTACCACGTGAGCCACAGCTCTCCTTCCAGCTTGTCCGTGCTTCCTTGCGCTAACAGTCTCGAGGACTTTCCTGCCTGAGCTGGCCCTGAGCTGCAGCCCTCAGATGTCAGCCTCCTGGACAGCTGGGATTACAGGCGTGAGCCACCAGCGCCGGCCCCGGCGGCCATGTCCATGCTTTCCTCCCGGTCCCCGGTGTGCGCAGTGCTGGCGGTCAGAGGCCTCCGCCCCTGCGTCCCGGCTTCCTCCGGGACCTGCTGTCAGGTGACCATGGCACACAGGGGAGGCACCGAGCCAAGGCCCGGAGGACTCTCAGGGCCCCAGAGCCGGCCCAGGGTGTGAAGGGCTGGGTCTCGGCCCCTCTCCAGCCGGCTCAGGTCTTCGTGCTCTGACTTTCCAGCCTCGCCTCGTCGCATTTGTCTTCCCAGATTGAGCCAGGACTCAGTCTTTCCTCTCTCTCTGCTAGTGACTGTTGGGGGACATTTTAAAAGCTAATATGTCTAAAGTCGATGCCCCACCAGTCCCGGGAGCTCAGGGTCTGAGAGACAGAACGGTTAGTGCTTACTGGAAGGCTGTCCACAGCGATGCCCACGCCGCCCGCCCGCAGCGCTGCCCACACGGTGCCTCTGCAGTCATTCTTATTTGCCATTTGGGTCACCGGAAGTGTGCACAGAAACTCTGGAGATGCTGCGAGCAGATGCAGGTGGGGAATGCTCGGGAGAAAACTTCAAATGCACCCAGATCTGGCCACGGCAAGCTGGCGCTGCATGGCCCTCGTCCCCTTCCCTGCTTGGCGGTGCGGAGTGCTCGGCCAAGGCCACACAGCTGGCAGGTGGACAGGCTCACAGAAAGGGCCACGGCAAGCCCCGGAGTTTACCCCCCTTTCGGGGGCGTCCGAGCCCCCGGCTGCGGTATTGATCACCACTGAGTCTGGCCATGTGTCTAACCCACATGACAGTAGCGGCAACTGACGCCAAAGAGGGCCTGGCAGGCCCACGAGGGCCTGGCGTCAGGGGAGGCGTGGCTAATTGGTTAAACAGATTCTTCCACAGGGCCTGCGTGGAGCTTTCTGTTTCTATAAGGCATGCTATTCATTTTAATTAAGTCTCTGATGTCTTGGCCAAATATTTCCATTTTCTGAACATGTCCCTCGGTCGCAGAGTTAGCATTCCCCGGGGAGAGCTGCCCTCCCCGGGGACCCCACCCCGGGCCTACGTGCCTCGAGAGTCACAGTCACACATGGAGGCCCTACTGTGTGCCAGGCACTGCCCTCGGGGCCATCCGCTTTTTGTTTAAGTGAGCAGCACAATCTGCACCCCCCCTTTGGAGCGGTAGAAACAAGGAGGGAAGGTCCAGCTGCTCGCTTAAGGCTGGGGGGCCTTGTGTGGGGCTGGAGTCTGCCCGACCCCAGAGGCTGTGGGCACAGCTTCAGGACCGGCCACGCCTTTGCCTTGAAATTAGTGCTGTGATGTCCCTTTCAGGAGCCTTGGTGTGGGTCCCCTGGAGCTGACCCCACACCCCCATACCAGAGGAGGCGGTCCCGGCCCCTGCCCCTGTCAGCCAGGCCCAGGATGTGGCTGTGGAGGGCAATCACCACCCTGGCCCTGGAATTCCAGTGCCGGGAGGGAAACAATCCATTCTTCCTGGTGACGGTGATGGAGTCTAGAGCTGTGGAAGGGAGGGAGAGCAGGCGATATGGAGGCATGGTGTCCCCGCCCACCTCCCTCCCCCCCAATCCCTATCCCATCCCCCCTGTCTTGGCCTTGTCTCAGCCTCTCATGATTCTTGCTGGTCCAGGGGACAGGGGACCCCCCACCCTGCACACAGTAGGGTTTTTTGTTGTAATTTGTGGTTTTGTGATTAGGAGACGGAGCTTCTTGTAAGATGACAGGCTGTTGTTTTCCTGCCACGAGGCCTCCCCGCCTCCCTGCTGGCCTGTTCTCTTTGGACATCAATCCTTTGTGTTTCCTCAGTGTCTGGAAGGGTCAGGATTGCCGGGCGGGGGCGGCTGGGGGCAGACAGCTCCCGAGGACCTCTCCGAAGCGGCGGCCATTCACGTGGGAGGCTGAGCAGGGGGACCGAGGCTCGGGCGAGGCAGGGCAGCAGAGTTGGAAAGACTCCGTTTCTGTGGACAGAAGCTGGGGATGGCAGCACAGACGAAGTGTTTTGTGTCTATGTTGTTGCTTGGTTGTTGTTATTGTTTTAAATTGGCCTGTTTTGGGCCTCACTCTTTCCAGGCATCTGCTCCACCACTTGAGCCCCAGACCTTTTCTGCAGCAGCTACTTTCAGATAGAGTCTCGTGTTACGTCCAGACCTGCCGCACAGCCAAGATAAAGGCCATTGGTAGAGCTGGAATCTCTAGCCTTATTCCTGGGCTGGCAGGACTGACGTCCCCTCTCCAGTGGGTGAGATTACAGGTGGGAGCTGCCTGGCCCGGCCTCTTCCAGGTTTTGCAGGGCTTAAGGCTTCGCCCGTAGTGTTGAAGATCGTGTTTATTTATTAGACACCAGAGATGCACGTGGAGCGGCCGACTGCCATTATTCATGGAACGCCTTTCCCTCCTTTACATTAATATTCTCCCAGGCCTCACTTTATAGACACCTACCACTAATTTGTTTGATAAGTATCTGTGGGTAGTTATCAATCTCTACAAAATGTTTGGTATTGTTTTGTGTCAAGTCCTATGGATCTCTCTCTCCATCACCATAATATGTGAAGACCGGCCCGGAGAGAGGCGGCCTCCCGTCTGCCTCAGGCCAGGGCTTTGGGGGTCCCCTGTGCAGTTAGTGGCCCACCGCTGGGCCCTGGGCTCCCTCTCGGGGGCCTGAGCGGGGCCTCTCCTCACCGGGCTGCAGGGCTCTGCCAGCCGGCAGCCCGCCCACTTCCCAATTTTGTCACTGCAGTACTGGCTTTCCTGTGCATTCTCTGATTCCAGGGGAGCTGGGGAGGATTTGGGGCTCTGGGACTGGGAGCTGGGAGGTCACCCGTCCTCCCTCCCTTCTGTCCCTTCCCTCCTCTCCCTTCCCTCTGGTTAGTTTGTTGCCAGCCCCCCAAGTTCCTGCCCCCCTAATCAATATGTATCTTTTTTCTCTTCTTGGTGTAGTGGAATTGAAACTGGCTTGGCTGGAGCTCATCTGCTGACCAGGCTCCTAGCCCTTTTTGTTTAATTTTCTTTCAGATAGGGTCTCGCCCTGAGAGGCCTCAGCCCCCTCGCCTCTCACCCCTCCCGGGCCGCTGGATTCTGGGCGTGACCCACCAAGTCTGGTCTTACTCATTGAACGGGGGCAGGTGTCAATAACGCGTTCATTAGGCTGGTCTTGAACCACAGTCCTCTTGATTTCTGCTTTCTGAGTAGCTGGGACTACAGGTCTGTTCAGTCATACTCGGCCTACAGATGCATCTTTTTACATGGTTTGTTTTCCCTAACAGCCCTCTGGGTCACACCGGGCACCTCAGCTATGACTGGTGCACACTTCAAGCATGACATTCTTCTAGCGCCCAGGGTATGGTTGTATTTTCCTTCACCACAGATGGAGAGCAGGTTTCCTTTGAGATATACACATGTGTGTGCACACACACAGACACACAGACACACAGACACACACACACACAACCTCCCCCAGGCTGAGGAAGGGCCTGCCCTGACGTCTTTCTGTGCATGAGAGGTCTTAGAGGCCATCTCTGGGCCCCTGAGCCAGCGGCCTTCCCCTGGCCTCCGTCGGCGGGGTCCAGCAGTGGGCTTTCCCCGTGAGCCTCCCCCCGCCTCTCAGGAGCCCTGAGATGCCGGGCTGTTTGGCAAAGCGAATCATTGCCCACGGAAGGGTCATTGTGACGGGAGGCCGGGGTGCCAGGCCCCTCGGGCAGGCCAGCCTCCTCCGCCTGCCCCCCGCCCTTCCTTATTGGCCATTTTCTACCATTTCTCATCTATGTGAGAATATTTTGGCACAGCCAGCTCCTGTTATCGATTTGATTCGGTCGTGTTTTTAATTCAGGCGATTTCTCGTGCGGCTTTGCAGTTGGTTCGGGGAGTATCGGGTATGCACCAAGAAAACTCCTCATCCTCTGGGGGGGGGCTTTAGTTTTCTCCTGGACTTCAGTGCCCGGGCTGGTTTTGAACCGCGATCCTCAGATCTCAGCCTCCTGAGGAGCCAGGATGACAGGCGTGAGCCACTGCACCCGGCTTCCCTGCTGTTCTTAACCACAGGTCCTCACCATCTTCTTGACGGGAGGCCTACGTCCCCCTCTGATACGAAAATTGCTTTGCCTTCTCTTTTTCCGTGTTTGCCTATTGATGCTCCTTCTTTATGTTTGTCTCTTTAAGGGTGTCTCACAGAACCTGTGCCTCTCCTGAGACGTGCCCTGCGTGTGTGTGCCCCGTGACTCACTCACGCCTCACCCGTCCCTGTCCTACCCAAATCTGCTTCTTCTGAAGGCTCTTGTGTTTTCCATACCACACTTCAGTAGCCTCCCAGCCGGTTTTGCACTGCTGTCACGTGCCATACTGACTTGCAAATCTTTTAATTTTCTTAGATTTCCTTGTCTGGTTCTTTAAGGAGGAGGTGTTAAATTTCCCATCTCCTTCCGTGCTCTCAGACTTACAAGTCTGAACATTTGAGCAAATTTTCATGAGTAACTCAAGTTAAAGGCTAATTCAAACGAATTAGAAATCGCTAAGCAATGGACAGCCGTGGTGCCCGGCTTGAATAAGAGCGTTCCCTGGCCTCACACAGGCCTTCCACCCTCACAGTTTGTGTGGCCCAAGGCAGTGACGGCGTGGGAACCTTGGGGCGTGATGAGATCAGGCTGGGTCCCAGGCGTGTCATCGTGACACACTCCTCTGCCTTGGAACACAGCAGTGGGCCTCCTCAGAGCCTGCGGGCCCATAGGTCAGGGCTTCCAGCCTGGGAACTAAAACTTCTTTATAAAGTGGCCTGCCTCAGGTCTTTCATTACAGCAATGGAAAACGGCCTAATACAAACGAAAACTTCTTTATGAGCAGCTGCCAATTGGATGCATATTTATTTGAAAACAAAAATGCATGTATTTGGAATAGAAGAAAAGATTGAAAGCAACCGAGAGATAGCAAAGAGCTCTCCAAGATAGGCCCTATAATAGAAGCAATTAAAAAAATCCTCTAGGGATGGCTATATAAACATACATGTAAACCTCAAAAATAGAACTGCGAATACATCCAACTCTTCTCAAAGGTTAGCACTGGATGGTTGGGAACAAAGCTGGGAGAGCATGGCTACTGGAGGGGACTTTCACGTGTGACTCTGCCCAACCAACTGGCTGTTCTACAGAGAAAACCCAGCTTTAGACAGATTGCCTCTGACTTCTAAAACGGATTTTAAAAAAATAGAAAAAGATCACATTAGCAAACACAAAGCAAATGAATCCAGAAGTGAACGAGAGGCTCGCAAGCCCCAAATCTATCCACTCGGAAATTTAAAACAAATTTAAATAATGTGAGTTAAACAATAACTTAAAGTGAATTATGAACTATTTAGAAATAAACAGCAGCAAAGGCACTACCTTAATACCCCAGGCACTGCCCAGCCGTGATCTTAGAGGGAAGCAGCCCCTAGAAGAGGGGAGTTGCAGGGAGGAGAGCCCCAAGGCCCAGCCCCACCACCCAGGAAACAGACGTCACCACAAATCCAAAGAAAGCAGATAAAGGAAATGACAAAGAAAAGAAACACAACGGGATGAGTGGACTAGATCCTCACAGCGTGCAGGGGGCACGGCCTGTACCCTGGCACCTCAGGAGGCTGAGATCTGAGCATCCCAGCTCAAAGCTTCTCGGACAACAAAAAGTACATGAGACTATTTTGTTTCTTTGGGTTGAAGGGCTTGAACTCAGGGCCTGGGCACTGGCGAGCTCTCTACCACTTTGATTAAGTGGAGGTAGTCTCACGGGCTTTCCTGCCCTGGCTGGCTTTGAACTGTGACCCTCAGATCTCAGCCTCCTGAGTAGCTGGGATAACAGGCGAGACCCAGCAGAGCCCAAAGAGACTCTGATTTCTAATTATTCACCAAACAGCTGGAAGTGTGACTGTGGCTCAAAACAGCTAAGGGGCAGTGCCTAGGCCCTGAGTTCCAGGTCCAGGACACACACACACACACACACCCCAGAGCTCTGCTCTTCAGTGACAGAGCAGGTGTGTCCTTTGGTGGACCCCTAGGCACTGTCGTGAGAAGGGTGTGGGCCTTGGGGTCGATGGCACCTGAGTGGTGGCTGTGGAGGTATGAGGACTGCACAGAGGACTTCAGGGCAGGACTAGGACTGCTATGTGGTTCCAGGGGGTCTGAGCGTCGGAGTTCAGGGATGTGGCTGCTGGAGCCGAGGCTGGGGCTGGTGATGGACCGGGGGGGGGGCGCTGGTGTTTTGGGGGTGGGTGGGCTGGGTCCTTGGTGGTCATAGGATGGGGTGGAGAGGGGCCAGGTCTGGTGTGTGTCTGAGGGCCCCTCCCTGGCTGCATTTCTGGGTGCCCAGCCCCACGCTCTGCTCCCTCCCTCACTGCTGGGAAGTGTGATTTTGTGGCTGTTGAAACACAATGCACCTCTGCTGGCCCATGGAGACTGGGAATTTCAGCGGCCACCATAGTAACCACTTAGTTTGGTTCAAGATTCCTGAGCCATCTCTGGCTGAGCTGAATGGGAGGGCGGGGAGGGGCCCCCCAAGACAGCACAATTATCTCTCCTGTCCAAGGGGGAGTCGCAGAGGCTCAGCGCTGGCCTGGCCTTTTAGTTTTCCTCCCTTTGTGGCACAGGGGCTCTGGAAGTTAGGTCTGTTGTTTACTCCCCCCGCCCCCCTGCCTAGGACAAAGGGGGGCAGCTGTAGGGCTAGAGATGGGTGGGGGCCAGCAGCCCCCTGTGTGCCGTGAAGCGGCTGGCAGACACAGGCAGAGCTGCCTCACAAGCCACCCCTGCCTGCCGTGAATTTGGGGTGTGGGCGGCCCCGTGGCCCTCAGGTGAGCCTGGACAGCAGCGTGGGGGCCCAGCGGGCACAGCCGCTCACCCAGAGACCTGGCTGTGGGCTCCTCCACGCCGACTTCACCGGGTTAGCGTGATGGAAGGTCTACCGCTGGGGTCTGGTGGTGTTCTCTGCTGTGGCCCCAGGCAGGGTCCCTGGCATCAGCTGGGAGCCTTTCTTCCTCAGGGCCTGACTCCCCGAATTCACAGCGTCCAGGAGAGATCCTGGGGGGCCGGGACCTCCAGCTGTCGTGGCCCACAGCCCCTGCCCCCAGCTGCTGCTCTTTGGGGTCCCTGGGAGCTGCAGAGGCCCTGAAGGTGAGGCTTGTGTCAATGCATGGCTGAGCCTGGATCCCTAGACAGCCCTGTCACAGTTCTGGGGAGCGGGGTGCAGTGGGGTGTCAGGTCTCCTGGCAGCTCCACGGGGCTTCACTGACATGTGCACGTGCCTGTGCCTCAGTCTGCACTGGTGTGCACGTGTGCATGTGTGTAGACATTGTGTGTGTGTTGGTATGCATGTGTGTGTGTGTGTGTTTGTGTGTGTGCACACGTGCCTGCCCCCTCTCCCTGGGCTCAGCCTCTTGCCCGCGTTAGCTCTGCCCGAGTGGAGAGACTTATCCGCTTGGCTGGGCTCTGCCTCCAGGCACAGAGCTCTGTGGTGCCTCCATTCATTTTGCCGGGATTCAGGGGACCGGGCTGCCGAGGGCTCGGCGCTGGCTTTACTGGGAAGTGTGTTCCTCACATCCCCCGCCTCAGTAGTATTTGTCCATGCTAATTCTGCGCCTGCCAGCCGGGTTCTGCATGAGGACCTGCCCGTCATTCTGCTGCCACGCCCACTGGCGCCTGCGGCCACGATGGCCTCCGCTGGGCCGGGTGGCACGCTTGGGGGGTCCTGAGTCCTTTGAAGACCGGTGGAGGCCTCCCGTCCCAGGCCCAGCTCCGAGGCGGGGCCTGGCCCTTCAGGTTCACATCCGGCTGCATTTGTGCCCTGCCTCCCCTGCCGCCTGCCGCTGGCCTCAGAGCCAATGCCACCCCTCTCTGCGCCTACTTCTGTCCTGTAAAATGAACCGAGCACTGGGCGGGGAGGTGTGTGAGGGGCTGTGGAGATGGCCAGTGGCAGAGCCTGCAGGTTGTGTGGGCCCTGCCCTTTACCCTGGGTTCACTTCTCAGACGGGGGCACTGCCTCCCTGATACCCCAGCATGGGGGTCTTGGGGTTCTCTGAGCTGTAAGAACCCAGCACCCCCCAGTGGCTCCGACCCTGGTAAGTGGGTCCTGGCTTCCAGACGTGCACGCACTGGCATACATGTGCACATAGCTGGCTCTGGTTACCAGACACACGCGTGAACACACACGTGCACACATGCACTGCTGGGCTCTTGGGTTGAGTCCCCATGTCACCTCTACCGTGCCCTCTCTGGCCTGTCCTCGGGGTTCAAGCACCCGTCCTGCAGGCCCCTGCCCTGGGAGCCCCGGAGCACAGAAGCCACCCAGGCCATCACTTCTCCTACCAGGGGACCTTCAGGGAGCATGGGAGGGAGGGGTCCCCTCCTCCTCCTCCTCCTCCTCCTCCTCCTTCACCTCCTCCTCCTCCTCCCCCTCCCTCTCCCCTCCCCCCTTCAGCTCCTCTCCAGTGGCTGCACACACCGTAGCAGGCACAGTGGGTTCTGATCTGCTTGCACTGAGTCACCACCTTATCCACGGGACAAGGGTGATTTTTACCGCTGCCCCCCTCACCACCCCCTCCCTCGCCACCTTCCAGTAGGAGAGTTGTGCTCTTCATTCTCAATAAAACTGCCACGCGGGTCCACGTGGGTCCACGCGGGTCCAGGCAGGGTCCAGGCAGGGTCCAGTCTGGCCAGGTCGGTGGGGCCGGCAGTGGACGGCTGGGCTGCAGGGCAGCTGGTGTGGCCTTGGCGGTGGTGGTGGGGGGAACATGCCATCTTCCACGCACCCAGCATCTCGCATCTGCCCTCCGTGTCGTGACTTTGGCGTGTTCTAGCATCTCGTGGGGTGGCTCAAATTTGCCTTCCCTCCATGGCAGGTGACGGCAGCTCCTTCCGTCTGCGGTGGTCTCCACATCTTGATGAAGGTTTGCTTCAATCTTCTGTCCACTCGAAACTCAGGCTATTTGTTTGTTTCTTATTATTGAGTTTTGTATGTATTTTGGACCTAGACATTTTAGAAATAACCTGAGTCACACCTATTTCTTGTGTGCTTTTGGTTTTCTTCTTGCAGAGCTGGAGCTTGAGCCCAGGCTTGCCAGGCACACAGCCTCTTCATTCCTTTTCTACTATGTTTCAACAGTAGTTCTTAATTTTGATCCAATGGAATCAGTTTTATCCTTTGCCGCTGCCCCCCACCCCCCATCTGGGGAGGGGCTGGTCCAGGGCTGGTCCAGGACTGGTCCAGGGCTGGTCCAGGCCAGGGCACCGTCTCAGGTTTTCACCAAGGCTGTTGTTCTACCACTTGAGCCAGGGCTCCCTCGTGGTGGTTGGTCAGAGAGAAAGGTCTCACAGACCTTCCTGCTTCGGCTGGCTTTGAACTTTGGTCCTCAGATCGCAGCCTCGTGAGATCCCGTACCTGGTGTCAGTTTCATCTTTTGCAAAATGACTGCTTTTGACCAGAGATTCTTGGGGCCTCGTTGTTTTGTCTTTACATTACCTCTGCACTGGTTTGGAGTTAGTTTTCATATCCAGAAAGCTGACTTTCCCCCCTCCACTCCCTCCCCAGTGCCCCTTCCCTCCTCCTCTTCTTCCTGCCCTCCCTCCCTCCCCTCCTCCCGGCAGGTAGCAGTCCAGCCTTGTTAGTATGAAGACTCCTCTGTCCATTGAATTTCCTTGGCACCTCCATTAAAAAAAAAATCAATTGTGCATAAACACTGGGTCTATTCCGGGCTCTGTCACGACCATCGATCTGGGTGTCTGTCTGTCCTGTCCTGTCCGGGCTTGGTGGAAGTGGAGCCTCTTTGTTCGCTCCTGGAAAATCGTTGTGACTGTTCTGCATCCTTACCTCCCCGGATCCACTTAGAATCTTCACGGAAGTCACACTGGGACTTTGATTGGCGCGTCCTGGAGGGAGACTGCAGGGCGCGCGTTCCACTCTGCCACGCCCGGCCCTCCGCCAGCGTGGGACATGGCCATCCTTGACTTGGGCGTGGGCTTCTTGCCACGGTTTAGTTTCTGGCACACAGAATTCTGCTCATCCGTGTAGGCATTCACTTACTGTATTGTCTTTAGGCAGTTGTACAGCAGGGTTCCGTTCTGTGAGTCAGGTTTTGAGCACAGTGCTCTGTGAGCGAGTCACTCCTCCCCTCGGTCTCCCCTGCCCCCCTCCACCCCCCCCCCCAGGTTCCACCTTCCCGTGTGAACCTCCAGCCTCAGGACTGCTCTGGCCACACCCTCACTTGTCCAGCCCTCCCCCGACCCCTCCCCCCAGGTCTTCATGTGATCAAGGCGGGGGTCAGCTCCTCAAAAGCTCCCCCATCCTGGGCCCCTGGCTGCATACTGTCCTGTCTGGTAAGCGCTCCACAACCTGCCGCCAGGGGGAGGTGGCACTTCTGTGTCTGCATCAGCCTGGCGCCCGCCCCTGCTCACCCAGCAGCTGGCTGGCTCGCTTGCCTCTGCCCGCCGGCCTGGGGCTCCCTCATCCTCCCGCAGGGTTTTCCAGGTGCTCTGTGGCCTTCCACAGTGACTGAAGCTGCGTCGATCCCTTCGCCTTGCCTTCTGTGTCTGTTTCTTGCTCTGTGGAGTCCAGGGTCTCTGTGAGGTGCTGGGCAGCGGGAGAGGGGCCGCAGGCCTGGCTGGGAGAGACAGACGGAGGCTGGGGTACGACTGACCCTGCTAGTATGGAGCAACTGCCAGAGCCAGGCAGCGACCAAGGCGCTGGGGGAGTGGTGGGTAGGGTGAGGAGCGATGGTGGTGAGTGGGCAGGCGGTGCCCGGGCAAGGTGGCCGGGCATCCCGGGAAGAGAGTCCAGTCTCTGGGCACAGACCTGAGCTTGTGGTGGAGGTGGAGACGGGATGGGGCTTGGGGGGCCATTCACAGGGAAACATGGGGGCCGCCAGATCTGTGTCCTGGCCTCAAGCCCGGGCTCCAGGGTGAGCCAGCAGAGCAACTAGCCATTCTGGTCATGGCTGCCCCAGGGTCCCTGCAGCTCTATCCTCTGGGGACATCTTCCTGGTCCTTCTGTCCCTCCTGGTGACTGCGTTACTGGTTGAGCTCGCGCCTCCCGCATCCCAGGGCGCCAGGCTGAGCCCTGGGCACGGTTTTGAGACGCCCTGCAGGTGGACAGTGGCCCTGCCCTGAGCGCCTCCTCAGGACAGCGGCTTCCTCTCAGCATGAGGCTTCCCACGCGGATGGCTTCCAGGAGGCGCCAGGCGTGGAGCTGGCCACAGTCACTAGGGGCCCCACGGGGATGGTGGGGGGCTCTGCAGGGCTGGGGAGGGGGCCCCACTCGGCGACCCTAGCAGCTGCCCCTGGAGACCAGGCCCAGCCACACTCATCTTCTGCCCCAGGAATCAGAGACCCTGACCCCAAGGCAACATAAGCCTCCATGGGTACTTAAAAAATGGAGGTGAGCCCCTCCCCACCCTGCCCTGCACCGCCTCAGAATCCACCCAGACCCCCACCCCACCCCTTCCCTGCACCACCTCAGAATCCACCCAGACCCCCCCACCCCTGCCCTGCACCACCTCAGGACCCACCCAGACCCCCCATCCATGCCCTGCACCACCTCAAAATCCACCCAGACCCCCACCCCTGCCCTGCCCGACGTCAGGATCCACCCAGACCCCCCCACCCCTGCCCTGCACCACCTCAGGACCCACCCAGACCCCCCATCCATGCCCTGCACCACCTCAAAATCCACCCAGACCCCCACCCCTGCCCTGCCCCACGTCAGGATCCACCCAGACCCCCCCACCCCTGCCCTGCACCACCTCAGGATCCACCCAGACCCCCCACCCCTGCCCTGCACCACCTCAGAATCCACCCAGACCCCCCCACCCCTGCCCTGCCCTGCACCACCTCAGAATCCACCCAGACCCCCCCACCCCTTCCCTGCACCACCTCAGAATC
Source organism: Megascapheus bottae (assembly GCF_031878675.1). Taxonomy (NCBI): domain Eukaryota; kingdom Metazoa; phylum Chordata; class Mammalia; order Rodentia; family Geomyidae; genus Megascapheus; species Megascapheus bottae. Next base: position 9,172,261 of record NC_143541.1, on the reverse strand, counting down.
CACCCAGACCTCCCACCCCTGCCCTGCACCACCTCAGGACCCACCCAGACCCCCCATCCATGCCCTGCACCACCTCAAAATCCACCCAGACCCCCACCCCTGCCCTGCCCGACGTCAGGATCCACCCAGACCCCCCCACCCCTGCCCTGCACCACCTCAGGACCCACCCAGACCCCCCATCCATGCCCTGCACCACCTCAAAATCCACCCAGACCCCCACCCCTGCCCTGCCCCACGTCAGGATCCACCCAGACCCCCCCACCCCTGCCCTGCACCACCTCAGGATCCACCCAGACCCCCCACCCCTGCCCTGCACCACCTCAGAATCCACCCAGACCCCCCCACCCCTGCCCTGCCCTGCACCACCTCAGAATCCACCCAGACCCCCCACCCCTATCCCTGCACCACCTCAGGATCCACCCAGACCCCCACACCCCTGCCCTGCACCACCTCAGGATCCACTCAGACTCCCCCACCCCTGCCCTGAACCACCTCAGGATCCACCCAGACCCCCCACCCCTGCCCTGCACCACCTCAGAATCCACTCAGACCCCCCCACCCCTGCCCTGCACCACCTCAGAATCCACTCAGACTCCCCCACCCCTGCCCTGCACCACCTCAGGATCCACCCAGACCCCCCCACCCCTGCCCTGCACCACCTCAGGATCCACCCAGACCCCCCCACCCCTGCCCTGCACCACCTCAGGATCCACCCAGACCCCCCCACCCCTGCCCTGCACCACCTCAGGATCCACCCAGACCTCCCTACCCCTGCCCTGCACCACCTCAGGATCCACACTTATTGTGAATGAGAGATGCCTGGCTGAGGGTGCAGGACATGGGGTCGGGGAGGGGATGGACAGGACAGGGGGGTGGGGAGGGGGTGGACAGGACAGGGGGATGGGGAGGGGATGGACAGGACAGGGGGATGGGGAGGGGATGGACAGGACAGGGGGGTGGGGAGGGGGTGGACAGGACAGGGGGATGGGGAGGGGGGTGGACAGGACAGGGGGATGGGGAGGGGATGGACAGGACAGGGGGATGGGGAGGGGATGGACAGGACAGGGGGGTGGGGAGGGGGTGGACAGGACAGGGGGGTGGGGAGGGGGTGGACAGGACAGGGGGATGGGGAGGGGGGTGGACAGGACAGGGGGATGGGGAGGGGGTGGACAGGACAGGGGGGTGGGGAGGGAGTGGACAGGACAGGGGGGTGGGGAGGGAATGGACAGGACAGGGGGATGGGGAGGGAATGGACAGGACAGGGGGGTGGGGAGGGGGGTGGACAGGACAGGGGGATGGGGAGGGGGTGGACAGGACAGGGGGGTGGGGAGGGGGTGGACAGGACAGGGGGGTGGGGAGGGGGTGGACAGGACAGGGGGGTGGGGAGGGGGTGGACAGGACAGGGGGGTGGGGAGGGGGTGGACAGGACAGGGGGATGGGGAGGGAATGGACAGGACAGGGGGGTGGGGAGGGGATGGACAGGACAGGGGGATGGGGAGGGAATGGACAGGACAGGGGGATGGGGAGGGAATGGACAGGACAGGGGGGTGGGGAGGGGGGTGGACAGGACAGGGGGATGGGGAGGGGGTGGACAGGACAGGGGGGTGGGGAGGGGGTGGACAGGACAGGGGGATGGGGAGGGAATGGACAGGACAGGGGGATGGGGAGGGGGTGGACAGGACAGGGGGATGGGGAGGGGGTGGACAGGACAGGGGGATGGGGAGGGGGTGGACAGGACAGGGGGATGGGGAGGGGATGGACAGGACAGGGGGGTGGGGAGGGGGTGGACAGGACAGGGGGATGGGGAGGGGGTGGACAGGACAGGGGGATGGGGAGGGGGTGGACAGGACAGGGGGATGGGGAGGGGATGGACAGGACAGGGGGGTGGGGAGGGGGTGGACAGGACAGGGGGGTGGGGAGGGGGTGGACAGGACAGGGGGATGGGGAGGGGGTGGACAGGACAGGGGGGTGGGGAGGGAGTGGACAGGACAGGGGGATGGGGAGGGGATGGACAGGACAGGGGGATGGGGAGGGAATGGACAGGACAGGGGGATGGGGAGGGAATGGACAGGACAGGGGGGTGGGGAGGGGGTGGACAGGACAGGGGGATGGGGAGGGAATGGACAGGACAGGGGGGTGGGGAGGGGATGGACAGGACAGGGGGATGGGGAGGGAATGGACAGGACAGGGGGATGGGGAGGGAATGGACAGGACAGGGGGGTGGGGAGGGGGGTGGACAGGACAGGGGGATGGGGAGGGGGTGGACAGGACAGGGGGGTGGGGAGGGAGTGGACAGGACAGGGGGATGGGGAGGGGATGGACAGGACAGGGGGATGGGGAGGGAATGGACAGGACAGGGGGATGGGGAGGGAATGGACAGGACAGGGGGGTGGGGAGGGGGTGGACAGGACAGGGGGATGGGGAGGGAATGGACAGGACAGGGGGGTGGGGAGGGGATGGACAGGACAGGGGGATGGGGAGGGAATGGACAGGACAGGGGGATGGGGAGGGAATGGACAGGACAGGGGGGTGGGGAGGGGGTGGACAGGACAGGGGGATGGGGAGGGGGTGGACAGGACAGGGGGATGGGGAGGGGGTGGACAGGACAGGGGGGTGGGGAGGGGGTGGACAGGACAGGGGGATGGGGAGGGGGGTGGACAGGACAGGGGGGTGGGGAGGGGGTGGACAGGACAGGGGGATGGGGAGGGAATGGACAGGACAGGGGGATGGGGAGGGAATGGACAGGACAGGGGGATGGGGAGGGAATGGACAGGACAGGGGGGTGGGGAGGGAATGGACAGGACAGGGGGATGGGGAGGGAATGGACAGGACAGGGGGGTGGGGAGGGGGTGGACAGGACAGGGGGATGGGGAGGGGGTGGACAGGACAGGGGGGTGGGGAGGGGGTGGACAGGACAGGGGGATGGGGAGGGGGGTGGACAGGACAGGGGGGTGGGGAGGGGGTGGACAGGACAGGGGGATGGGGAGGGAATGGACAGGACAGGGGGATGGGGAGGGAATGGACAGGACAGGGGGGTGGGGAGGGGGTGGACAGGACAGGGGGATGGGGAGGGGGGTGGACAGGACATGGGGGTGGGGAGGGGGTGGACAGGACAGGGGGATGGGGAGGGGGTGGACAGGACAGGGGGGTGGGGAGGGAGTGGACAGGACAGGGGGATGGGGAGGGGATGGACAGGACAGGGGGATGGGGAGGGAATGGACAGGACAGGGGGATGGGGAGGGAATGGACAGGACAGGGGGGTGGGGAGGGGGTGGACAGGACAGGGGGATGGGGAGGGAATGGACAGGACAGGGGGGTGGGGAGGGGATGGACAGGACAGGGGGATGGGGAGGGAATGGACAGGACAGGGGGATGGGGAGGGAATGGACAGGACAGGGGGGTGGGGAGGGGGGTGGACAGGACAGGGGGATGGGGAGGGGGTGGACAGGACAGGGGGGTGGGGAGGGAGTGGACAGGACAGGGGGATGGGGAGGGGATGGACAGGACAGGGGGATGGGGAGGGAATGGACAGGACAGGGGGATGGGGAGGGAATGGACAGGACAGGGGGGTGGGGAGGGGGTGGACAGGACAGGGGGATGGGGAGGGAATGGACAGGACAGGGGGGTGGGGAGGGGATGGACAGGACAGGGGGATGGGGAGGGAATGGACAGGACAGGGGGATGGGGAGGGAATGGACAGGACAGGGGGGTGGGGAGGGGGTGGACAGGACAGGGGGATGGGGAGGGGGTGGACAGGACAGGGGGATGGGGAGGGGGTGGACAGGACAGGGGGGTGGGGAGGGGGTGGACAGGACAGGGGGATGGGGAGGGGGGTGGACAGGACAGGGGGGTGGGGAGGGGGTGGACAGGACAGGGGGATGGGGAGGGAATGGACAGGACAGGGGGATGGGGAGGGAATGGACAGGACAGGGGGATGGGGAGGGAATGGACAGGACAGGGGGGTGGGGAGGGAATGGACAGGACAGGGGGATGGGGAGGGAATGGACAGGACAGGGGGGTGGGGAGGGGGTGGACAGGACAGGGGGATGGGGAGGGGGTGGACAGGACAGGGGGGTGGGGAGGGGGTGGACAGGACAGGGGGATGGGGAGGGGGGTGGACAGGACAGGGGGGTGGGGAGGGGGTGGACAGGACAGGGGGATGGGGAGGGAATGGACAGGACAGGGGGATGGGGAGGGAATGGACAGGACAGGGGGGTGGGGAGGGGGTGGACAGGACAGGGGGATGGGGAGGGGGGTGGACAGGACATGGGGGTGGGGAGGGGGTGGACAGGACAGGGGGATGGGGAGGGGGTGGACAGGACAGGGGGGTGGGGAGGGGGTGGACAGGACAGGGGGATGGGGAGGGGGTGGACAGGACAGGGGGGTGGGGAGGGGGTGGACAGGACAGGGGGATGGGGAGGGGGTGGGCAGGACAGGGGGATGGGGAGGGAATGGACAGGACAGGGGGGTGGGGAGGGGGTGGACAGGACAGGGGGATGGGGAGGGAATGGACAGGACAGGGGGGTGGGGAGGGGGTAGACAGGACAGGGGGATGGGGAGGGAATGGACAGGACAGGGGGGTGGGGAGGGGGTGGACAGGACAGGGGGATGGGGAGGGGGTGGACAGGACAGGGGGATGGGGAGGGGGTGGACAGGACAGGGGGGTGGGGAGGGGGTGGACAGGACAGGGGGATGGGGAGGGGGTGGACAGGACAGGGGGATAGGGAGGGGGTGGGCAGGACAGGGGGATGGCAAGGGGGTGGCAGTCATAGCAGGGCCTAGACTAGATGCATGGACGAGGCATGAGAGAGAGCCAAGCTCGGATATCAGGTCTGTGCCCTGGTCTCAGCTCTGGGGCCAAATGGCTGAGCAAAGATGGGGGCTGGTGGGGTGGGGGAGAGGGGTGGGGGAGCGAGCCTGGCCCACTCTCTCCCAGGCCAAGGGGACCCAGGGCCGGCTGTCAAACCTGGGCGGCGCTGCCCTGCGTGTGGGGAAGGCGTCCCTCAGAGCTGAGGTCTGAGCTCGTGGATCTGGGGCCTAGGGGAGGACTGTGCGCCCTGGGTTGGGGGGTGCCGTGGGTTTAAGCGGTTTGTTGAGACTGTGTGGAGACTGACTTCAGCTCCGCCTCGCGGCACACGAGGCGTCCCAAGAGACTGCAGCAGACCCAGGCTTCAGATCTGAACCCCGGCCCTCAGCTCTCACTCTGGACTTGGTCTTCTCTCTGGGTGGGAGCTGGTGGACAAGCAGGCCCGCGGCAGCCACCGGCTTCCTTTGTTGAAGAGGCCCTCTTTTCTCCCGTGTGTTTTTGACTCCTTTGTCACAAATTGGCCAACGTTAGCCGCGTGGTTTTGTTCCTGGCTCCTCAGATCTGCTCTGTGCGGGACGGAGCTGTTCTCGTTGGCACGGCTGGGTGGGGCTTCTCTGGGTGCAACGTTCGCTCTGTAGGTTGCTTTTGGCCATTGTCACGGCGACGGAGCCTCTCCTCCTCTGGTGGTGTCTGTGAGGTCTTCTTCCAGGTTCTGTGCCTTCCGTGGTTAGTGTGTGGAAGTCCATTGTTTGGGCAACTGGTGCTCTTGATTTTCCCGCAGCCTGCCCGTGGCGGTGTAGAGAAAAGCTACGGGGTTTTGCAGATCCCACTGCCTTCCCACTGCCTTCCCAAGCATTTGCAGCTTGGCGTGGCATCTGTGCCAGTTCTGCTGTCCCCGTGGCAGGAATGAGGAGGGGAAGTGCCTCTGCTTCTCCACTCCAAATTGGCCAAGACTGAGTCCCAGGGGTCAGCAGGGCTGCAGCTGAGATGCCCGACCGGGAGACCAGCTGTGCCCAGACTTCCCAGCCCCACTCAGCACTGCCACCTGCCTTCTGCTTTCCCTTGTGATGTTGCCACACCCCTGCCACAACGCTGTGATGTCACACTCACGGCTGTGATGTCACACACCCCCTGCTGCGATGTCACCTGCCCCACTATGATGTCACACTGCTGTGATGTCACACGGGCAGGCGCTGTGCCTTGGCCATGTCTCCCCTGGGGTGCTTTTGCCCAGGGTCCGTGGCTTCTTCCCCCACGTGGGCCCCGTGCTCTGTGGCCTCTCCACCAGCTTTGCTGTGCGTCTGGCTGGGCTCGGACGGCGCTCACAGCTCCACCAGCTTTGCTGTGCATCTGGCTAGGCTCGGACGGCGCTCACAGCCTAATTGGGCCGCGCTGTCCACCGTGGGGGAATCTCCAGGGAGCTTGTTAAAAGCGGGAGCCTCAGAGCCTGCAGGCCTGGGGGTGGCCACGGCCTCTGGTCACCGAGCACAAGTGCGGGAGGCGTGAGGGAACCCCACACCCTCCCCTTCCCTTCTCCCCCACTCCCCTGCTCTTCTCCCCCCCTTCCCCTCCCTCCCCCCTCTTCCTCCAGCCACACCAGCCTTCCACCCCTGCTGAACTCCTCTGCTTCCTCTCAATTGCCTGGGGCACTTTTCTTTTCCTTTTTGTCTCTGGCTGAGGCTCTGGGTGTCTGTCTGTCTGTCTGTCTGTCTCTGTGCTCAGGAATCTCTGGTCTCTGTCACTGCTTCCCTCTGGCCCTGGGGCCTCGTTGGGGGCCTCATACCCCTGCCCTGCCCCCTCCCACTTGGCACCTCCCATCACTGGCTCTCCACACTTGTCTCTCTGGATAGCTGGGTTTCTGTCTGTCCGTCCACTGGTCTCCAGTACCTGAAAACCCCCTGCGTCTTGTTTGATGTGCAGTTGTGATATTCCCTTTGAATATTGCAGCAGCCAGTTGATGGTTGCCAAGGGAACAGGTCAGGAGAAATGGAGGGCCCTGGGGAGGGGCAGGAGCCAGGCGGGGGGTGTGGGCACGCTTTTCTGTTTTCATCTTCCTTGGCGCTTTCCTTTTCCAAAGCATAGAAAAAGGGCGACAATTTAAAATGATTTTTCAAGAATCAACACGACAGAAATAATGGGTCCTAATTGTGTGGACTAAAAGCCAGCCAGGGAGACTCCCCCCTCCCCCATGGGCCTGGAGGGAGTAATGGCGAGATTTGGGGAGAGGGGTGATTAGAGGCCCTGAGCCAGGGCTGGTACGCCAGGGCTGGCTGCCCCACTCGGCCCTTGGAGAGGTCTCAGGACCCCCAGCCCCCCAGCCCCGAGCTTCACCAGCAGCTGCAGAATGAAGCTTTGTGGCCACACAAGGGGTGTTGAACTCGCACCCTCCTGCAGGGTCCCAGTGGGGTGGCCGGGAGGCCGGGCTCTATCCGTCCTCATGCCCGGGGCGGCCCACCCCTGGCATGGCACAGTAGTCACCCTGGCCTGCCATCTGCGGGCCACCTCTGCTGTCCACCCCAGGATCCTGTGGCCTGAGCCAAGCCATACTCCGGGGTACCACAGCTAGTGGACAGCTCTGGGTGTAGGACTCAGGAGCCAACCACAGTGCATGCAGGGCACTGCCTGTGCACAAAGCATGGACTCAGGCTGAGGTGGTACCTGGCGGTGTGGACAGATGGTTGAAGTGTGGACAGAGGGGTGGGGGATGGACAGAGGGGCAGGGGATGGACAGAGGGGCGGGGGCATGGACAGAGGGGCAGGGGATGGACAGAGGGGCGGGGGCATGGACAGAGGGGCGGGGCATGAACAGAGGGGCCAGGAAAGTGGCTGCCTGGCCACAGGAGAAAGGGTTTTTGAGAGAAGTTGGGACTCCTGTGGCAGGCAGAGGACTCAGAATGGGGGTGTGGAGGAAGCTTGGGCACTTACATGTGCCCCCAGCTTCAGGGGGGGCAAGCTGCATGGAGCCCCCTTGGAGCCCTGAGTCCAGCCTAGCTGGCCCTGATCTGCTGAGGCCCCAGTTCATAGGTTGCAGGCTCCAGGCCGTAGGACCCAGCCAGGTCCACTGCAGAAGGCTCGACAGCCATCCTCTGTCCCCACTGGCTCTGCCCCCCCATTGTCCCCACTGTTGTCTTGTATCCTGGCATCATAGCATTTGTTTGATTATAAGAATCTGCGTTTTGAAGCAGCCTCTGGAGACATGCAGGCCTCTCCTGCACCTGCAGACCCACTGTGTCCTTGCCTCAGTTTCTCTGTGCCCAGAAGCCTGTGCTGTGGGGCTCGCCGTCCATATGTGGGATCACCGCCCACGTGTGGGGCTCACTGATCAAGTGTGGGGCTCGCCGTCCACGTGTGGGCTTGCTGTCTGCGGCCTCTCTTGTGTCTGCCTTGGAGGCAGGAGGGGACGGGAGGAGAGGGAGGTAGGTGGCGGGGTCCTTGGCCCTGGGCCTGGTGGCCGGGTTTCTCTCCCGAGTCCAGGAGCGGGCCAGCCCCCCCAGCTCCCAGACTCTTTGCTTTGAAGAGGGATGTACTTGGGAGTGAGAGTTGTGGAAAATGTGTTCATTTTATACCACCTCCACCATTCCACCACATCTGCATACCACCTGTATGGTTATTTGTCTAATAATTATCTCAGCCAGTTTACTGTATGAAAAAGCCAGGTGTATATAATTTACATAATTGGAGATGTAATTTACATACAGTAAAATTTGCCCTTTTTAAGGCTAAGTTTAGTTTTGACAATGGTTACAGCAGATAACCACACCATAATCAAGACACAGAGTGCATGGCCTCCCCACCCCAGACGGGCCTGCACATCCACTGGGCCCCCCTGGGTCCCCTGCTGTCCCCTGCTGACCCTGCTCTGGAACGTCACATGAAGGGAGCTGTGGGGCGTGTGGCTTCTTCATGGCTTCCTCATAGAATAAGGCTGCTTTTTTTTTTCTCTTTGAATCAAGCTGAACTGCAATCACTCATTGTACTGTCCAGTTTCGTGGTTTATATATTGTGTTTGCCTGTGTAACTGAACAAATCAATAACCGTGGCCTTTGTTGAGTGGCTTCTTGAAAAGTCAGGTTTATGGAAGTATAATTCACATTCCCTGAGTCCTTATGCGTTGATGCTGAGCCCTCTGCATTTTGACAAATGCATGCAGCTATGTGACAGCCCCTGCCCAGCTGGACAGCAGTGTCTCTGCCCCCAACTCACCACCCCTCCCCTGCCTCCCCCAGCCCACTTTCCACTGGCGCCTCTTGCTGGAGTCCATTTCTGGGGGATGGCTGGAGGCTCTCGAGCCAGGCGTCTCTCGTCTTTAGCCTCGGGGTGCCAGCCTCTGGCTCCTTGCTGAGCAGCAGATAGCACCCCGGATCCACTCAGCAGACCTAGGGCTCTGTGGGCCTCTCACTGACCAGATGCCAGGCCTGGGGGCTCCCAGCAGCAGGGCCATCTTCCTGGGAGATGCTGCTTCCCGTGGGGCCCGGCTGTCTCCACGCCTCTGCTGGCGCTCGGGGTTTAAGCGTTGTCGGCGTCTCCTGGAGACTGAGTCCCATGGGGCTGTCCACTGCTCCTGCCCACCCATCCCAGGCCGCCTCTGCTCACAAGCGTCTTCTCCTGAGCTGCTGGACCCCGCTGGAGTCGGGTCCCACCTTCCGTCAGGTGTGTGTCTGGTCACAATCGCAGACGGTGGCACAGTGCGGGTTCAGTCAGCTGTCTGCCCCTTTTGCTTCCATGAGGGTTTGTCCAGGGGTGTGCATGGGTAGTCCATGTAAACAGAGGTGGAGGTGGGGCCTGGGAGAAGGGGTAGGGAGAGGCCTGAGTGGGCACGGGGTGTCTTGGGGAGTGACTGAAGGTAGTGTTATGCCAGGAACCACCAAACTGCTCATTTATACACAGTGGGGTTTATGTTGAGCACTTATATCTCAATTAAAGGCCATGTGGCTAGAGAGCTCCAGGCTGGGCCCTCAGAGAGAAGCTGTCACAGAGAAGGGGCCTGTCCCTCGTGAGGAGCGGGGTGTTGGGGGAGGCAGAGCTGGTGCCCCAGCCAGTGGTGGCGCCTGTCTGGCCTTGGGGTGCTGCTCCAGTCTGGGGCACCCACTCTCCCTCTGAGCCCCCCCCCTCTCACGCCCCTCTCTCCCTCTGAGTTGTCTCTCTGGGAGGCCTGGGCGGGCCATCCTGTCCTAGCCCTGTCTTTGATGGTCTCCTTCATGGCTGGGACTCCACCTTGCCTGTTTCTCCCCCGAGGAGGAGAGGACCAGGTATGGTTCCCCTCCCCTCATGGTGAACTCTGTCCTCTGTCCCGGCACCCTCTGGGGCTGTGGGGACTTCTTTGCACTTCTGTGATAAATTGCCTGTCCATCTGCTTTGCTTGTTTCCCCATTGTGTTGTGACTTGTCCTCAATGGTTTGTGAGAGCGCTTTTTGTCTGCTAGGGAAATGTGACCTTTTGTCTAGCTCTGGGATGGCAAATAATTTTCACAGTGTGTCTTTTATCTGTTTCAATGGGCATTTTGCAGGACTGAAGCCTTTGCGTTGACGTAGTCAGATCTGTCAGTCTATTCCATTCTGGTTCCTGGGTTTTATGTCATTCTTAGAAAGACTTTTCTCATACCAAGATTAAAACAATTCACCCACGTTTCCTTCTATTGCGTTTTTAGATTCATTTTTGACATTTGAATTTTAATGCTTCTGAATTTTTTTTTTAGTATAAGAAAGTTGAGACTCAGATTTATTTTTCCAAATGGTTACCCATTTATCCCTATACCATTTATTAAACAATCCATCATTTGCTCAATTTTCATGCCATTTTATCAGCTATTAAGCACTCATATATTCTTGGCCTATTTCTGGATCCTCCATTCTCTTCCACTGATGTATTGATTCATATTTTGAATACTTTTGTCAAGTTCAATTGAGTTTTTTTGGTTAAAAATAAGTCCAATTAGAATGTAGACTGGGGGGGGGGACTGAGGTCTCCTGGTCGTCAGGACACGGCGCTCGGCGGTCCTCTTGCCTTGCGTCCCTCCGTGCAGCGCTGGCTGGGCCTCCTTGGTCCTCCCTGGTCCTCCCTAGCTCTCCCTGGCTCTCCCTGGCCCTCCCTGGTCCTCCCTGGCCCTCCCTGGCCCTCCCTGGTCCTCCCTGGCCCTCCCTGGCCCTCCCTGGTCTTCCCGGCCCTCCCTGGTCCTCCCTGGCTCTCCCTGGCCCTCCCTGGTCCTCCCTGGCCCTCCCTGGCCCTCCCTGGTCTTCCCGGCCCTCCCTGGTCCTCCCTGGCTCTCCCTGGTCCTCCCTGGTCATCCCTGGCCCTCCCTGGCTCTCCCTGACCCTCCCTGGCCCTCCCTGGTCCTCCCTGGCCCTCCCTGGCCCTCCCTGGTCCTCCCTGGTCCTCCCTGGCCCTCCCTGGTCCTCCCTGGCCCTCCCTGGTCCTCCCTGGCCCTCCCTGGCCCTCTCTGGTTCTCCCTGGCCCTCCCTGGCCCTCCCTGGCCCTCCCTGGTCCTCCCTGGCCCTCCCTGGTCCTCCCTGGCCCTCCCTGACCCTCCCTGGCCCTCCCTGGTCCTCCCTGGTCCTCCCTGGCCCTCCCTGGCCCTCTCTGGTCCTCCCTGGCCCTCCCTGGCCCTCCCTAGCCCTCCCTGGTCCTCCCTGGTCCTCCCTGACCCTCCCTGGCCCTCCCTGGGCCGGGGAGTTGTTTTTTCTGGGTGTTTTATATTGGCAGTTGCTGTTGAGAATAAACCTTTCTCCTTCCCCATCTTCCTAGCTGTCTGTGCGTTATGTGAGAGAAAGGCATCGATGGTGATACGTTGATTTGGTAACTACCTCCACGCATTTGTTTATTGTTTCCAATATTTTTTTATGTCCTCCATCAATGACACCGTTAGGATTTGGAGCCCTAAAGAGCCCCAGAGGCCCTGTGTTGGCAGTTGGGTTCCGGCGTGGCTGCACAGAGCTCTCCTTCGCCGTCTCCCGGCCCTTCCCGCTAGGCTGTGCGAGGCCCTCGCCGGCTGTGCCACGTTCTCCCCATCACGACGCTCCACCAACCCCCAGCCAGGGACCGTGGACCGCAACCTCGGAAGTCTCAGCCAGACTTGGCTTCCCCGCCATTCAGTTAGTTTCCACAGGGAACACCAAGTCCTCCCCTGGCTGGCACGGCTCGAGGCGGGGAGGTGGCCTGGAGACGGGGTGCCCGCCCTGGGGTCTGTGTGCCCCACAGGGCCCCAGCCCCAGCAGACCCCTTCCTCCGCCACCTCCTCACTCCTCCACAAAGCTCTGCTGAGAGCAGGGGGTGGGGCTGAGCGCGGGGAGGTATCCACGGAAGGGGGCCCACGGGAAGTGTCCACGGGAGGTGTCCACGGGAGGTGTCCACGGGAGGTGTCCACGGGAGGCGGCCACGGAGGCTAAGGAGGAGGCGGGCAGAGGCCAGGCAGGCAGCTCTCCCTGAAGTGGCTTGCTCAGGGTTGTGTCTTGGTGCCGTCTGAAGGCAAGCTGGCAGACAGTGAACGCTCACTGTGCAATGCTCCAGTTCTTCCCGTCCTGTCTCTGCTCTCTCCTGTTCACTCGTTTACTTCCAAGTCTTCCACAAGTGTGATGGACTCTGCTGCGGCCGTGCTCCGACGCCTGTCTGGAATCAGCGCTTCGTGTGGGGCGCCCGCGGCGTCCCCGGGGAGGGCCAGGGCCTCGTGGGCTGGTGGCCGGCTGTCCTCACGCCGCTCTGCCTGTCCGGTGGGCCGGGGGAACCATGGGCCACACACCTGGAATCACCCACGTGGCTGCGGCTCTGCCCTGGTAGACGTGGGTCTTCCTGGGGCCCCGCTGGGCTGCCCAGCTCCACCTCCACACGCGGACAGCCGCCTCCTTCACACCCCTCCCCGAGCTCCTGACACAGCTCCCACCACCGAGTGCCGGCGGGCCACGGGCCACAGACCACGGGCCACAGACCACAGCCGGGGCCCAGCAACCATGGCCGGACGCCTCTGGAGCCACATACACCTTCGGGGCCCCTTCAGGCTGAGTGTCAAGCGACGGGCCATGGCGGCTCGGAGGGCGGCAGCCTTGGCTCACACCAGAGCCGCCAGGCCAGGCCTTCCTGAATTCCTGACCCTGAAAACGTGTAAGAAAAGTCAGCTGTTCTTTGAAGCCACTATTTTAGGAACTGGAGCAGAAGGGAGGTGTGTGTGTGTGTGTGTGTGTGTGTGTGTGTGTGTGTGTGTGTGTGTGTGTGTGTGTGTGTGTGTGTGTGTGTATGTGCACTCAGGAAGAGCCGAGTGCCAGCTCTGGAGGCTCCTGCCATATGCCCTGTAACAAGCAAAGCTTGTGGGCCCTGTGCTGAGACAGGGCACCCTACAGGGGTGATCCACGCAGGACTGAGTGCTGTCCTGCCAGAACCAGTCCTGTAGCCGCGGGGAGGCCCCGTCTCCCTGTGGACCGTGGCTGCAGCCCGTCATGGTGGCAGCAGGGGCTGGCACTGCCTGCACGGCAGGAACGGGAGCCTCTCCGTCAACCCTTCCCCATCCCGTCTCTCCTCACCCTGGTAATTCTCAGCTGTTAGAATTCAGGTCTTCATTCCTTTTATAATTTCAAGAAGAAAAGCCCTCAGCTCTTTTTCTGAGACTAGTTGAATTGATACCAAAATTATATTTGATTTGAATTTAGCTGCCAAGACTCTCAGTTTTGCTGTAGATAATCCTGTCTCTGCAGCTTCCCGGGCCGAGGACGAAGTCTGCCTTGTCTGCCTTGCAGTGTTTCCTGGGGCTCTGGGGCCAGTGCCAGGCTCTACCCTCCAGCCTGCTGGCTGACCGGGTCCCCAGCCTGGCTGGTGAGTGTCCTGGACTGCAGAAAAGGCCGGGTCTCGCGTGAAGCCAAGATCGGAGCCGGCCGTGGCCACCGGTGTGTCAAGGTATTCAGGCGGAGAGGCCAGCCATGCCTCCTGCACTGGTCCACACAACCCCTCTCCTGTCCCTCCACGTCCCCGAGGCCCTGGGTTCACGCACAAGGTGGGGCATGCGTGCTGCTCACCTTATGGCACTTGGGAGGGGGACAGGAAAATACACCCTGGTGGTGGTCCAAGAGCCTCCACAGACCAGACACAGGTGGTTGCGTGGCCCCGTGGTCTCCAGGCCTGCGTGGCCCTCCCGCCCGTGTGCCGTGTGCAGGCCCAGGTGACAGAGGAGGCTGCATGGCCCCGTCACCCTCCAGCCTGCGTGAGGTGTGCAGGCTATGCTTACCACAGGCGGCTGTGGTAAGCAGGGCTGAAGACCACACAGAGGAAGAGCTGCAGCCTGCAGTGCCCCTTGAGGTAGAGACCGGGAGCCAGGGGCTGCCTGTGTGTGAGGCACGGCCTTAGGCCCTGTGCAAGGATGAAGTCCCATGGCCGGGGACGGCCTTGAGCTCGTGGCCCTCCATGTTTGGGAGCTCAGTTCTGGCGAGGGCCTCAGGGTGGCCGGCATCATGAAGATGGGAGTGTGACAGAGGGGGAGACCACGGTGAGACAGGGCCACAGAGACACTGTGGTCCGGTGGTCCTGGAAGGCGACCCTGTGTCCTGCCGCCCCCTGCTATGCTGAGGACCAGGGCCACGCTGTGAGTCCAGGGGAGGCTGCCGGCCCCTCGGCCCGGCCGCTGGAGATGGGGTGCCGGCAGCCAGGGCTCTGGCAGTCATGGCGTCCGGCAGGACTGAAGGGCGCAGATGGTGTTTGTTATCTCCACTTCCAGTTGGCGGCGAAGGCTTTGAGAAAGAAAGGAGCACGTGGGACTTGAACAGCTGGCTAAGTAGATGCAATCGAAGAACAAGATTTGATTTTCTGGACCATGGCTTAAGATGGGTTCTTGGCTGGGACCTGATATTAACAAACTTAATATGCGCTTCCACAGAAAGTTAACTGTTTCGTGTTCGTGGGGCCGGGGCGCTCTCTTCCCTGAGTCTGGGTGGTGGAGGGTGGGTGAGATTAGAGTCCATCTCACCGGGCAGAGGGGCTGCCCTTCCCAGCCCGGCTCTCTCGGGGGACAGCCGGTGCCTCCGCCCCAGGCTGGTGAGTCTCCAGTCCCTCACTTGCTCAGGTGCCAGCCTTTCGCCTTTTGAAGCCACGGAGGCCGTGTCTGCGCTGTGCACAGGTGCCCCATGGGCCAGGGGCTGTGCCTGGCCCCGGGCGGGGCTGCGGGCTCCTGCTTGGCCTGCCCTGGCTGGGTGGCATGGCTGACACTCCAGGCCCTCTCTGCGCTGGGTCAGCCAGATTTCCCCAATGGAGTCTTTGCCCCATCCCACCCCTCTCTGCCACCCCTCTGTGGAGGCTGGGACTCTTGGGCAGACACTGCCATCCCCAGAAGGTGCCTAGGGCTCAGCAGGGCGGTGGGAGCTCCAGTGAGAAGCCAGGCACCTAAGAACAGGCTTCCGATGCCTCCAGAGTGTCGGGTTTGATGGGGACATCTCTCCCCATCTGAATGGTACCAACACAGAGCGGAGCAGCCTGGGACTGAGCCCGCCTCCAGGAGCAGACCCGGGGCTGAGCCCCTCCTCCAGGAGCAGGCCCCAGGCCGGAGCTGAGCCTCTGCCAGGGTTCGTGGCTGCCGGGCTTTCTTGTCTTCTTTGAGAGACATCGAGGCTCGTCTCCATCTTGTGGTGATAGAGCCTCCTGTTAGGTCTGCGCCAAATGGAAACGACACACGTAGACACAGCCTAAGGAAACAGGTACAAATTAAAACATAGACAATGTGGTGTGAACAAAGGTCACCTTGAGAAATCTGAAATCAGGGGGCAGGGAAGGGGGCAGCTGGACGTGTGGAGACCACGCCAGCCGCCTGCCCCTCCTGTGCAGAGGGCATGGGCGGCCAGGACGGCCCCAGCAGGGCCCTTCAGGGCCTCTCAAGCTGTCCCCTGCCCCTGTGTGTTCACTCCCGCCACGGCGTGGGGCCCAGTGACTGGACCCTGACACACCCCCTGAAGGAGAGTCCATGGGCTGTGGCGGTGTCCTCACTGTGCCTCCGCCATGGCTGCCGTGGACAGGCAAAGGCCTGCTTTCCCCAGACCCAGGGGCCACCAGGGCCCTGCCCACTGCCCCAGCCCCCATCTCGATACTTTCAGACACAGGTGTGTGCGTGTGTGTGGTGTGTATGTTATGTGTGGTATGTGTGATATGTGTGGTGTGTGGTGTGTGTGTGTGTGGTATGTGTGGTGTGTGTGGTATGTGTGGTGTGTGTGCGGTGTGTGTGTGTGTTATGTGTGGTATGTGTGCATGGTGTGTGTGTGTTACGTAAGGTGTGTGTGTGTTACGTGTGGTGTGTGTGTGTTATGTGTGGTGTCTGTGGTATGTGTGGTGTGTGTGGTGTGTGTGTTATGTGTGGTGTGTGTGTTATGTGTGGTGTGTGTGTGTGGTGTGTGTGTTATGTGTGGTATGTGTGTGTGTGTGGTGTCTGTAGCGCTGCTGCCTGGGTTTGCCGGGACTTCCTGCACCCGTGTTCACGGGGGCACTGTGTGCATGCGCTGGTGTCTGGGCTTGTGTTTGTTTTTGTTTTTTGCCATTCCTGATCTTGGGCTCAGGGCCTGAGCACTGTCCTTGGGTTTTTCCTCAAGGCTGGCGCTCTACCACTTGAGCCACAGCACCAAGAACGGAATCGGGTCTTGGTGCACACTGGCGAGCGCTCCACCACCGGGCACGCTCCACCACTGGGCACGCTCCACCACCGGGCACGCTCCACCACCGGGCACGCTCCCCGGGCCTGCGTGTGGTTTGGTACACGGCGTACCGCGGCCTCCTAGCAGGAGCTTGGAAGGGTTTCCTCCTCTGTAGTTTTTTGGACGTACTCGGGAAGGACTGGCATTCATTCTTCTTCAAGTGCTTGTCGTAGAATTTGCCTCCGAAGCCATCTGGCGCAGGCCTCGTTAGTTGAATCGTGAATTCTGTTTCCTTCCATGTTATTGATGTGTCCAGATTTCCTTATTTCTTCATAATTTAGCCTTGATAGGCTGTTTGTTTCTAGGAATTCATTTGTTACTTTTCTTCATGTTATTATATTATCCGGCAATTGTTAATAGGACTGCTTTGATCTGCCCATTTTTGTACTATGAGCTGTAATATTTCCTATTTTATTTAAAAATTTATTTTTTGACCCCCCCCCTTCTTTTTTTCTGGGTTAGCCTCGTTGAACATTTGTTGATATTGTTGGTCTTTTTGAATAAACCAGCTCTTAGTTTCATTGATCTTTCCATTGTTGTCCACAGTCGACTTTGTCTCTGGTTTTTGTCATTTTTTTCTGTTCTGCAGATATTGGGCTTATCTGGCTCCGTTTTCAGCTCTTGGAGATGTAAAGCTAGGTTGGTTGGTGAAGATCATTCTTTTTTTTCTTAACAAATGTCCTAGAAATCTTTTTGTTTCATCCCCTAAGTTGTGATATGCTGTCTTTCCTTTTTTTTTTTTTTTACTTATTTCATAGTATATGTATTTTTTAAAATTTCTTCCTTGATCCATTTGTAGTTCAGGAGTACTTTATTTAATTTTCACCTATTTGAGAAGTGTCATTGATTTGTCATTTTATGCTTTAGAGGGTAGATTCTTCCTGAGTTTGGCAAGGCTCACTCGCGGCCTGGCGCTGGTCTCTCTTGGACCCCAGGTTGTCCAGAATCATGGCTGCCCACCCTGTCCTTCTACTTTCACAGCTGGAATGGGAGAATAAACCACCACGCTGGCTTCTGCCTTGAGATAAAGCCTTGTTGATTGTGCCCAGGTTGGCCTTGAACCGCAGCGGGGAACCATGCCTGGCTGTCACTTGTTTTTGTCTTGACGATGGGATCTGCGCTGGCGCTATTGCTGTGTTGACGGTCTGCCGTGATTTCCAGCTCCAGGATTTGTCTGGATCTCTGGAACCACCCCTCTTCTGGGTCCCTGTGGGCTCCTGAGGTCACTGCTTTGAGGTCTTTCCCGGGCGCCTGTGGGCCCTGTGTCCGGGGTCGTCTCTGGAGCCTCCGTGCTGTCAGTGTTGCTGGCTTCTTCTTCAGGGCCTCACAGCGCTGTGTGTGTCGGGAGCCAGCGTCTCCTGGGGTTTGCGACCTGATCCTCTGTGAGGAAGCCGTGTGACCCTGCCTGATGAGGTTGTGTCCAGGACTGGGGCCGGGTGGGGTTTGAGCTGAGTCCTGTGGTGGCTCCTGGCCCCTGGCAGGCTCAGGGATGGACGTTACCAGGGCTGGAGTGCGTGGACGCGCACCCCGCCTCGGCCCAGGGAGGACAAGGCTCTGCCTCCCGGGGTAAGATCCGGAGGGCTGATCTCCATGTTGCTGTGGGTGCCGTGGTCTCAGGGCCACCACCCTCTATCCCTGAGTCACACCCAGTCCTTTGTGCACGGGCTGACTTTGGGATTGGCGCTCACCCCCTGCTTGGACCCATGCCTGGACTACGACCCCCTATTTTAAGCTTGCCGTCATAGCTGGGGTGACAGGCTGCCCTACCTTGCTTCTTTATGTTGAGATGGGGTCCCACCAGCTCTGCTGCCGTTTTCAGTGGCTAGCGTCATCCACGTATGCCAACACGCCTGGCTTCTGCTGCAAAAGGGTCTTACAGACTCTTCTGCCTGGCCCGAACCCGTGACCCTTGCACTCTGAGCCTCCCAAGTAAGTCAGGATTACAAACATGGCCTCCTCAGCTGTGGTTCCTTTGCTCAAGGCAAGGAACAAAGGTGACAAGCCATTGTACTGTGGCCTAGGTGCCTGCCGGGTCCCTGGAGAATGCTCTGTGTCCTTGCTCCTGCAGAGCAAAGCGCTCAGCAGGAACTCTTACTGGGTTAATAACACTGAAGCCTGCGTGTGAGAATCCATTCTGAACGGCTGCCTGGGTTTCAGTCCTGCTCTGTCTGCTGTCTGTGAAGCCTGACGAGTCCCTGAGCCTCGGTCAAGTCTGCCTGCCCATGTGGTGACAGGCTTGGCCTGTGTCACTCAATCCGCCCTGTCACCCCTTAGAAAAAGGCTTAAAGAAATGCAGCCCTCAGATCTGCATCCCTCCGTGGTGCCACCCCAGCCTCTCAGCTTCTCTCAGACACGAGGCCACTCCCACAGCCCCTTCTCTCTTCCCCAGGACACAGGGCTTGCTCCTCCCCTCCACCTCCCCTCCCTCCCGCCCCACCCCTGCCACTGGCCGCCTTCTCTGCTGGAGGCCCTGGCAGGCAGGTCGCTCTCTGGTCTCTGGTGTGGCTGGCCCTCAGGCTGCAGCTCCGCTTCTCAGCGAGGGCAGGGCGTGGGCATGGGGTCTGGGTGCTACCCCTGGGCCCAGGGCCACCCCACCTTCCCCAGTTTCCCTTTATGCTCCATCCCTCCCTGCCACTGTCTTCTTCATGCCAGCGCCACTAGGCAAAGGCAGCTACTGACAGAGACAAAGAGAAACGGAGAAGTCTGTTCTCTCTCTCTCTCTCGCCCCTCCCCCGCTCTCTCTTCCTCTTCCCTTTCCCCCTCCCTGTCTCTCCCCTCCCCCTCCCTGTCTCTCCCCTCCCCCTCCCTGTCTCTCTCCCCTCCCCCCTCCTGTTTCTCTCTTCCTCTTCCCTTTCTCCCTCCCCCCCAGTCATCAATTATACACAGTGACCCGCCAACTGGGAGTTGGCTCAGTCCCTTGTCCCCTGTGTGATGGCCTCATGGAATCCTGCCTTCCCCAGTTCTAGTGCCTTTCCTTCTCCTTGATCCCCAGCCTGAGAGGAAAGGGCACAGGCCAGGGGCAGAGGCAGCGGTGGGGCCTGGGCTTCCTCCTCCTTCTCAAAGCTGTTTGCCCCGTGCTTGGCCGTGCAACCCCCACCCCCCCCACATCCATGAAAATACAACCAACTATGGACTATGCCTGGGACCTCTAGACTTTCAGGAGCCATGGGACCTTGGCTTTAAAAAAGTAGCAGCCGGGAGTTTGGCCTAGTGGTAGAGTGCTTGCCTAGCATGCACGAAGACCCGGGTTCGATTCCTCGGTACCACATACATAGAAAACAGCCGGAAGTGGTAGAGCTCTAGCCTTGAGAAAGTCCAAGGACAGTGCTCAGACCCTGAGCTCAAGACCAGGACTGGCAAAAAATAAAATAAAATAAAATAAAAAGTAGCAGCAAAGGCAGCAGTTGAGTCGTATCCAGAGGTGGCGAATGCCTGTGGGAAGCTTCCACCTGCAGAAACCTTATTTGGTTCCGGGAGATAAAGATGGTTGCCAGAGGGCACACAGCTAAGCAAAAGCTGGGATTGGAAGCCCAGGCCCAGGCCTGTTTCCTAGGCCTCTCGGGGAAGGCCTGGGCATGGCACATGGACCAGCAGCCTCCTGGGAAGGCTGGAGGGCGGCCCTGCCAGGCCTTTCAGGTCCTGCTGGCAAGGTTGGCCCCGCTGGAAGGGCCTGGTGGTAGGAAGCGGGGTGCTCGCCTTCTCTCTGGCCACTTTCAGGCAGCCCACCTGATTCCAGGACAGAGCTGGGCGGGCCGAGGAGCTGGGCTTGGGGGGCAGAGGATGCAGCCGGAGTGACTCCTGCACTGGTGTAGTGTCTGGGAGCAAAGCGCCTGGCCTGAGACCCCAGGCTGTGGCCAGTTGAGACCTGGCAGGGGGTGGGCAAACCCAGGACAGCAGCCCAGAGCTGCTGGACCTCCGAGGACCAAGGAGGGCCAGGACTGGCATGGACGAGGGCCACTCCTTCAGTGGGCTCTGACTCCCCTAGATCCTGATGAGGGGATGGGGGCAGGATGGGGCCTCTGGTGAGGACAGCAGTTCTCAGCTCAGTGCTGACGTGTTACAAGGCAGGCTGACATGTCAGGAGCCCACTGCACCACACTGGGACTGGCCCCCAGGGTGCTGGCTGGGGTCCCTGGGTCCGGAGCCAGCGTGGAAGGGTGAAGCTCAGGTCCTCAGGCGCCAGACTCCCTGGATTCCCTTGACATCCACAGCACAGGATAATATCAAACTAATGTTTGCCAATTACATGGCAGAATGAAGTGATATCTCAAGATTGATTTAATTTGGGTTTTCCTGATTACTAACAGGGTCAAGAGTCTTTTCTATGTCAGTTGACCCATCTGTCTGTGAGTGAATTCATATCCTCTGGCCTTTTCTGGCTAGACATTCCAGCACGGTGTTCCCTAAGTGTGTGTGATGAGGGGTAGGGAAGGCCGGGAGGCCCTGCCTGGGGGTGCGGTGGGGCTGTCAGTGGCGTCCAATCAGATCTCGTGTGGCTTTTGATTGACAGTGCTCTTTCTGCCCCAAGAAGAGGGTACCAGTAGATGGGGCATGATGGCAGCTGGACAGGCTAACTCTTCCCTAGGTGTTCCCAGCAGGCCAAATGGCCAAGGTGTGGTCCCTAGCTGCAGCTCAGGCGGGTACTAGGCCCTCCTGGGGCGGGGCCTGGGGGGAGGATTTCCACCATTGGAGGAGCTCTAGGGGCGGGGCCTGGGGGGAGGACTTTAAGCCATTGGAGGAGCTCTAGGGGCGGGGCCTGGTGGGAGGACTTTAAGCCATTGGAGCATTCAGGGTGGGGTCTGATGGGGGGACGTTAGGCCCATAGACTGAACTTTCACGTGTGAGCCGAATTCAGCCATCTCCCTTCCTGAAGATGTCTAGAGAGAACTGCTACAGAGGACACCGTGGCTGGAAATGGCCTTCAAGGACACAGCCAGTGTAACATAGCACATTGCTGGCCCAGAACACATCTCAGCAAGAGCCCACCTGAAGGGAGGGCGGGCGCTCAGGACCCAGCCAATGACGACGGGAGAGACGGAGAGAGCCCAGGGCCCAGCCAGGGGGTACACAAGAGACTCGGGGCCCTCAGAACCCAGGCATGGTGATGTGGGAGACTGGAGGCTGAGGCCGTGTGTGGCCCTGGGGGGGGGTGACCTTGAGACGGCCCCGGTGCACTGGGGCTAGAGGTGGGCTGTGGCTCTGCTTTCTCATTTTTCTAAGAAGCTATTTTTGCTCATTAAAACCTGGTTACTTGTGATGTCTCACCAGGACCCCCGAGTGTTCGCTTGGTTAATTTCAGCAAGCAGAGCTTTGATGAAGTAATTTTGTTGTCTGCTGGGATTGGCCAGCTTATGCCAAGATTCACTCTTTCCGTTGAAATGGAGTTAATTTTCACTGAAATTGCTTCTTAGCAGACAAACACGCTCCCCATCCTTGAAGGCTTATGCTCCTGCAAGCCTATTATTCCTTAATTTACACGGGGACAGAGCAGGATCCCTGCCCAAGACACAGACGCCCTGTCGGGCCGCGGGCTGCCCGGCTCCACGTACCTGCAGTGTGCAGTCTGCACTGCCCACACGTCCTGTGCCAGGAGAAGCCAGCAGAGGAAGCCCGAACCCGCCCCCAGGACCTGGCTACCTGGGGCTGCGAGGCTGAGAAATGACAGGAAAGGATTCACTTGGACTTTGGCTCTGGGCCAGGATGTGCAAGAAAGATGGGCTTTCTGATGCTGCAGGAGAGGCCAGGCAGCGTGACAAAGGAGGAGAGGAGCTCTGGGGAGGGGCAGTGTGCCACAGAGGGGGCCCATAGGGGGCAGGAGGTGGAGCGTACAGGTGGAAAGGATCTGGGTGGGCACAGAGGCCACCTATGGGGCAGAGCTGAGGAGCAGAGCAATGACAAAGTCAGCACCCAAAGTCGTTGCCAAAGGAGATCAGGGCTGGGGGAGGTTCCCAGCCCCAGCTGGCGGCCAGCACCATGGCCAGCGCCAGTGGCCATGGACCTGGGTCCCACTGCCTGGGCAAACATTCAGATTCTAGTTGTGCAATCTCAAGAGGAAGGCGGAGGGACGCCCAGGGCCGCTCCTCGGCCTGGCCAGAACACACATCTGAAGAAGTTACGGCTGTGCCTAGCTGCTAATGAAGAACCTTAAAACTAAAAGTAGCAGTCTGTGGACACAGATGCTTTGAGAAGACGAGTACTAAACTAGTCGTTACATCTTGTTCAGCGGATTGGGAGAACTCAGGGAATGTGTGCACACCACTTACCATAACATGTAAGTTCAGGCTGTACTCATCGTGTGCCTTGCTGTTGGAAAGTGGAGTTTCTGTCTGCTGGGAAGATCCATTTCCCTGTAATATTGAAGAATTTGTCATCCTGGTTTTGGAATGTGTTGACTCCAGGCACTGCGATGGAACGTGCTCGTCGGGGGACACGGCACGGGACACGGCACGGGCGCGGGTTGAGGCAGGAAAGCGCTTCCCAGCAAAGACGTTTCTCTACCTGATGACACCACTGCTTCCCTCACAGGTCCAGCGAGCTGCATCAACTCACGCTGTTTATGACACCGACAGATTTCCTAATGCTGGAAATATGGCAAGATACCTGTTTTCACTGCACCAAATCTGCAAATCTCCAATCGACCCCAATTCCTAACGATCCAAACCCACAGCTCAAGGTCAGCTCCTGGAGGGCGGGGGACCGGCTGCAGCTGGCTGGGCAATGGCGCTGACCCCAGCGGGGCTCCCATGCCATCGCATAGCTGGGGACATAGTGTCAGCCATGGAGGCCAGGCCCGGGGTCCCCTGTGCTCTCCACATACTCAGTCTCTGTTGCCTGAGAGTTTGTTTTGCCTCAGATAGCAAGGCTGCAGCTGGGGATCCCCCTCGGCCGCCTGCCTCCTCACTGCCTTCTGAGCCAGTCCGAGTCTGCTCGGACTGAATTAGGGCAATCCCCTTCCGAGGAGGGCTGTGTTTGAACTACGGGGCTTCCTGCTCTGGACACAGTTCTGTCTTTATGTATTTAACTACCTCAAGGTCTTTTATCACCTTGTAAAATCTG